>NC_043006.1:68079972-68364972 GCF_006345805.1 Octopus sinensis
TATGATAGTTTGCTAAGAGTACAACATTATGGCTGTATCAAAGTTTTAACCCATGACTCGAAAGTCAGTATCTAAGCTTGCGGCCACTTTTTTTTTTCTGAAAATTCACAATATACATTGTGTTAGATTCCAAATGATAGGATCAACAAAACCCACAAAATTTCTTATTTCAGTATTCAGAAAGTGTTACCCTTGATAATGAAATTCCTCCTGTCACTATGGCCAAATCTATGACCTTACAACACCAGCCCATTCCTGTGAGTGTACCACCACAAAGATCTAAAACTTTACCATCTCAAATGCCTTCTTACGTCGAGGTTTGTATAACTTTTTATTTCTCTTTATCGTTGCAAAGTTCTTGAGAAAGACAAGACAACAATTCATTTCTTCAGCTAGTTTCTTGATTTGGTCTTTGAATCTATAATAATTTAATAAATTTGATAAATATTTAAGAATTGTTTATTATATTAATTGTAACTTCGACACATTCAGGATTGCTTTCCTGAAACTTCAACATTTGTTACAGATCTTTGATCTATGTATAACAAGTTCTAAATAAAAAAACATAAATATTTAATCACAATACTAGTTTCGTAAAGTTCAAGCTCTGAATATATGCATCATATCTCTGAGTATTTGCATCAGTAGGTGATGAATTATAATGTCTAAACATTCTGGTATTTTTAATGACTTAGACACAAGAAACAGTGCTGATGACACGATCCATTAAAATTTGTGAGATTGATTGGGTTAAAATTTAGCTTGAGCATCTGTAAGTTGATATTTGCAGGAAAGACTTGGGTGGGGAGGGATAAATGGTGACGCTAGAGAGAAGAGATTGATGAAAGTTATTGCAAGATGAGGTGAGGATGAAGAAGAAAATGGTAGAGGGGGGTAAGAAAAAGAGAGACATGGGTACTCGTTGCAGGGGTATGAGTATGTAACTAGCTAATTTGGAAGAGCAGAGGCTATTGTAGTAGTGGTAGACTGACTATAGAAAATAGAACCCCTGGTTCAGAGACATATTGTCACGATGATGGTGATGATGATGATGACAGTATGTCTATGAACCAGGGGTTGTAGTGTTGGTGAGTATTTGATGTCTTGCAAACAACTTGCACATGCAAGTGCTACAAGTCAAGTGTATGGGGTCATCAGGAGAGAATGCGTGCCGTTTCGGGGCCTACCTCTCGACGGCATCAATTTTTTTGAGTTCAGTCTAAGATATTTATGTGCATGTAGCTGTACTGTTCCAGCTGAGGGGGCAGTACACCATGGGGGAAACTGAAGTGTCCTTCAACATAAAATACAGTCATTTGATATGAAAACATCATATGTTGATTGCCCAATGTCTTATCCACTTAGCCCTGTCATCTCTCCATGTTTTAATCAGTCACACCTTCAAATGAAATATTTACACAAACTGTCTTCATAAACATTGGTATGATATGGATACTCAATGATAAATAGGGTCTGTACAAGCAACCAGGTTAATCAATGATTAAATCAATTAAAGAGTTATATCATGGGAATCATTCTGGCTTTTATTGGTCTGTATTATATGAATAATCAAAACCCACACACAAGCACATATATTTATATGTATGTATCTATGTTTGTATATATATATATATATATGTGTGTGTGTGTGTGTTTAATGATACAAACAGGAAAATAGACCTCAAAATGTGTGTGTGTGTGTGTGTGTGTGTGTGTGTGAAGGTGCACGACTCAGTGGTTAGATAGTTGGGTTCACAATCATGAGTTAGTGAGTTCAATTCTTGAACCAGGCTGTTTGCTGCATTATTGAGCAAGACACTTCATTTCACATTGCTCCAGATCACTCAGTTGTTTAAATGAGTTGTGATGTCACTGGTGCCAAGCTGTATTGGCCTTTGCCTTTCCCTCTCCCTTGGATAATTTCAGTGGTGTGGAGAGGGGAGGCTGGTATGCATGAGCAACTGCTGGTCTTCCATAAACAACCTTGCTTAGACTTGTGCTTCGGATGGGACCTTCTTAAGTGCAATCCCATAGTCATTCACAACTGAAGGATGTCTTTACCCTTATATATACTAGCAGAGGCACCCGGAGTTGCCTGGGAATAAAATTCTTCCTTATATATTGGAAGGAAAAAAACAAAATATGTTGTATGGAAATTTGTTATTCTAAATTCAATTTATTCTTCAATTGGGAAATCAATTCTGAATTCATAATACAAAAATAAATAAATGAATAAATAAAATGATAATAATAATAATGAAAAACAAAAATACAAAATTTACCACTTTTATGAAAGGAGATAGATTCTATTACATGTTGAAGGAAAATTATGTAAGAACTGGATGAGCAACTTTCTTTGTTTTCCAGTTTGAAGCATAGACAAATAAGTCTTGGAAACTACCTACCCTGGAGCAATCGACATAAAGTTGACCATAAAAGATAAGCAAGGCTCAATTAAGTGCAAGCCAGTAGATTTGAAAGTCTGACCTTGAGCTTTATTAATAGACATTGTGAGGCAAAGTCACACTGGGAATTGTGTTTGTTTGAACTCAAATGGCGTGTCTGTTGGTTTGATTGGAATTCTTGGAATGAAAACCTCTTCCCCAGGGGCACATCCAGTGATGATAGTAGCTGTATCACATTAGGTGATAATGTCTTCACAATCAACCTTGTCCCATTGTATAATTTAGGAGGATCTAAATTTCTAAGAAGCATTATTAGGACTCCTACCGTCAGAAAATGTTAATGTGGAAGAGTTCCAGGTAGCTCAAGAGAATTAAGGAATGTTGTGTAATGGGACAGCTTGATTTTCATCAAGGACTGAATCAACTGATTTGTATTTCTTAATGACTGTTGGAATCTTATTCATTAATTCATGGTTAATCCTTGCTATTGTCTCATTTTTCGAGCAAGAATTGCCCTTTGACACAACCATTTATGTGAATTATAATTATTACTGAGATGTACTTGTGTAGCAAGTGACCCGATCCGAGATTGTGTGCTGGAATGAAAACAATTGCAGCATAGAAAGTGTTTATAAGCCATTTAAGAAATACACAAAAGCCATTAGATTCACTTCAACATTTAAATTTAATTTGCCAAATTCCGTGCAGCATGGAATTTTGTCAGTGAACAGGTCACGGTCTCAAAGCGACGAAAATATTTTGGCAAATTAAATTTAAATGTTGAAGTGAGTCTAACGGTTTTTGTGTATTTCTTAAATGGCTTATAAACACCTTCCACGCTGCAATAATTATTACTGAAGTCTGGAAATACCCTGTTCTTCAATTCAGCTGGGGAATTCACCATGATAGCAATATAAGCCAAATTGATATCACCAATCCCATCAAATGGTACTTTCCTATTTCCTAATTGGAGGAGCCAGGTTGAAAACTGTTCTGCACATTAGTTCCTATGTATTGAAGGAGAATTTCTGTACTTAATTCCGTAGGTGTGAAGACTTAATGCATGCTTTTATTTCACCAGATTTTGTTAATCTTGGAATGGCTGGTAATGTCTGTTTGAAGTCTCCTGATAAAACTAATGTAACTCCTCCCATAGATTTATTGTTAGCTCTGATGTCCTGTAAGGTCTTATCAAGAGCTTCCATTCCACCTCTGTATGACATGGCGTATTCATCCCAAATGATCAGGTGGCATTGGCACAACACTGCTTATTTTACAAACTGGGCTGTCATTTGTGATCAGGTTTAGCAGTAATTCAAAAGCAGAATGAGCTTTTCATCCTCCTGGGAGAATGGTGGGAGCAATGCCAGACAATGCTACAGCAACTGCTATTCTTTTTTGTTATCTTACCTTGGAGAGAAGCAATGTTGTTACAAATGTTTTACCTGTGCTACCAGGAGCATCAAGAAAGAAGATTCCTCTGCTTTTTTCTGTGACTGACGAAATAATTTTATCATATGCACAACGTAGTTCTGGAAGAAGTTTAGGTTCATGTTCATTCACAAATGCAGCCAACTCTATGATGTTATAATTTGTCTCTATTACTATGTCTCTTGAAGTTATATCACTAATTTGACAGTTTGGTTTTGGCAGACCAGAGCCAGACCATTGCAAATTTTTGCCTCCCATGTCCAAAACTTGATCCTCAATTTCAATCAGTGTTTGGTCAAAAATTGTTTCAGAGAAATGAATATTGATATCTGGGTTTTCTTGTTGAATTGCATACTTTAAGTCCTCAACCATGTCATCACAATATTTCATCCAAAGCTGTAGGGGACTGCCAAGTTGACACATGTTCTGTATAATTGCAAAAAGGTTACCGAGTTTCCTTGGAGGATCTGATACTGATGCTTCAGTCAATGCAAGGTTCCAATGCTCATCATTTTCTAAGAAACCTTGTTGATAGCATGCATCCCTATAAGTTTCACACACATGACCATTTACCCTCCTCAAATCTTGAAATGATTTGGAATCATGTACTTCATGCAAAAGGGGCCGTAAATAGTAGCATTCTGCTTGGCTTGGGTGGACACTGTAAACTCTTGCAAAAGTATCAGCCCCCACCTTTCCTCTTGTGCCAGTTATTGTTACTCCAGGTGTAATACTTGGGTAATTGTGGGTAATGGAGTTTTCTTGCATCTTCATCTACTTGACACAACTTAAAAAAAGGCAGCATGGGTAGTTTCTTTTGGAGGAAGTGCTTGTTGCAAGGCTGTTTTGTAAAGATAACCCTATGGCCATTCTCTAGATGGACACTCAGATGAATGATGGCTGGGTGTCTCTCATGAATGGGAAAATTGAAGATGTGCCAAAAAGCCTCATTGGTACGAATATATCTTCCTCTGTCACACTGCGCAACTTCATCATTTTTATTTATCTGCTGACTGCCATTCTGCATAAGAGTGTATGTTGCAGCATCTAAACCTTTGTTTATGTATTTGCAAGCATACTTAATAGAGTTAACAGAGTTGCAGAAGTCAACTACCTGGCTACCTGTACTTGTCTTTGCTTCACTGTAGAATACTGATCATCTACATCGTCAGAAACTTTTTTGAAAATTAAAATGGGGATTAAATGGAAAAATGAGTTATGTGAATATCTTCACAAGAGTGACTGAAATAAATGGCGATTGTGGAACGCCACATGCAAACGTGCACAGAAGCACGCACACATACATATACATACAGTATCAAACATCAGATGAAATGGATGTGTGTGTGTGTGTGTGAGAGAGAGAGAGTGAAGGAGTATGTTGTCATGTATATGTACATAAATAAATATGTATGTTTTTTTGTGTGAGAGAGAGAGAAAGTGCCATTTAGACATCACTCTCTCTCTCTCTCTCTCTCACTCACACACGCATATACATACAAAAAGATGTATGCATATGTATTTATGTTTGTACGTATGCGTGACAGCACATCCCTTCACACTCTTTCACACACAAACACACATACACATACATAAATGTATACAAATGTACATACAGAAAACATGTGTGCATGTGTGACTGATGGCAAATACATAGAGCTGAACACAGTGCACGAAAAGTAAATAAATAAAAACTTTTTATGGAAATTAACAAAGTGTGTGGGTTGAAGCGAAATTTGTGAACTTAGTAAATATTTCTTTCAGTAATTTATTGTAGTTGTTTGCAAATAGCAAATTAAAACTTGAAATGAAAACATTAAAATAGAGAGTGAGAGATTTCACAAATGAAAATGGAAAATTTCACTGTTGCTACATCAATACCGGCAGTTGACATTGAGAAACCTTTTTAAAAAAGTGAATCATATATGTAAAACAATATATAGAAATAATTAAATTAATTAAATTAATTTAATTATATATCATTGTACTCATCAGTGCAAGAAGTATAAACAAAATTTTTTTTACAAAGGACTTGATAAAGGAAATAGTAGAGTAAGATTTTGGAGATTCATATTTATCCTTATGAGACAGAAAGAAGAGTTGTGAGTTCAGTTAGGTATTGACTAAAACTTACTTGCTTTCAAATGTCCCCTACATTCAGGGCCAGCTGCTTTTTACACACAAGCATCTTACAATCTGCCTTTCATTTTGGGAGAGAGGCCTTTTGTTGCCAACAGAACTAACAGCTCTCTGAACTTTCTCCAGCCAGTTTTTGTTCTAACAACTATACATTTAGAACATCTTGTTTCACTGCTAATTAGGTCATTTACGTACCAGAAAATATCTACTACCTCTCAGTATCCTGAGCATTTGAGAAAATCAATTTTCTCTGTACTCTTGGTGTATTTTTACTCCTGAACATCTGCTGCACTCATAGTCTACATTTCTGTCAACCTTCCTATGATTCCACTGCAACTCTTGTGGTGACAGTTTGCGCTGGATATGCCATATGAAATTTCTACATACACCTTTTCAACATATCAAACAGGGCTGTTTTCCTGAAGGTATTAGTGGTTTCTCTGAACTTTGGTTCTGGCTACTCTAAGAGTCTTTGATTGTGAGTTTTGTTCCTCACCTGGAATTTCATTTCCAATTTTAGTACAGATTCAGCTCTAAGAAAAAAGTCATTAGCATAGGGGCTTTCCCATAGGCAACCAATCTTAAACTCCTCTGTTATGGTCTGGAGGTTTATGACAAACAGGAGGAGACTGAGAACTGAAGTTGTTCAACACCTACGTCTCATGTTCACAAATCTCAGGGCCCACATCTCACTATCATGTTCATACATAATCATTATACAATCTGTCTTTCACTCTGAGAGGGAAACCTTTTGTTACCAACTTTCTCCATCTTTTTCTTATTCTAGAAAACTATACTTTCAGAGCATCCTCCTCTACTGCTAATTAGGCCATCTAGGTAACAAAAACTATCTACAACTCCTAGGGTGCCTTCTGGGCATTTAAGAAAATCTATTTCCCTTCTGTCCTTCATGTTTATTAGTTTAGCACATCTTCCACATACAAAGACTACTTTCTCTGTTAATCTTCCTGTGAGACCACTGCACCTCTTGTGTGTCCATAGCCTTGCACTGGGTACACTGTACAGAGTTCCTGTCTACACCTTTCCTTCATATGAAGCAGGGCCATCTACCTGATGGGAGCAGAGTTCTCTCTATTTTCCTGCTAGCTAGAACTTTGACCTTTGCGCGGTTAATTTTAAGGCCCTTTAATTTCAGGTTTTCCACACCTAAAATTTCATTTTTTATCCTACTGCGGATTCTGCTTTTAGAACAAGATCATCAGCATATATTAGTTCCCTGAGGCAGCCAGTCTTAAATTCCTCTTTTATGGCTTGAGAACTATGTTTAGTAGGAGAGGACTGAGGACTGAGCATGGTGAACTCCTACCTTTACTCGTTCTTTACTATTCTCATGGCTAACTCACTTTACTCATAGTACTCATGTACATGGCTTGTAGGGTATTCACAAGCCATTCATCTATCCCTAGTTTCCTTAGAGACCACCAAATCATAGCGGAAGGGACTCTGTTGATATTTTCCTTCAGGTCAATGAATGCCAAGTACATTTGCTTACTTTTAGCTAAATATTTCTCCTGCAGTTTTCTTATTAGACAGAGGGCATCAGTAATACTTTTTGCCAGGACAAAACCAAACTGCATTTCATCTAATCTAATTCTGTTCCTAATTAATTATGTTGTAACTTTATCTGTAACTTTCATGATTAAGTCTAGCAATTTGATACCTCTGTAATTACTTCTATCTAAGGCAGCTCTGTTACCATTGTAACAGCTGGCTAATGCTGCTACACATTCTTATACAACTTGATGAACTATATGGGTGGCTAAGCCGTATTCTACTCCACTAGACATTTTAACATCTCAGCAGTGGAGCAAGGATATGAAAATAGGATTTCCTCGATTGCTTTAACTTGGATGACTGGTCCCTCTTGTGGGTCTACATTGGGAAGCATTCTCTATGTTTAATAGCATTTTGTAGTAGCACTTTCATTCTACCTTTGTTTTCAGAATCACTAAATGCTAGTGAACCATTATTTATCCACATACACTTCTCACCCACATCTTGATTTTTGCTACTACACTCTCTTGTAATCCAGAACACTTTATATTGATCCTCATTCTGTAGAATATTGGCAGATCTCCTCTTTCTGCTTTTCTTTTGCTATGTAAATGTAGCTTTTGCTATGTAAATCTAGCTCCCCTTCTAGTTACATGATATATTTCTCTGCTGCCATTATTTTTCTATTCCTTGGCCTGTCTTTTTGCCTCTATGGCTGTGTCTATCTCATTGATCTTCCACCGGATCACTCTCAGTCTTGTTGGGATTTTTTACCAGCTACAAATTTGGTCTGTAGTCATCAATAGGTTATCTTGTAGAAACTTCCAGTTGTCCTCTATGCTGTATGATTCTAACTCCTCCTTTTTCTCATCAACTGCTTCAATCAGAGTATCTCTAAGTCTCTGATTCTTTGAAGGATCCTTGAGCTTCCATGTCCTCCTTTTCCAGATTGGTTTTGTTCCTGTGTCCTAGTTCTAAATCTAAAATCACTAAATACTAACCTTTGTTGGGTTGTATCTTCTTCACCAGGGAAAGACTTTGCAATTACCATATTGTGTCTATATACATATGTGGTGTAAGTGTGTGTGTGTGTATATATATATATAATATATATATATATATATATATATGTATACACACATCTATATATATGTGTGTGTACACCTATATTTATATGTATAAATACACTGAGATCCAAGTTCCCATAAAACCTGTTACAAAACCTGTCTGGACCCATATCTCCAAAATAAGAAACTATTAATAGTTCGTATCTTTGTACTGTGTACATCAAATGTTATATCTATCTGTCTGAATGTAGTGAACAAATCAGTTTGGCTGTGGGTTTGTTTCAGCTCTGAAGAAGATAGCTAGGATGGAAGCTCCCTACGTTATCAGTTATTCAATTGATTGCTTGATGTCATTGAGCCATCAGCACACCCAAATGCATATCTGAAAAAAGCTGTATGCCTATAATAAATAAGTAAATGTTTATAACCCATTATTTTTGCCTGTTTTATACACGCACACGTATGTGTGTGTGTTTTCACAGAATTACATATATTTGTTTATAATATATGGATGTATGTATGTATATGCATGTATATTTTGTCCAACCCATGCCAGTATGGATAATGGACATCAAATGAATATATATCTCTCTCTATATAAACGGCAGTTTGTCTGTGCGTTTTCTGTGTGTCTGTTTTCTCGTACCCTCACTTTGACCACGGCTTTCAACCGATTCTGATGAAACTTGACACACACATAGCCCAATGTCATAATTCAAAACTAACGCAGCGAAAATTTTGAAAAGTTCCCCCAGTTCTGAAAAAAATCGATAAATTCGACATGGGGTCGAGAATCAGAAACCCAAACCACAGACCGTCTAGGGGACGCAACTCCACCTTTTTTAACTCTCAAAAAATTTACCATCATTTTTTTCCCATTTTTTTGCTATTTTTTGGCTATAACTCTCTAAAAATGCTTTATAGTTATTTCCCTTACAAACCTGAGCAACGCCGGGCGATACTGCTAGTCTTTATATATAAAAGTGAGGTTGTGTGCTGTCTGTCTCCTACGATTTAGATTCCTAACTACTCCCACATTTTGCGGTGCAGTTTAACCAAAACCGGGTATCTTATGGTCGTGATTCATATCGAGCCCTTCTGGGTATTAGCACGTGTCTACGATTTAAAAAAAAATTACCATCAATTTTTCCCATTTTTAATGCATTTTTGGCATATATAAGGGAAGTAACTTTCTAAAAATGTATTATTAAATCTCAGAACGTAAAAAGCTACAGTAACCCCCCCCCCTTTGTGGTTAGCCATATTGAGATGGCTATTATACTTTACATCTCTAAAAATGCTTATATAGTTATTTCCCTTACAAACCCGAGCAACACCGGGCGATACTGCTAGTTTATATATAAACAAGCAAATTGGCTATTTCAAAAATCTCTATAAGAAATGAAAGTAGTAACTATACTGAGAAGTAATGTTTATCACCACACCAATTTGGCTGTTTGATGTTAGTACCATTTTTAACCTCAAGAAGAGCCACCTCCAGCTGGTTATTGATGCAGTCGGTACCTGGTATATATTGCAAGCAGGAGTGCAAACCCCTACCATCTTCTAGCAGACAACAGGATCACCAGACCAAACAGTTTCAGACTATTTGTGCTATGACATGTATCTTTCATCTGGTTTCAGTTCTCGGTTGAAATAGTTTTATTTTAGTCAGGTTGCAAATGGCATTTGGAAAGTCATGAATACTACTGCAATGTTATGCATTCCCTCTCTTATAATCCAGTCTTGACTTAGGATCTATTTTTCTATATTTACTTTATTTTTCCAAATTCTGTTTTTTTTTTCATCTTTTAATCAAATTGATTGAATTAAAAGACTTCTCTGTATTTCCTTCCTTTCCCACTCTTCACTTGAACAACAAGTTCTTTCTGTCAACATACCTGAACATATATTGCTCTGCCATCTTTCCTATTTTCACTTAACACCAATAATTTTCTCTTACTTGCATTTTCAATATTCTAATTGATTCAGTTTTACTTTTTCTTTTTATTCAACATAAATATCTTTTATTTTTTTTAAAGTTCTTTTCTTTATTTTGTATTAAATATTTCTTGATTTCAGAATTCTTTAGTGACTGTTTCTATCTTCCTTTGTATTTGATCAAAACAGCATTATTTCATTAGTTTACCAAATATCTTGAAATTGTACTATCAGGCAATAACTGTTTATCAATACTGTTTCTTGTATTACTAGCTGCGACAACTTACCAGTGCGATTGATCTTAGCATTTGTTGTAATGTTTTATTGAATCATTAACCTTATATTGAATGGCTAATGGAAGTTTGTAGTATTCGTGTTTTTACAAGGGACATTATTGATTTTAAGTGTTTTCTATATACCATGGTGTTTATCTACCATATTTCTGTAAATTATTTTTTATCTGCTGTTGGTAAGAATCAAAATCAAGTTATTGCAATGTGCAGGTGGCACATAAAAAGCATCCAGCACACTCTGGAAAGTGGTTGGTGTTAGGAAGGGTGTCCAACCATTGAAACCCTGCCAAAGCAGACAATTGAAGTTTGGACAGCCCCTGTCAAACCATCCAACCCATGCCAACATGGAAAATGGACGTTAAACAATGATGAACTGAGTGAAAATTTCAGCTAATATTTTGTATTTTCTGGTGTAAATTGAATGTGTGTTTTATTGAGGAGCTGTAGCAAGACTCCTATTCATCAAGTTGCAAATCAATATAGTTATCAATTTGTGTAGTGCATGAAACCAGTTCCATAATAATTCACAATATTGAATAAATCTACTTACTTAGACCAGGACTTTTTAATATATTTGAGAATGCCAAGCTGCTATATCATAGTATATGACACCCCAGCTAGATTATACAATATGTGGAATTCCTGTCATATGAGTTGCAGTATGCAGTGCACCCAAATATATATAATATTCTGTGTCACCTCATATCATATTCTACTCCTGGCCATCTTGTTACAAGTTACATACATTATACTCTGTCCTCTCCTGTCTATACACCATATTACATGACATCTATGGATCATATTGTGTGCAATGTCATGTCACATAAACAACATTCTGTGTTACACATGATACGCATTTTATTCTGTAGTGCTCACTTAGGTCAAATTATCTAATGCTTCACCTTGTATATATTACATTCAGTGATATTCCAGCTGACATGTAGCATATTTTGTAAAACCACTCCTTAATTTATAACTTATAAATCATCATCATCATCATCATCGTTTAACATCCGCTTTCCATGCTGGCATGGGTTCCAATTTAATACTAAGTTGTTGTAAATCTAATAATATTGCAGTACTTTTGACAGTGTGGACAATAAGATTCAAATTTTGAAGTCTCAGCTACTGGCACTGTGATAGGTTCTTGAAATATTCAAACCAAACAATTACCCACCTGCTGCCACTGCTGTATAGTGTCATGTTTCTTTTTGCAAAAGTATGAATACTACAAATGTATGCATGTATGTCCTCTTTTTCCTTTTGATTTAGAAGAAACTTTGACTGGCCACCTGCTTGGTAGCAAAGTTGTGAAGAAAAGCCTCATTTTATTTATCATCCTTTAAATTCTAAGAAGGTCTCACAGATTTTTGAAGTCCCAGATAGTGTGATCATTTATAGTGAATGCATTTTTTCCCTGAGAACCCAAGTTCAGCTATATATTGTCCCAGACAGGTTGGCATGTATCCTGATACTCCATTGATAATAGGTATGAAACTGAAAGTGTGTCTTGGCTACTGGATTTGTAAATTCTTTATCAATAGCCCGTAGTTGTCCTTTTCCTTTTGTATATTTTTAACCACATGGTGTCCAGTGGGTCGCTGATTTCCACAACAAAACATATCTTTTTCTGGTATTCACCCTCAGGGAGAGTGTTTCTCCTTGGTTATGGCATAATTTATTAGCATTTCAGGATATTTCTGTTTATGAAAGAACATATTTAGTTCTACCAGTCATTTCCCTTATTTGTGTCTGTAACTATTTAGCATAAACAGTTTGCCAAGTTGAATGGTATGTTTCTTTTCTTGCGGGAAGGGTGGTAAAATTTAAAATCTAAGTATTGGTGTGTGTCTGTGTCCTTGCAGTAGAAATTGGCTATAACTGTCTCATCTCATAGAATGTCCAGAGAAGGATTCCCTTTCATTCGTTCATTACCATATTGAAGTGGGTTGATTCATGAATGCTGCTTATTAATTTAAGGAATCTTGCAAGGTCCTCTCTCACACACTTTGTGTTTCTATATATATATATAGGCGTAGGAGTGGCTGTGTGGTAAGTAACTTGCTTACCAACCACATGGTTCCGGGTTCAGTCCCACTGCGTGGCACCTTGGCAAGTGTCTTCTACTATAGCCTCAGGCCGACCAAAGCCTTGTGAGTGGATTTGGTAGACAGAAAACAGAAAGAAGCCCATCATATATATATATATATATATGTGTTTGTGTGTATCTGTGTTTGTCCCCCCAACATCGCTTGACAACTGATGGTGGAGTGTTTACGTCCCCGTAACTTAGCGGTTCGGCAAAACAGACCGATAGAATAAGTACTAGGCTTACAAAGTATAAGTCCTGGGGTCGATTTGCTCGACTAAAGGTGGTGCTCCAGTATGGCCACAGTCAAATGACTGAAACAAGTAAAAGAGTATATTTATGCATTTGTGTGTGTGTCCTGTTTTTATGTATTTCATGTTGTTTGCACAGTTGGTGACATCCTGTTCCCATATATGCATTTGTGTGTATATATATATATTATTTATTATTATTATTTAATTGAACACCACACATCCATTTCCAAGTATATATATATATATATAATCTGTATATATAAGTTTTATGTCTGTGCGTGTGTATATATATGTATGTGTGTATATATAAGCTTAATATGTGTGTGTGAGTATATACATACATACATACATATATATATATATAAAATACACCTGCTTGTTGTTTTGTCACCTGTCTTCATCTTTTATTTTTTGTCAGTTTGAATTATATATATAATATATATACATATATATATACACACACATTAAGCTTGATGTTGTAAATACTTATTCAGAATTTACAAATGAACTGATGTTTCTTTTGTCTCTAAAGTCCTTTGGGTTGCACTTCTTAAAACCACATGTTAATGCATGGTATGAGAGTGAGGGTACATAAAGTGGCAATCTAAGGTGCAGTATTAGCTTGACTGAAAAAGTCTTTCTGATCTGTTTTAGTTCTAGTAAAGTAGAGACTCACACATGTACACATGCACAATTGTCTGAACATGTAAAATCATTAAGAATTGGTTTGTAAATATTAATCAGAATGGGTCCATAGAATTCTAAAAACCACCCCTTAATTCTTTGACCTCTAAAGTGTGAGACAACAACCTAGAGAAACTTAGATCATTCAGTCTAGCTTCATCATATTCACAAAATTTTAATGATACAACAGTTTAAGAATGGTAGATTTAATCTGTCACCCATTTTAACCCCCTTCACCCTAACCCTTCTCTCTCTCTCTCTCTTGCTCTTGCTCGCTCGCTCGCTTTCACTCACTCACTCATTAACTAACTAAGCCATTTCAAAAACAGAATGTTATGTTTCCAAATATAAGATTACCAAACATTTGATACCAGATCTACTAAGTTCTGACATCATTTGTAGAGAATTGCATTTCTAAATTTGTTCTTTTTTCTGTTTTTTTTAAAGTTTTTTTATTTATTATTTTTTTTTTTTAGAGTCCTGAGAAAGTGCAGCCATTAATGGGAACAGCATTTGATATTTGTAAGGTGAGTTGTTGTTGTTCTCATTGTTGTGCCCCAGGTCAATCCTGAGTACATGGAGCCATCTATTAAGTACATTCAAGTCATGATCATTCTGGGTATTTTTTTTGCAGATATGTCTGAGGTCACATCATTCAATGTCTCCCTTTTCAAGGTAATGAGCTGTGATGTGAGGGAGATTTAGCTACTAATTTTGCTAACCTGATCAACTATATAGATACTCCTTCATAGGTTCATATAATGTGAGTTTTATGAATTAGAATTAGTTGGATTCTGTTAGAGAAATTAGATTTGGTATAGTAGTTACAGTAACGAAATATGGTATACTATCTACATTATAATAATGTTGCAGTAATTAAACAAGATAAAGTACATATGGAAGTTGGGGTAATGGTGTAGATGGTATTTTCCGTCACCCATCTTGCCATCATTTTTCGCATTATTGCACCATCCAGCTGCTGTAATTGCATGAGAGCAGGACTACATATTTCATTTCCTTTTTCTGCGACCACTACCTTTTCAGATTCATCCCTGATACATGACATCATCTCTTGCCTGTTTGTTATTCATTGAACCGACAGTTATCTTGTCCTGAGCTACATCTTATTACTTCCCTATGTCATTATTAGTACCATCCAGTATCTACTATTGACCCCCCCCACCTTTATTTGCCACTCACTATATCCACTCCTATTTACCACTGGTCTCTATCCTTGTCACTGTACATCTGTTTACCCACCGCCATTACTTCACTCATTCACTCACCCTACACATCACCTTATTTCTCATCTATCTACAGTTTGTTATTCTGTAACTCTCTTTGCTTTTTGTACTGCAACTCGTCACCTCCTCCTTCCTGAGCTGCCTGTTTTCCTTATCATCTTCCCTTAAATCCTTATTTACCATCAACAATGCTCCCACTCTGTATTCACTACATTCATCTCTACCACCATCTCTAACTGTCTGTCATCTCCTCTCACACTCTGGCTGACTTACCCATCCATCCTTCCCGATCTTCTGTGCTCGTTCTCTCTTTACTTATCCTCTTGTGCATAGAGAGCACATGCTGACACTTGTTACCACCATCCTTATCACTCCATCTACTCCTAGCCACCTTATATAGTGCCAAGTAGCCATATATCTGCACTACAACAGCACCAGGCATAAAGCTACCTTCCTCTTTACTTCATTTCACTCAATCAAGGGATGTTTTTTTGTCTTGCAAATTACTTGGCAACCCCACCAGTGCTGGAGCCTTGATATAAAGAAAAAAAAAAGCACCCAATACACTCTGAGAAGTGGCTGACATTATAAAGGTTATCCAACTGTAGATGTCTTGGCAAAGCAGTCATCAAAGCTCCGTGAAGTCCTCCAACTCATCAGACCCTCTGAAATTGTCTAGCTCATGTTGGATGATTTCGCAGGATTTAATGATATATATGTGTGTGCATGTATATTGTATATATGTTGATTATTCATACATATATGTGTTTATGCACATGTTTAAATCAATAATGGATTGCTGATGAATTTGTGCATCAAACAGAACTACCTTGTAGAATTCTAAGCAAGTTACATACTTTTATTACAAGGAGAACTTTACCATTTGACAAATGGAGCTTGATAAAATAAGTCCCAGATAAAGTACTAGTATCAGTGTAGTCAGCTATAAAACCTTTGAAGGAAGTACCCTAGCATGGTTGCTGTTCAAAACTGAAAGTAGTAAAGAAATAACTCAATTTATATTAATGCATATTGATATATGTGGAGGCGCAATGGCCCGGTGGTTAGGGTAGCAGACTCGTGGTTGTAGGATTGGGTTTTTGATTCCCAGACCGGGCATTGTGAGTGTTTATTGAGCGAAAACACCCAAAGCTCCATGACGCTCCGGCAGGGGGTGGTGGCAATCTCTGCTGTACTCTTTCACCACAACTTCCTGTTACTTTCTCTTCTGTTGGTCTGCTCGCTTAGCCAGCAGGGTGGCGTCATTTGAAGGCTAAAACAATGTGAAGCACGTTGTGACCAGCAATGTGTAGCAATATTTGTTAGCCTGGTCAGTCACGGTGATCATGGTGATATTGGTATATATTAAATGTATATTAATGTTGTAAAGTCATATAAGATGGTTTCACTGTTTATATGTCTGAGATCAAAACCTAAGTTCAGTTTTCTAATATTGTCTCCCTACATGGGGTTAACAGCTCAATTCAACATTTTCTATAACTTTTCTGAAGTCTTGATTACTCAATTTTTTTGTCTTTTTTGCTTCTTTTGTTTCTTAAAAAATTTTTTTTATTACTTTGCAGAACAAGACGGGAATCTTAAACAAAACAAAAATTATGGAAAATGGGAAAAAAGTTGGGTTAGTATTGCACTATTTCCTGTTTGTTTAATTTTATTTTACTCTAGAATCAAAGAGGTGAAGAACAATACCTATGACACTTTAATTTTTTCAGGGCTTCTGAGACTGGTGGGAAGAAGATATCCTTAGGCTAGAGACATGGGCAAAATACTTGCAACAGAGTGAACTTCACTAAAGGTGCCCCAAGGACCACATGCTGGTGTTAGACCAGGCATTGGATTAAGTCTAACCCAAGAATTCAGAATGCAAAGTGTTGGCACAAATATGTGTGTGTGTGTGTGTGTGTGTGTGTGTGTGTGTGTGTGTGTGTCATCAGTTTTGAGATTTTGACAACTCTGCCTTAAACTGTTGTTTTATTTTGTCAACCATGGAAGGATGAAAGGCAGAGTTGACCTTAGTTGAATTTTGAACTCAAAGTACAAAGAGCTGAAACAAATTACTTCAAGTTATTTTGTTGTTGCCAATTCACTTCCACTTTCACACTGCTATCCTTGATTTTAGCTTAAGCAGGAGGACTCAGAGGAGAAACAAGAAGTTATTATATATCTTATAAAAAATAAAATTCCCAAACACATCTTAACCAAGAACAAACTGTCAACAACAACTTAATGAAGTGCAGACATATATATCAATTTATATTTTCAAGATAAACATGATTTATTGAGTGTCTAATATATCATTTATTCATGCAGCCTGTCTTATCTGCCAAGTTGACTCATTTTTCCAATGGCTACACTTCCTTCATTGCTACTAGTTATAAGCCCTATAGATTAACAATATTGGTAGAATGTTGGACAAAATTATTGGAAGTATTTAGTTTTTACTTCTTTATATTCTAACTTGAAATTCTGCTAAAAATGTTTTTGCTTTTCATCATTTTTGGGATCATCATTGTCATCATTTAACATCTGCTTTCCATGCTGGCATGGGTTGGATGGTTTGACTGAGGACTGGCGAGCCAGATGGCTGCACCAGGCTCTAATCTGATCTGGCATATCAGATGATGATAAAAGGATGATAAAGGGATGATTAAGGGATGATAAAAGGAATGTCACTCTGACATTGAGGGTGACTAAACAGAGTGTTTTGTCCTCTAAAGTTTTGACCTTTGTCCTCACAATTTCTAATGTTCTTAGCTTACAATCTCACAGCCATAGCATTACAAAAAAGCTGACTGTTCTCTTCAGAGCCAAAAATAGACCAAGCAACTGAGAGAATAAATGTTCTCTGCAGAACCAATATGGTTTTGTTTTATCTTGTTTTCAACAATCTCAAAATCCAACGAGCCACTTGTCTACACATTGTTGCCATCTGAATACTTTGCATGCAGAATTAAGGTGGTGAGCTGGTAGAATTATTAACATTGGGCAAAATTCTTAGCTGTATTTTGTCAGTCTGAGTTCAAATTCCACTGAGGTTGATTTTTACTTTTTGTGTTTTTGGAGTTAATAAGAACCAGTTGAGCACTGGGGTCAATGTAATCAACTTAACCCCTCACCCAAAATTGCTGGTTTTGTACCAAAACTTCAAACCAATATTATGTATACAGAATGATGATCCAGCTGTGATTGTAACTTTGAGATTGCAATATCCACTGGTCCTATGTATTCTGATTGCAATCTGTGGGCTGATAGTAGTGTGCTTTGAATATCTCAGCATTGAACTGCATGTTTTTTTTTTTCAGCTCACTTCTATATTGTGTTTAGGTCTTGCTGTAATTTTGTATTATCATGAGGGTTTTTCACTGCTAGTGTTACTTTTGTTTTGTCAGTATAACTGTAATAGTAGCTGACTGTATGACTGAGAGCATGTCTGAGAAAGCCACCACAAAAAACAGTGGTCCCTATACAGTTCCTTGAGGGACTCTACTTAGAAGTTATATTTCTTCAGAGAGAGCACTGTTGGCTGCAAGTGGTTGACTCCTATTTCTGTTTTGTCGTAAACTAATGATGAATTTATTTGCTACTATGAGTCATGTAATGTTGTTTTGTCTTACTGGTATTGAGCTTTGGAATACTTGATGCCAGTTTTTCATTGTTTTACATTGCTTTCCATGCTAAAACGAGTTAGAATGTCAGTATTTTTTCCACTAATCTCTCTACAGGAAAAAGTGGAGTCAATCATATGTGAAGATATTTGGTTCCAATATTGCATTTTACAAAGATCAACGTGCTGCTGCAGTCGGACCCGGTGCCAAAAATGGAAATCCTGAACAAATTATATTCCTTGGTGGAGCCAAGTGTTCTCATGCTTCAAAAGATATCTCAAGCAAGAAGAATGTTCTCCTTGTAAGTTTTGGTCAGCATTATTTCTTTACTTCAAATAGATGGTTCATAAAAGTCACTTTCATGTATCTTACAGAATATGATAGTTGCTTTGACCAAGTCTCTGTCAGTTTCCACCACTAAATCTGATACAACTGTATAGCTGACATTTTTTTTTTATATGTTGAACATACAATAGAAGTTGAAGTGATAGTAAATATAGCTACCCCTGAAATAACCAATAACAACAACCAGATACTGAACAAAACATGAGTAAAAGGAATGGAAACCATTCAAATGTTTCTAAATATAAGTGATTATTTATAACCAGTTTCTTTCAACAGATTTAACCTTTATTCTGCTCTCTACATGCTTTGAGCATATGCAGTGAATCTGCATAAAGAAATGATCCTCTTTCTACAAATTAACTTTCTTATCTTGCAAAAATATAATTGAACTTGTACGACAGAATGGGCCGACATTAAGAAAACCATGCATTTGCAGATGACTAACATTTTCCTGGCCTTAACCCTAAGTCATATGGAAAAATCTGATTCCAGGATACCAAAAGAGTACTTTATACACTAATTATTTGATATTCTTGTCTACAAGATATTAAGATCATGAATATACATTACTAGTGTGATAGTACTATATACTAATGTGTTAGTGCTGTAACAATATGTGGATAGTTATGTCTTTCAGTACTATTCTGTATATTATCAAGTACCTTAATTACTTTAATAATTCATCAAATTATATGCTTACAGCTGGAAGATATACAGAACAACCAAGTTTTATTACAAGCAGATGATAACACAAAAATTCAAGAATGGTTGGTCTACATCAATATGATTATTTCTGAAATGGTAAATTCTTTTGATATTCTATTGTTTAGGTTCTTTATTTATGCATCTGAACTTTCTGTATGTATGTACGTAATATATATGATGATGATATATATATATATATATATATCATCATCGTTATCATTTAACATCCGTTTTCCACACTAGCATGGGTTGGACAGTTTGACCGGGATCTGAAAGCCATGGAGGCTGCACCAGGTGTGTGCCACCGGCGCAGGGGCCAGAGTAGGCTGGCAAACGGCCACGATCGGTTGGTGCTTTTACGTGACACCGACACGGACGCCAGTCAGGCGGTGCTGGCATCTGCCACGTTCAGACGGTGCTTTTTATGTGTCACCGGCACAGGTGTCTTAACTACAATTTCCATTTGAATTTTTATTTTGATGTTGATGTACTTGACTCAATAGATCTCCTCAAGAACAGCGGGTCACTCTACGATCCAAGGTTAGCACAGCAAGCTGTCCTGCGAGCCATGAACTCACTTTATTTGTCGGGTCTTCGAAGTCACAGCATATCTCCAGAGGTCTCGGTCTTTCGTCATAGCCTCTTATATATATATATATATATATATATATATATATATATATATATATATATATATATATATATATGGTACTTAATTTGAGGCCCCAGAATTTAGTTCAGTATTATCTATACAATTTCAAAGTAAGGTGATTAAAATCAAAATAAGCAACAAGGATATTGTTGCTTCTGGATATCCTTATTGCTTATTTTTATATATATATATGTGTGTGTGAGTGTATGTTGAGCAATAACACCTTAAGCTCCACAAGGCTCTGGCAGGGGTGAGTGGGTATCGATCCCTGCTGTGTTCTTTCACCACAGCTTTCTCTCACTCTTTCTTCCTGTTTCTCTTGTACCCATATTTCAAAGGGCCAGCCATGTCACACTCTGTTTCATGCTGAATCTCCCCGAGAACTACTTAAGGGTACACGTGCCTGTGGAGTGCTCAGCCACTTGCACAATAGTTAACCATAACTATATTCTTTGTTCATCTTAAACATTTATTTCTATTTCAGTTGCCACTAAAATGATGAGTATTTATTATACAAACATTTAATAAATCCATTATGGAAGCACATCTACAATGTATTTCTGTCTGTCAATCCACCACTTCACTCTTTACATACATACATACATACATATATATATATAGACATATACATATATAGAGACAGATAGATAAAATGTTAGATAGAAAGATAGATAGATGTAGTGTGTGTGTACATCCTGTCACATCAATTATAGAGGAAATATTGAGTCATGTTTGTTATTTTTCTATTCAGTCTACACAGGAAGAAAGTCGGTCGCAGTCAAGTTCCTCAAATCAACAGCAACCCTCTCCCGATGCAAGCCAGAAAAGTCCAAAAGGAACATCAAAAGAGACCAAACTATTGTTCCCCACCAAAATTAAAGGACGAGGTCAGTTGTAATTTCAGATCAACTATTTTGTTTTATTGTCCAGATTATTCTTCTGTCGAAGCACCTGGGTGTAAAATGTTGATAAAACCTGTAGAGACATGGATTAGCATTTTGATCAGATGCTTGATTCCATTTCTGCTTCATTGCAAGGTATCGAAATAAGGAAGGTTGCTTCCACTGACCGTTGAAAATTTTATCAGATATATGAAAGTAGTGTATTTCAAGTTTATTTTGACTGTTTAACATTTCGATTACTCTGTCAAATGTTATGTTTATATATTTACGTTATTTTGAATTACTCATATGTTCTCTCATAGCTTTGAGATAGCAGTGATGTGACTATTTTTAGAATGACATTGTAGTGTAGGTGTGAGGGGCTAGATCTGGCCAGTTTGAATAGTAAGCTGGAAGAATACTTGGGCTGGATATGGCCAATGTAAATGCTAATGGGTTAAATATCTAGGTCAGTGTGTGTGTGTGTGTGTGTGTGTAATGGTGGTGGTGGTGGGGGATAATTCCAGGGTGGCAGTTGTGAGGAGGAAGTGTTGGATAAAGTATTCAATGTGAGGTGAGAGGGAAGCAGCCAAGAGCTCCAGTAAAGGAATAAGAAGGCAAAATATTTCCTGGTTGTTGACTTGCTGATGTTCAGGTTTGCTATTTGCCACATCTATATCACAAGTCCGGAAGATTCTGTCTGTCACACTTTTTAACACACTTTGGATACGGGTACCTTTAGCCAGATTTGCTTTGCTTCATGTACTGCAACCAGGGTCCTAACTGGGCTTATCATGACCTCATAATACATCAACATCCTTTACTCTTCTCTAGGTGCTAAAAGCTAAAACTTAGCCATTTGAGTAATTCTCTTTCCTTTTCTCCAAATAATCTGGTTTCATTCATTTCCAAAGTGGATGGGCAGATAACACTAAAAATCTCTTGTGAGACTTCTACATCAATGTACCTGAAGAGACCCAGAGTGATAGGTTGAAACATGTTGTACCTAATAAAAGTCTAATATGAAATCCATTAATTAATAATAATATATATATATATATAAACAGCTGGGCACAGTTTAATACCATAAAGGAAAATTCAATCATCACTAAATGTGACTAAGGGTGTCAAGACACCTACATTGCTAGAAATAGGAGTAAAATATTCTTTGTGAGTGCAAATGTATACACTTGCATTAAGAAGGGAAGAAACCTCCTTATGACCAAATCAAGAATCTTTCATACACACCTCACATGTTTGTGTGTGTGTGTACTTGCTTGCATTTGTGTATTTGTTTCTTGCTGCCTTGACTTTGCATGATGTAAACAAGTATCGCAGACATGCAAGCAGTGTTCTTCATTTTTAATCTTCCATGGAAACATGTCTGGTCAAGTAGAAATATTATCTTTCTTGAAAACAGCTGAGGTTTTAGCAAGTTCGTGACAGGAAGCACAGATGTAGAAAAATTGACCTCAGCAAATTCCATCCAATTGAGCATACAAAAGTGGACAATATGATGATGATGAAGATAGTAGTTTAATACCCCCTCCTCACACACACACACACATGAGTATGCAACATCCAGGTCGTCTAACTTATGTTGATCAAAACATTTTTCATTACAGCTCTGTCTACAAAACGGCAAAAAGGAAAAGATGACGAGAAAATGACAATTCGAGAAAAACTAGCCAATCTTTTAACTGGTCGTCCAACAATGGAGTCTCTTGAAGCCAAAGGAATCCTAAAAAGTATGTCTTTTATCAAATATGTTGTTGCCATATGAGCATGCATGCACACGCATACAAGCACAACACACACACAGACATGCATAAATAACATACATAAAAGGTCAACATACATACACACTCAAGATAGCACCTACTCACACAACACGCAAACAAAATGCACACAGAAACACAAGACACGCACACAAGCACAAGACACACACACACACAACACACACGCACAAACAACACACACTGAAACATGACACACACACACACACACACGCACACAAACACAACATACACATAAACAACATGCACAAACACAAATATAACACACACACAACACCCACACAAACATCACAAACACAACACACACAAACAAGACATACACTCACACATCACACACATACACAAACATAATGCGCATACACACACACACAAACAACTCACATGCACAAATACAACACGCAATACACATACACTAACACAACACACACAAACTCAGCATACACATGCAAACCACACATACAAACAACACACATAAACAAACAAAAGAGTTTTTTTTTCTTGATGATGGCAGTGGAGTGATGCATGAATTGTAAGTAAAAAAATAAGCCACATCCGTGTGAGTGTGTGGGAACAGGAAGGAGATTCTAACCAAACTGAGTAAGCCATCTGAAAGTATAAAGTGCTCAGTACCAGGATGTTGAATAGGTTGTAAAGTATGTTTTAACTACAGTATGTTAAATCCCGTTAAAGCACTTATTAGCATCATGTTTTACTAAGTTTTTCGAGCATTCACTGTCATATGAAACCATTTATATGTCCGATTCTTTTGTTGATTTTTACTTGTGTATTTCTTTGCCGTTATGAGTTAGATGAATACTTGTTACTGCGGCATTGTTTTACAGAGGAATTGAAATTAAACATAGTGGACTGGATGGATTTTATCTGGCACCACCTCTGGCAAGGTCTACTCTGGCATAGTTTCTACACTGGATGTCCTTCCTAACGTCAATCATTTTATGTGCCACCCCCAAACACTGGTGAGGTCACCATATAACTTGCAAGACAAAGGTCCCTCAAATGAGTGGGGAAATAGTATTGAAGGAGGTGGATTTGTGCCACAGCAGTGTCTCAAAGTACAAGGTGTGAATATAAATGCAGTGGTAGGAGATTCCTCAGGTTGCATGAGTATACACACACACACACATACATATATAAAGGAAGAAGGATCCCCTTTGGTCATGAATGACCATAAGATTGCACCTAGAAGGTTAGCATCCGAGGCACAAGTCTGGGCAAGGGAAAGGCAAAGGCCAATACAGCTTGGCATCAGTGACATCACAACTCATTTCTACAACTGAATAAACTGGAGCAATGTGAAATAAGTGTCCTGCTAAAGAACACAACACAGCCTGCTCTGGGAATTGAACTTACTACCTCATGATTGTGAGCCCGACGTTCTAACCACTGAGCCATGCACCTTCGTATATATACGCATATATACTCTTTACTCTCTCTCTTACTTGTTTCAGTCATTTGACTGTAGTCATGCTGGAGCACCGCCTTTAGTCGATGAAATTGACCCCAGGACTTATTCTTTGTAAGCCTAGTACTTATTCTATCGGTCTCATTTGCCGAATCGCTAAGTTACGGGGATGTAACCACACCAGCATCGGTTATCAAGCAATGTTGGGGGAGACAAGCACAGACACACAAACATATACACATACATACATATATACACACACACACACACACACACACATATATATATATATATATATATATATATGACGGGCTTCTTTCAGTTTCCGTCTACCAAATCCACTCACAAGGCTTTGATTGGCCCAAGGTTATAGTGGAAGACACTTGCCCAAGGTGCCACGCAGTGGGACTGAACCCGGAACCATGTGGTTCTTAAGCAAGCTACTTACCACACAGCCACTCCTATGCCTAAATATATATAAATATATATACTGTATTTTAACATATATAAGGAACCCTTTTTCATCAAAAATTAAGTTAAAAAAATATGGGAGTTTCTTATACATGAATAGTATTATAATCCCTTACAAAACCTTTTTTTCCAAATTTTGAGTCCCAAAAATTAGGGGGTTCCTTATACACATTTAAATTCGGTATATATAGAAACAGGGATTTTACAGTCTTTCTTTTTGTTTCATTAATTGTATTAGGGCTAAGGTTATGTTACTTGCAGAAAAAAATAGTTACTTGTTTTGTTTACTCACATGTTTTTGCTTTGTGACTAAATTCTCGTATCCTGTTTTAAAAAAAAGGATTTTTTGTCATTTAGAGTTCTTTCTTCAAGCATAGCTATAAGAAACCATGCATTTTATATTTCATGGTGTTAAGAAGGGATCCAGCTGTAGAAACTCTGCCAGATCAAGATTGGAGCCTGGTGCAGACATCTGGTTTGCCAGTCCTCAGTCAGATCATCCAACTCATGCCAGCTTGGAAAGCGGATGTTAAACGATGATGATGATGATGATAACTCTGTGAATTTATTTTATTAAAATTGTAGTCATCGTCATTATCATCATCGTTTAATGTCTGTTTTCCATGCTGGCATGGGTTGGACGGTTTGATAGAAGGTGGCCAGCTAGGGAGCTATCCAGATTCCAGATTATCTGTTGTGGTATGGTTTCTATGGCTGGATGCTCTTCATAAAGCCAACCACTTCACAAAGTGTGCTGGGTAGCTTTTTACATGCCAGCAGCATGTTTGCACGTAAGCAACACCAACACGAGTGTATTTTACGTGACAATGGCACCTGTAAAAGACAAGCCTGTATATACGGATGACTGATTCTACTTGGCTTGATGCATCTTCTCAAATACCACAAATCGCCACAACTCCTGTAGTAGCCTTTAAAACTTTCCGTTTGTGTATCAGTAGATAAGGATTCTCTCTCTCTCTCTATATATATATATATAGCAAGATCACCCTATATGTCAAAGGGCTGGCATGTGGCCCCATTCCCAGCTGAAGTTGGCTGTTGTGGTTTTCAATCTCGATTAGAGTCTCTCTCTCTCTCTCTCTCTCTCTCTCTCTCTCCCTCCTCTCTCCCCTCTCTCTCTCTCTGTGGACGGGTAACCAAGTACTTCCCCTGCAGCAAGACACCTGTTTCTATCTCTCTTACATTATAACCTTTCACCATCTGATACAAGTTCCCCTCCTCCAGTGCTCCCTCCCCACTCAATGGATCTCTGTCTTACAAGTTACTTGGTGACCCTGCCAGTGCTGGTGCCACTTAAAAAGCATCCAGTCCAGACTGTAAAGTGGTTGGTGTTTGGAAGGGTATCCAGCTGTAAAAACCATGTCAAACTAACCCTCCTTGTGCTTGTGCTGGATGTTTGGTGTTAAGAAGGGCATCCAGCCGTAAAAACCCTGCCAAAACAGACACAGAAGTCTGATGCAAGCTCCTACCAGCTCCTGTCAAACTATCCAACCCATGCCAGCAAGGAAGGCAGGCATTAAATGATGATGATGATGATGATGATTAGTGTGCTATTTCCTGCAGAAGATCGGTCTGGAACCCAGACAACTGAAGAAAGCCATCAAGGATATAGGTATAGCAGTTGAAACTATCTCAAGATGGCTATGGTTGATAAGAGCCTGCAAGTGGAACCCTTCCAGAGATAAAGACTAACTCAGTCCTCACTGCCCTACTCAGGTGAAACATACCGGCTAAGGAGTGAAATGCTTGTAACCTTGATATATCTGCTGGTAATACGGAAAGGTTTCCAGCATTGCACTGGATTTTGATGAGCTTGCAAAACCTCTGAGTAGTTTCTGCAGTTTCTGTGTGACGTAAAGCATCGCTGATATTTATTTCTCCTCATTTATTTCACCTAGTGAAAGATTATTGAGAAGGATGGCTCTAAAAGTCACAATATTACAATATTACATTCATGAATCTTAAATAAGAGATAACAAACAGTTTAATTGATGATGGTAAACATTCTGTGGAAATCAGTTATAAACTGATCTATAATAGTTTTATGATTGATCCTTTTAACTCAGCTGGGTTAAAATCTTGTTGATTTAACCCTTCTGCACTTTGATTACTCTGTCAAATGTAGTGCTTATTTCAGTTCTATATTTAAGAGATGAGGAATTATATACATTATTTACAAAGGCTGGAGGGTATATCAGCTGAAACGTGTTAACAACAAACAAGATGAGGACAAATATCCGTCGAATAAATAATGTAAATAAAGTAGTGCTTATTTATTCTTATTGTTTTGAATTAATCCTGCATTATCTTAGAGCTTTGAGACTTTGATGATGTGATTAGAATGAGGGTTGGTGTCAGAGGCTGTATCCAGCCAGTCTAAAATGCTAAAGGGTTGAGACATAAGTGATTACTATTTGGGTGATGAAATTTGGAATGGGTTCATGGTTGCAATGAATTATTATTTGCCAGAGCGTAAATGAACTTGATCTCAGCTGATGGTTGTGAAAAGAACTTTCTTTAAAATTCAATGAGTGGAATATTTGATAAATCAGCTTTTCATTGGTATGTAAAAATTAGTCTACATGTAAGTTTGTAAATTAATATTTTCATAACATTTCTGAACATATTCTGATGTTAAATTTGTGACATAAGGTTTGCATTAGAGATGTAGTGACATATTTTTAGAAAACTTCAGATTCAATTAGCTGGTTAATCCTGGAATTAACCTAATTCTACGAGTTTTTAGTTTGATATTAAATTTTGTGGGGTCTGCCTTTATTTAGGTCTGGGATTCAATTTTATTTTGAACAGTTCAGTCTTGTACTCTTTTGCAATAAACCAAAAGATTTACCAGAAATATATGTTAATTTAATGAATTTTTTGAGGATGCTAAATTTATCTTTTCCTGCTTCCATTAGAAGTTTACACAAACAATTTTATCTCAGATTGTTGAGCCTTGTGAAGAGGTCTCCAAAATGAGTGGCAAGCTGCTGTTCTACAGAAGATCCATCCAATCTATGCAACTATGGAAAAATGGATCTGTAAATGAAAATGATTCTTGGATAATGAGTGTATATTTGTTATAATTTCTCTGTCTATATAATGTCAAGTCATTTCTGTGTGTACATGTGTAGTCACCTTCTCATCTTGTTTACATAAATACTCTCATCTAAGTTTCTAACATAGATTGACTAAAGTGTTCATAAGTTTGAAACCATCTGCACAATGATCAATTCAGTGTAATGTCTGATAATGATTATTTAATGCTTTGCTACCTTATCAAACCATTCTTTTAACACAGTAAACTCACCATGTTAAATCCACTGTCTTTAACAGTAATTATATTGAGTGGTTAGATTTCCCACTTGTTTAGTTGCGACAGTCAACTGCCAACTCTGCTGCAGTTGTATGTAACACATATAGTTCTGTGTGTGCGTAATGTCTGAGTTTTCTTGGTGTGTGTCTGTGTGATTGTGTGTATGTACACAAAAAAAAAAAATAGTTGACCTATGAAAAAGCTCAATTAACCATTTATGTCAAAGAAGGAGAAAGCTGTTGATTCTTCATGCTGGTTTGACTTGTCAGATATGAAAGGGAAGGAGCTACATTTTTGTTCACACATTAAACAACTGGTATGTAGTTGGTGGCCTTTAAGTTGTATTGATTACACTCAGTGTAACCATGGCAATAGCCGATTTCTACAGTGACCACCACTAGAATATGTAAACACTTAACACAGAATTAACAACCTAAATTAAATAGATCTTTGAAGCCACTGTTTATGAAGGGCGTCAAGAAGGGTATGGTGGCATAGAGGTTAAGTAGAAGTGAGTTGCATTGTTGTCATCATCATCATCATCATCATCTTTTAATGTCCGTTTTCCATGCTGGCATGGATTGGCTGGTTTGACAAGATCTGGCCAGCTGGAGAGCTGTACCAAACACCAATTGCCTGTGTTGGCATGGTTTCTGCAACTGGATGCCCTTCCTAATGCCAACCACTTTACAGAGTGTACCGGGTGCTTTCTTATGTTGCACTGGCACAGGTGCTTTATACATGGTACTGGCACAGATATCTTATACATGGCACCAGCACATGTACCTCATACATGGCACAGGCATGGGAGTCTTTTTATGTAGCACCAGCATGGTAGCTTTTTACATAATACTGGCTGCATTAAATACACCTCACTATAGATATGTCAATTAACACCTTGTGTCCTTAGATAAAGTAATTAATTTAATTAGGGATCCTTTCTATATATTACTAGTACCCCCTACAGTGTTCCTTATCCTAATTCTAGGGAAGCAGAAGGTGAATACTTGTTCTGTAACCTTATAAAGAGATACCCTTAAATAAATTGAGCAGTTATGTGTGAAAGGGACAGAGAATTTGTGCAAGGTCAGCATGCAATGATGTTGTTTTAGGGTTTTGAATGAAACCTTAGTGGTGATGATAATGGTCTCTTCGAAGTTATTTCAGTTGCAGTTTTACTAACAACTCACTGTCATGACTGACTGGATATTTGTACAGAAGAGTGGGTCTTTAAATATGAATGTTGTATAATGTGTCTCATTGTAGTGAGGTGTGCACATGTCATTGCCACATTCTAGTGATAGCGATGTATCCTTATATCTTGTGCCACACTATCTTTGTGATGCTGTGTACACTTGTCTTGATGTCGCATTCAACCATGGTTTTCCAGGCAAGTTGGTAGCAAAAGGGTTAATGAGATTTTTAGAACAGCTATCTGAATAAGTCATTAAAATTAGACATGTGGAAACTACCAGAAATGCCTCACATTTTCTAATCTTTCTCTCTCTCTCTCTCTCTCACACACACACTCACACTCTCTTACGTATGTGTAACATGAAGAATACTGCATCACAAAGATTGGATAGGATTGATATTCCATGCTAAGAGAAATTTCAGCCCTAATCATTTACACTGTCTTTCTGCTGACATCCTACACTAAACACTTCATCCAGTTCTTCCCAGAACTATAACACACTGGAATTTCACACATCTGTACGATTGCTATAAGAAACCTATTATAGCCATTGTTGGTTCTGTTTAAATTTCTATGCACTAACACCAAACTCAAGATCTCTGTAAACTATGATAGTGCAACATAACATATGAGACACACCATCACATCACAACACAACACATCTCTACATACTATCATTGTACTATCATCAGATCAGTTCTTTAGTAAATCATATTTATCCGAAACTTTGTTCATCTCTGTATCCTTGATCCTACACATGTTGTATCTCTTGATCGGCACTGTTTATATATTATATTTGTTGTCTTTGAATTGAGGTTAATTGTTCAAGGCAACTGTTTCTAGTGGAGGGAGGGTGGCAAGTGGTGTCTGCAAATTTGCAACTCCTCAGGCATGTGTTTAGACATGTGCTTTGAGTTTGTATTATATATATAAACATTAATTAAAGCTTACACATGTCCATATATATATGTCTCTGTAACGTGCATGTGTATGTGTGTGTGAGATTGTTACTCCCACCTCTTCTCATTGTCCTTTAGAATTCATCAGTGATTAATAAGATAAAACTATTTTTAACAGGATTATCAGCCTCTTTAAATGTGATTAATAACTTAATCTCCCTCCAAGGATAAACTTCAAACCAAAATCATTTTCCTTCCATCAGTTTTGGCTCTTTAAAAGATTTTCCTGGTTATTTAACAATTTAGTTTCATAATTGACCTATGTACGTTGACTGATAAAACTGTTTCTGCAGTTTGTTGGAAGACATCGTACCGAGCAGTTGCTAATTCTGTACTACTCTCATGGCTAATAATATTGACAATTATGGATATGGGCCTGCTCATTCCGGCTGGATTTACCCTCAGTTCTACCCAAATAATTATGTCAACTATCATACAAATGCTTACATCTATGGGCAGAATTTCTCCCCAGTTCCCTATTATAGTGAAACTTCTGTTCATAGCAACTGGCAATCTCCTGACTTAGAAACAGTTTCTGAAAAACCAAGTGGAATATGTAAGTAGACAACTACTGGGAAATTCATATGTACATGTACATAGATACATACATGTCTGTGCGTGCATATATGTATGTATGTATCTGTGTATATATGTATGTATGTTTGTATGTATGTATGTATAATTCAAACCAGTTTGATTTGGCCCCATGCAACTTGAAGCTTTGTAAGCTTCTTAGAGAAATCAGTTAGCTGAACCATATCATCATCATCATCGATTAATGTCTGTTTTCCATGCTGGCATGGGTTGGACAGTTCGACTGGGGACTGAGAAGCCAGGAGGCTGCACCAGGCTCCAGTCTGATCTGGCATTGTATCTACAGCTGGATGCCCCTCCTAACGCCAACCACTCCGTGAGTGTAGTGGGTGCTTTTTACATGTCACTGGCACAGGAGCCAAAGGAGGCTGGCAACGACCATGATCGGTAGGTGCCTTTTTTTGTGCCACCAGCACGGAAGCCTGTCAAGGCGGCACTTTTTACATGCCACTGGCACGGGGAACACAACTACAATTTCCATTTGATTTTGATGTACTTGACATTTGATTTTGATTTTGATGTACACTCACACACACAGACATATGTAGAAACACACACACACTTTCGTTTATTCATTACGTTACCCACTATTGTGAAAATTCTGTGTCTTCCTTTCATGTATGTTCCTCACCCACCACAATTTTACAATATTCTCTATAACACTGTGTTGTTACTCAGAGTACTGCCCCTCACCAATCACAACTCTTCAATATGCTCTATGAAATACTGTTGTTATCCACAGTACAGTCACACACCCCAAACGGTCAGCTGCAATGTTATTTGCTTTCCACATGAGTTTAACTCATATAATCATTATATGTAACCGTTATTGTGTGCAAATCATCTGTTAACGTTGGTTATGTGTCTCTGCATTATACTTAGTGTAACGTTATAAACAGTTAGCAAACAACTCAGAAAGAGCAGCTTGTGAAGAACAAAGTACAATGATTTGGTATTAGTTTAACACTAGTAAAGAGAATGGAGTGTCATGATGTTTTGGATATGTTTCTGATGAATGTTTCATGATGTTTTGGATGTAAATGTTTCTGATGAAAGAAAAGGGAATACGGAGAAAACTTGGGGAAATGGAGACAGAGACAGAGAGAGAGAGAGACACAGAGAGAATAGGACAAGAGCACTAACATAGTACAGTGAGACTGGGCATTTTTTATTTACTTAAAATTACACATGATATGGGGAGTAATAATCATTAGACTAAATATTTTGTGGAGAGAAAGTCAAGAGAGGCAAGTCTGAAATAAAAATCAGTTAATAATTGAATGAAGATTTATCTTCAGATGTGAGTCTGATCTTTAGTAATGCAGGGACAACTCTGAGTATGCTTCAGTCTTATTTGACCTCCTCAACAAAACACTATCATCTGTAATTATTGAGCATAAAGCTGACTGTCAGCTCTATAGAATTTCAGTGAATATTGACAGGGTGGCAACTTAAAAGAAAGACTGGGGGGAAATTCTCTATGAAAACATAAAGTGGATGCTATTATAGTAAATATAAGATTAATTAAAATTACAGCTGGAATGAAGGAAGAATGTCATTAACTTTAATGATTAATTTGGGTGAAGAGAGACAAGGAGGATCACTGTGTGTGTGGTGTGTGTGTGTGTGTGTGTGTGTGTGCGTGTGTGCGTGTGTATCAAGGCCATGATATCTGAGTAAGCTAAGTAGGCAAGTCTTACTAGACTAAAACTATAAAAAGAGAATACTGTTTCAACAAGTCGTGTCTATTTGATGCCCAACATGAAAAATGAGTACAAAAACCATGATAAGGAGAAAGAGGAAATGATTTCCAATTCTTTATACAAATACTAACCTAATTATTCGTGTTTATGTATGTATATAAATACATGTGTGTGTGTGCGTGTGTGTGATGGCCCTGTGGTTAAGAAGTTTCTTTCCTAACCACATGGTTTTGGGTTCAGTCCCTCTTTATCACCTTAAGCTGGTCTCTTCCTCTATTGCTCCAGATAGAAACTGAAACAGCCCATCATCTTTATATATTTGTGTGTATGTATATATGTGTATATGTGACATAACTATAAACATGATTAATGACACACCTCAGTTTAATGTTAGAAAAAAACTGTTTCTGCCAATATTATGACACATCTCATTTGTTCTCCTCAGCTGATACAACGTTCGGTGCTCTCCTGAAGGATATTTGCAACAGAGATAATTCCACAGTGCCAAACTTTGTAAAATTATGCATCAAGAGTATTGAAAACCGAGGACTTAAGCAAGATGGTCTGTACCGAGTTAGTGGTAACCTCGCTGAAATACAGAAGCTACGTCTTTCAGTAGACAACAGTAAGTATATTATTACTCTTTTACTTGTTTCAGTCATTTGACTGTGGCCATGCTGGAGCACTGCCTTTAGTCGAGCAAATCGACCCCAGGACTTATTCTTTGTAAGCCTAGTACTTATTCTATTGGTCTCTTTTGCCGAACTGCTAAGTTATGGGGACGTAAGCACACCAGCATCGGTTGTCAAGCGATGTTGGGGGGACAAACATACACACACACACACATATGACGGGATTCTTTCAGTCTACCAAATCCACTCACAAGGCTTTGGTCGGCCCGAAGCTATAGTAGAAGAGAAAATTATGTGGCCAAGGTGCCACGCAGTGGGGCTGAACCCGGAACCATGCGGTTGGTAAGCAAGCTACTTACCACACAGACACTCCTATGCCTACTAGTACATTTATTGCACTAACTGCTTCTAGTGATAACAGTAAGAAGCTGTTAGTGCAATAATCTGATAATCTAGCTTAAATGTTTTTTCACATTTATTCTGTAAACAGCATAAGAAGTTATTTTTGTTGTTTTTTTTTGAGTTTGTTTTTGCAATATTTTCATTATGATAATTATTCCACTTCTCCCTACCCATTGCCACCCTATGTCCTCCTCCAAACACCCTCATGTTATCTACTTGTACCCAGTTGTGGTTGTAATTCATCATCACCAAATCACCTTCATCTAATGTCTGTTATCCATGCTGGCATGGGTAGGAGCTGGACGTATGGATGGAAGCTGGTCAGCCGAAGGGCTGTCCAAGGATCATCATCATCATCGTTGGCTATTTTGGCATGGTTTCTATGGCTGGATACCCTTCCTAATGCCAACCACTTTACAGAGTGTACTGGGTGCTTTATTTGTGGTACTGGCACGAGTGGATTATAGATGGCACTTCATGACTCTTACCACTACCACCACCATATCTCCTACTACCACTGCCATTGATACCACTCCACGAACACCAACTGCTAATCAGAATATGGTGACTCATCTATTAACATTTATTTATTACCAAATAGTGGCAAGCTGGTAGAATTGTTGGTGTGTGGACCAAAGGCTTAGCATCCTTTCATTTGCCTTTACATTCTGAGTTCAAATGCAGCTGAGGTCGCCTTTGCCTGCCATCCTTTTGAGGTTGATAATCTAAGTACCAGTCGAATACTAGGGTTGATGTAATCAACTATCCCCCTCCCACTAAATTTTAGGCCTTGTGCTTATAGTGAAAAGGATTGGGTGACCCCCTTTGGTCATGAATGACCATGGGATTGCAGCTAGAAAGTACAAGTCCAGGCTAGGTTGTTTATGGAAGGCCAGCAGTCGTCCATGCATACCAGCTTCCCCAAGGGAAAGGCAAAGGCCGATACAGTTTGGCACCAGTGATGTCACAACTCATTTCTACAGCTAAGTGAACTGGAGCAACATGAAATAAAGTGTTTTGCTCAAGAATATAACATGCAGCCCTGTCTAGTAATCGAACTCATAACCTCATGATTGTAAACTCTACACTCTAACCACTGAGCCATGTGCCTTCACACAAATGGATTCTTACCAAATAAAAGACATTAAAAAAAAATCTAGTTTTGGTTCCAGTTGAGCCTCCCCCTCCCCTGCCCACCCTTCCATCTGTATATTTTTGAGGATAGTCAACTTAACTTCACCTTCCCACTCACTATTCACAATTTTCTTAATTATTTTAAAGGCATGGTTGTGTGGTAAGAAGTTTGCTTCCTAACCACATGGTTCTGGGTTCAGTCCCACTGTATGGTACCCTAGGCAAGTGTCTTCTACTATAGCTCCAGGCTGACCAAAGCCTTGTGAGTGTATTTGAGAGAGGAAAACTGAAAGCAGCTTGTCGTGTGTGTGTGTCTTTGTGTCTGTGTTTGTCCCCCACCACCACCACCTCCACTTGACAACTGTTGTTGGTTTGTGTACATCCCAATAACTTAGCAATTCAGCAAAAGATAGAATAAATACTAGGCTTTCAAACAATAAGCCTTGGGGGTTGATACATTCAACTAAAGAGTCTACAAGGTGGTGCTCCAGCATGGCCACAGTCTAATGGCAGAACCAATTAAAAGATAAAAGAATTTAGCCTATGCGGTTCATCTAGCACATATCCTGACCAATTCTATTTTCGTTGTCTTCTGGTGAAACGAAGGCACCATATTACCATTTATTTATTTAATTATTTTGTCTGAACTGACTTTAATTAATGCTATTTTTTTTTTATTTCAGTTAATGCTAACAGTCGATTCAATCTGGATGATGAATGCTGGGATATTCACACATTAACTGGGGCCCTAAAACTCTTTTTTAGAGAACTGAAAGAGCCTTTGATTCCATTCAATAAGTTTGATAAACTAATGGAAATTGTCAGTAAGTGACTTTTTAAGCTTTGTATTGTTTTTATATCATATGATGAGGACGGTGATGATAATGGCTAAAAGATGTGCGTGATGGTGGCAGTGGCAATGATGATAATGATAATGATGTCTGCTGTCTTCTTCTTCCAATCAGGACTCACGCCATTTGCTACAAAGAATAATCTCTAATTCGAGCCTACTCTAAGCTACTAAGAATGTGTGTGACAACTTGAAGATCCACACATCACATTCGATAGACTGGCGGTTGCACGGGCGCGAAAGCTACATTATCCTCATTCCGTAAACGGTGGCTTTTAACAGGTGGAGAGCTGAACCATCCTGGGGTACAGAGGATTCGCAATCTAGACTAGGGTCTGAAAGTTTTACCACTCCATAGTGGGTTACACCATGGTTCCTCTGCTTTGTGGCAGAAGTAGGAAGAAAGAGTGAGAGAAAGTTGTGGTGAAAGAGTACAGCAGGATTCACCCCCCCCCCACTGGAGCCTCGTGGAGCTTAGGTGTTTTTGCTCAATAAACACTCACAATACCTGGTCTGAGAATCAAAACCACATTCTTATGACCACGCAGCTGCTGCCCTAACCACTGGGCCATTGCACCTCCATATGGCTGCTGTTGCTGCCATTCTGAGATATTTCCTACATATTTTTCATGTGATGTTCATGCTAAAAATATTGTATTGATGACGAATAGGAAAAAATTGAGAAAATCATCAAGACTACATGTCTTCTTCCAGTATATAACTAAAACTCATGTAAGACATCGATGTAAATGCATGTAGCTAGTCTGGGAATTTCTGTTCTTTTGTTCGTGTATACCACATTTGCATGTGAGAGCAGGTAACCTAGTAGTTAGGATGTTGTACTCATGATTGCAAGATTGTGGTTTCAATTTGGGTAATTGATATTTAGGACATAACACTTGCATAATCTACCTTATTTTATCAATTCTACTACTTTCTTTATTAACTATATGTCCTCTTCTTGTATGTTTGTGTGTGTTTATGTTCACTGGTTGTAAACAATGGTCTCAATGATGATGTTGTTTCCAAAAGGGTCTGGGTTGTTTGATAGACGGAGAAATTATTACCTCATTGGAAAACCACTAGTACTGCTGACAGGCTGCAGAAAATTCTGTCCCAATATACTTTCATCTGAACCATGCAAGCATAGAAAAGTAGATGACATTAAAATGCTGATGGTGATGAAGCTGATGATGATGATCATCATGTATCATCATCATCATTGTTTTACATCTGATTCATATGTTGGCATAAGATGAGTGAGTCATCACAGTTTGACTCTGTCGTTATTGTGAATTATGACTTTGGGGCCAAGTTTTGCTCATATGTTCTTTTTTTGGCATGGCTTCAACAGCTGGATGCTCTTCCTAAACCAGCCACTTAAATGATCGTATTGAATTCATTTTATTGTAGCAACAGCACTAGAGGAGTTCTCTTCTACCCCACAACACAAGAGGTTCTTCATTGGTCTCAGTGGTTCTCAGCCATTTTTCATCTATGGACCCGTTTGGTTCCTATTTCTTTGGGGTGGACCTTTATAGCCATTTGATGTTTAAGAAAATCCAATTCTATTTTTATAATGAAATGCTATTAGGAAATGTGTAAAGAAAAAAACTATTGAAATATTTTGTGTTCTGTAGAAGTATCAGCAATTTATTGCATCAGTTTTAACAACAAAATGGATCAATTGGACCCTTGTTGAGAACCACTGGTCTATATTGTCCTCATTCATTATGAAATCAACAGAGTGGGTGATTGTAGACGATGAATGAAAGTTAGAGGGAGACAGAAGCAAATGAGAGGGGGGATGCAGAGTCATTGGGGGCAACAGTAGAAAGAAAGACAAATGAGAGAGAGAGAGAGAGAGAGAGAGAGAGACGGATGCAATCCCACCACTCAAGAAAGCCGTAAAAAAGAAGGAAGAAGATACTTCTCTCTCTCACCACCATCTTCTATTTCAAATCACGAAAGATTTGTCTAAGAAATAAAGGCTTGACCTCAACATCAAGCCATCATACAGAGGAGAAGGACCTACTGACCATCCTAATCAAAGGAATATGGTGCTGTTGGTGCTGATGGTAATGGTGCAAACATCACAGCTTTATTATTATATGTTGCTGAGTAATCTCCTGCTATCAAGAGTTCTTGAAGAACACAATCTGAGAACTTCACAGGCTTGGTATGGGTTAACTGAATCATTTTTTACATACTTTTCCATTTTGTTAGATATCTCAGTCATCATAGTGAGGGAAGAAATTGTTTTTTCTTTGTCTGCTTATACTTAGAGCATCAGAAAATGCCTTGCAATATTTAGTTATGGTTTTTTTACATTCTGAGTTCAAATCCTGCTGAGGTCAATTTTGTCTTTCATCCTTTGAGAGTTGATAAAGTACCAGTCAAGTACTGGGGTTGATAGTATTGGCTGATCCCCCTCACTTCAAAATTACTGGCCTTATACCTAAATTATAAAAATAATTAATTTCTTTTCTTGTTTCTGTGCTTTGCCATTTCATTTGTAGTCTTTAATATTTCCTTTTAACATTGTTTTCACAGAAGCAGAAAGTGCTACAAAACGCGAAGAGAATTTAAGGAAATACAAAGAAATTATTCATAGCTTTCCCAAGTGCCACTTTGAGACACTTAAGATGCTGCTTCAACACCTTCTAAGGTCAGCATATTACTTTTTTATTTGATGTGTAACTTCTCTCTGCAAGTTATTAAGAAATACACTGACCTGGCCAAAATGAGGTTATCAAAAACTGTTGACTTAAAATATTTGAAATCTGAAATTTAGCTATAACTTAAATGTTCCTCATTTTTGGAACCAGTTTTGTTAAGTCTTTTGTCTCTTATCTTTTATTTTTTACTTGTTTTAGCCATTGGACTGCGGCCATGCTGGGGTTCTGCCTTGAAGAGTGTAGTTAAATCAACCCCAGTACATATTATTTTAAAATCTGATACTTATTCTATTGGTCTCTTTTGTGGCATACAGTTATAGGGGATGTAAACAAACCAACACAAGTTATCAAGCACATACACACACACACACACACACATACACACGCACGCACATCGGGCTTCTTTCAGTTTGCATCTGCCACATCCACTCACAAGGCTTTGGTTGGCCTGAGGCTTATAGTTGAAGACACTTGCCCAAAATGCCATTGCAGTGGGACTGAATCCCAAACCACGAGGTTCGGGAAGCAAATTTTTTGGCATGCAGCCACATCTGCATAATTTCTGTAACGATATTTTCATTCTTTACTCTCTCTTTTACTCTTTTATTTGTTTCAGTCATTTGACTGTGGCAATGCTGGAGCACCACCTTTAGTTGTGCAAATCGACCCCAGCACTTATTCTTTATAAGCCTAGGACTTATTTTATCGGTCTCTTTTGCCGAACTGCTAAGTTATGGGGATGTAAGCACACCAACATTGGTTGTCAAGCGATGTTGGGGGGGACAAACACAGACACACAAACATATGCACACACATACATACATCATACATACATACATATTACGACGCGCTTCTTTCAGTTTCCATCTACCAAACCCACTCACAAGGCTTTGGTCGGCCTGCAGTGGGACTGAACCCAGAACCATGTGGTTCGTAAGCAAGCCACTCCTACGCCTTTGTATATCTTTCTATTGTATATTTTTCAATTTTTCAGTATTCACATCTAACAAATTCATATTTCTTTTTCAGAGTAATAAAATTATCTGAACACAACCGAATGCTCACTCAAAACGTGGCTATTGTCTTTGGACCAACATTGATGTGGCCAGAACGGGAATTACACAATCTTGCCATCAGTATCACCTACCAGAGCCAAATTGTCCAATTTCTTCTTCAAAACTATGCAAGCATCTTTTGATACAACTTTGTAAACCTGTCTAAAACTGGCCATAACCTGTTTTTTAGGTTAATCTTTTTGGCTGACATAACCCAACCATTCCAGCTTCTTTTCATGACAATACAGATTTGTGCAACGTTTGTGTTTACATGGGGTGTAATATTGGAGGGAACTGTCTTTATTCTTGACAACACACACAAAAAAAGGAAAAAAAACCCTTTGTTTTCTCCAGAAAGTTTTGGACCAAAAAAGAACCTATAAAGTTATATCGAGTTCATTTACCTGAAAAGCAATTTTTGTTTTTTTTTTAGTTGAAATTTTTTCTTGGATATTTTTTTTTGTTTTGTTTTTTCAGGTGTGTTAAAGTTGCTAAATTATATTTTAATTACGGAATTTAAGTCAACATTTTAAAATTCTTCTAGCCATTCCTCAATGGTATTTTCCTGTCTTTTATTATTAAAAATTTTATTTTTGTATTTTCTTTTTCTTCTAAGGATATGATAAATAATTTTATTTCTTTATTTAAAGTTCTGTGTAGAGACTTGCTGAAGACTTTAAGCTGATTGGCTTGTGGTGGAAGGGAGATAACTCTGGCTGTGTTCTTTATTGGATTTTGTGGTGATGCGTGGACAGGCAGCTGATAGTGAGACATGTGAATGTATATATGTATGTATGTATGATGTACGTGTATATATATATGTATGATCATAAATTTAAAATGACAAAATATTGTGTACACAATCTATAGCACTTCTATTTCCATTTTGTCATTTTATCAAATCTTTACAAACCAGATGCATATATATATATATATATAAATAGATAGATATATATGCATTAATGCACTTGTGTGTATGCACATATATATATGTTATATATGTGTATGTGTGCATGCTTGTGAAATCCCAGACACACATGCATGGCATGCGTTTATAAGTTAGTTGTTTTACAGCTATTGTTTAGCTCTAGATCAACTTTGATCAAAAGCATTCCAGTCATAACCATCCCCACTCCCTTTTTTTATACTTAGGACTGCATTGTCCGATGCTTCCTTCCAGTTTTATGATGGTAGGATGTGATTTTGAGGGAATTTGGCTGCTATTACTTGCAGGTCGAGTGACTGCATAGAGCCCCACACACACTCCCTCGATTTGCCAGTCTTGTTGCCCTGTTTGAATGTGATTGATATTATTCGGTATCTTAAGATAATATCATAAATGAGCATCTCATAAGGCAACACTATACTACTTTTCACATACTTTACTTCACATATTATATTTCACATATTATATTTCATATGCCCTACTTCATATATTCTATTTCATATTAAATTCCTTAAGGTTTTCTATAAGATCTTTAGCTAGAATTACAACTTACCAACCTGTTAACTATTTCAAACATTCAAAACCTGCTGTCTTTTGATTAATTAGCATGTTTAAATTTATGTAATTCATCCGCTTATGTCTGTTCTTCTATTTCTAAAAGGCTACTGAACCATTCCTTTCAAAATATATTTCCTCCTGTACATATGTTTAAATGCAAATGTGTAGCTGTTTAGTGTACCTACCTCTGTTTGTTACTGATCTTACTTTAAAGTTAAATCTCCCTATATTTCTACGTGGATTCAATGTCAAAACTTTGGGTTGATTGCTGTCCATATCTCTGAGCACACAGTCTGTATATTCACTGATATATATATATAGACAGAAATACTGCCATATATGCACCTCTTATACAGATAAATAAATACTCTTATAAACATGACTGTTTACCTGCGCAGAGACATATTTTACACAAGCTCCAACTATACCACACATACAGACATAATATAAAAGACATATTTATGTACACATGTATGTTCTCTGAATGTTGATTCATACATACGTGTATGTTGACATGGGTATATACCTATACACATGTATGTTGTCTGGCTGTGTAAAGTGTAATATATTTTGGATGGCATCTTCCACATTCAGCCCATGTTGCAATTTGATTTCTATCTTACAGTAAATTTCTTCCATGATGGAAGTCAGTTGCTCCATGATCAGTCTTTCTCTGTTCTCTCGTTAATCTTTCATCATTTACTGGGAGCTAGTGAACTTCCTCATTCATCAATCTCTTGATGACTGAGTTTATTCTAGTTTTTATGTTTAAACTGATATTTTTTTTTTACCCTCAATCAAGGAGCATTTTCATTTTTTTTCTCTTGTCTTATGCCATCCCCAAATAAAATTACCAGATTTAAGAAGTTCATGATATAAAATATGATTGATGTCTGCTGATGTCCTCCATCTTGGAGTGTTGAGCGTTCAAATTGCAAGGCACTATCCTTTATTCTTCCTTATTCCAATTTTCTCTATAACTTAATCATAGTATGTGTGTATGAGAGTGTGTGTATGTATATATTTATATATACACACATATATAGATATATATATACACATACATACATATATAATATATGTGTGTATATATATTTATGTATATATATATATATATATATATATATTATACTATATATATATATAATACTGTGTGTATAAATATATAATATAGTATGTGTGTGTGTATAAAATAGTATATATATATTATATAATATAGTATATTTATGTATAATATACTATATTTTATATATATATATATATATATATATATATATATATATAATATATATAAAGCGGTGTGTGTGATGTGGGCATGTGTATATTGATATATGTATGTTCATGCATATATATGTCCTATAGAATCACACGTGTGTGTGTGTGTGGTGTGTGTGTGTGTGTGTGTGTGTGTATGTATGTATGTGTGGTAGTGACTACTAAATGGTTAGTCTTATTTGATGTGACAGTTTTCACAGTATTTGCTTCTGTCAATTCTATCAAAGTGAATGGAGACTTTGAAATAGTTCTCACTCATTAAATATGTCAGTAATTAACAGTAAATTAATAAACTTCCATAATTTGTTGATCAAATCAAGAATATGAATTATCAATTTTTTTCACCCCATGTTCCTTCATTTTATTGTAAAAGCATCCCTCCCCTCCTTTTACTAACAGTTTCCATGTTGACCTTGTTGTTATGTGGTAAAAGAATAACAATAACAGTTGTGCCTGGAAAACAGATAAGTTAATATTTATTGACATTAACATATTTGATGACCAACAATCTTTTTACATATGCTTTGTCATAAATTGTCAAAAAAGAAAAAAAATGGGAAAATACCAAGAAAAAACATTTTTATTAAAAGTGAATAAATATCTTGAAGTATCTAAAAAAAAAAACAAGGAAAAACCATCAAAAGTTGTTTTCATTGTTGTTGTTATTGCCAAAGAGATGTAGAGAATATGAATGCAAGGTAGAACTGCTATTGGGTTGTCCGGAAAGTTTGTGCCGATTTTTAAAGGAAAGAAAAAGGTCAATAAATACTTGCCATTACATTTTTAATCAACCAATATGAGCCATTTTGTTGCACAATGCGTCCCTATCTTTCCTTTAACTTGAAAATACCCTCTTCTCAGAATTGAAGTAGTTTCATGGCAAAGAATTCATCAAAGTATCTTTTAACATCATCCAAGGAATTGAAATTTTTCCCATCAAGACTATTCTGCAGAGACCTGAATAAGTGGAAATCCGAAGGAGCAATATCTGGTGAATATGGAGGGTGGGGTAACACATGCCAGCTGAGTTGCAGCAATTTTTGTCTGGTTCCCAAAGCATCAAGTGCCGAAAATGAACTTTCTTATCTTCCATTTTAAAGGGCTACAGAATTAACACAGGTTATAGGAACATAAACCTTCTTCCACGAAAAGATAGCTTAAACTGTGCTCTAAATGGAGGTGTAGTCAAATCCTATTTTATGGACTCAACCATGTTCTAAAAATAAGTCGAAAGGTAAGCTACTATAAATCGGCACAAACTTTCTGGACAACCCAATATAAATCACATATTTTTCGCATTTGACTGAGGTGCCTTCAGAAAAGTGGATGGTGTAGTTTTGTTGGCATTGAGTGGAGGCTTAAAGCAGTGGTTCTCAACTAGGGTCCATATGGCCCTTGTTGGGGATCCATAAAAGATTCTGTTGTTAAAAAGCATGTGCAATAAATTGGTTACACTTCTACTATACACAAATCATTTTGATTTTTTTTTTTATTTGATAAAATTCCTAATAATATTTAATTATAGATTATAACTCTCTTTTACTTGTTTCAGTCATTTGACTGTGGCTATGCTGGAGCACCGCCTTTAGTTGAGCAAATTGACCCCAGGACTTATTCTTTGTAAGCCTAGTACTTATTCTATCGGTCTCTTTTGCCGAACCACTAAGTTACGGGGACGTAAACACACCAGCATCGGTTGTCAAGCTATGTTGGGAGGACAAACACAGACACACAAACATATACACACACACACATACATACACATATATACAACAGGCTTCTTTCAGTTTCTGTCTACCAAATCCACTCACAAGGCTTTGGTCGGCCTGAGGCTATAGTAGAAGACACTTGCCCAAGGTGCCATGCAGTGGGACTGAACCCAGAACCATGTGGTTTGTTAGCAAGCTAGTTACCACACAGCTACTCCTACACCTAATAGGATTTTTAAACATCAAATGGCTATGAGGGTCCATCTGAGTAAAAATGGTTCAGAACCACTGGCTTAAAGTATGAGAGAAGGGGTCAGAACAGAATGGGTTTCTTGTAGAAATTATATATTGCAAGTTCTATTTTTTACATACCACAAAAGTGTTACTAGTCATTTGGCGAGAATGGTTCTCTATAAATCAATGTTGTTAAACAACCTGTATTCACTGCAAATATTTATAAAGTACACATTTGAGTGAAACAGTATTTACTACAGAGAAAAGCAACCATAAATCTCACAAAGTAAGTAACTATTTTAAATTCAATAAATAAATGTTTCATTCAGAGAAGACATCATCTTCATTATCATCATCATCATCATTTATCATCTATGTTCCAGACAGGGACCAAGGACTGCATTGTGCTTCAGTGTCTGCTTTGGCAAGGCTTTTACAGCTGGATACCTTTCTGAATGTCAACAACTTTATAGCAAATATTGGGTGCTCTTTTGTATGGCACTAACACTAGTGAGGTCACCATGTAACCTGCAAGAATAAAGTCTGCTTCAGCTGAGTGGGAGGCAATATTATACTGTGGAATGAGGGGGCTAAAGTGTGAGGGTAGGAAAGTTTGAGAGAGGGTTAAAGTATCAGAGAACAAAACAGGTTTCTTGCTGTAGAGGACCCACAGAGTTATTCACATTATAGGAGGAAGGGTGGAAGTAGCCAGGGTGGAGCTGGAAAGAGAAAAATAGTGATGATGAGGTATCAGGGTGAACCTAGAGAGATGATGTGAGTGGAGATAGGAGAGAAGAAAGTGAGAGTGGGAGATGATTAGAGATGGGGAACAGGTGAGGGGATGAATATAATGAAAGATAATAAATAGGGAAGAGTTGGTGACAACTGTAGAGATTTGGTAGAGTTAAGAGGCAACCAGTGGTACACAGTTGGATGGAGGCAGGAAAGGAGAGATGACTGATAGTCAAGTCTGTGTTCTAGCCTTTACTGTTCAATGAATCTTTTCATATTACCATTTTAACTTCAGTTTAACTGGGACTTTGCCCCAGCCACTTGTCTTATCAGCACCCCTAAACAGTTGTCATCTCTGCTACTGGTATCTCTACCCAATCTTTTAGTTTTTGTATGTTCCTTTGCCATATCATTTTCTGATTCTGAAGTCACTAACCACTGATCTATGCTGCATTGTGCATTCCTCTCCAGTAAAGGTTTTGGTATTTACAAAAGCCTCTCTCCCATTTCCTGATGAAAATATAATCAATCTGACTTACGTGTTCACCAGACTGTTTGGTGATGAAGTGATTGGCTGACTTCTTAAAGTGTATGTGTTGCAATATCAAAGTAGATGCATCACAGAACTCTAGGATCTTTACACCCTCTTTATTTCTCTCACTATATCCAGAATGTAACTAAAGGATTTTCTCATATCAAAGAAAAATACAAATGGTTGGTTTTGAAGGTGCCAGTGTTGCACTTTCCGGTATTGAAGATTTGTGAATAAATCGATCATTATTTCTGGCTATTTTCTATCTTATCCAATAATGCCAAAACAAAGAAATAATGTTGTCACACTTCCAGAGAGTAGTGACTGTAGAAATTCATCAAAACTATCTTTTATTCAAAAGAATTATTATATGCCATTATGAAATGTATTACGTTACGAAGAATTAAGTCCTATACACCTAGCCTTTGATTTCTGTACTTGTAAAAGATATGGATGCCTTCTGCAACATTTCAACAGTTCACTTCCCTGTTGCTGTCTATATGTGGTTGTATATATATATATATATATATATAATATATATATATATATATATATATATATATGTGTGTGTGTGTGTGTGCATGTATATATATATATATATATATATATATATATATATATGCATAAGCATGTATATGATTATAGACTATGATGTGCAACCCCAATGTATAACCTAGGATTGGATTGATTGACTAAGTAATTGATTAATTAATCAATTAATTAGTTAATTGGTTAGCTGTTTAATAAATTGAGCTGTTCAAATCTAGAGTTACATCCCTTGCTCCCTTCGATTTATTTATTTATAAATAAAAAAACCCTAACTCAACCACATCTCTTAAATATAACAGTAAAAGTAATTGGATAAATAAATAGATGGATAAATATTTTTAAGGACTAAATGACTAAGGAGTTTATTAATTAAGTGACTTAACAACATGACATGGAATCTTGCATTTTAGGCATTTGGCAGTGAAGTCTTGCATTTGAAATAATTTCATCATCATCATCGTTTAACGTCCGTTTTCCGCGCTAGCACGGGTTGGACGGTTCGACCGGGGTCTGGGGAGCCAGGGGCTGCCCCAGGCTCCAGTCTGATCTGGCAGTGTTTCTACAGCTGGATGCCCTTCCTAACGCCAACCACTCCGCGAGTGTAGTGGGTGCTTTTTATGTGCCACCTGCACAGGTGCCAGAGGGGTCTGGCATCGGCCACGATCGGTTGGTGCTTTTTTATGTGCCACCAGCACAGAAGCCAGTCAAGGCGGTGCTGGCATTGGCCACGTTCGGATGGTGCTTTTTATGTGCCACCGGCTCAGAAGCCATTCGAGGCAGGGTTGGCATCGTCAAATATAATAGATTTTGAACATATTTTTAACGATAATGACTACAATTTGGTAGTATGTATATACAGTTATATATAGAAGAGAATATGTGAGTATTGGGAGATTGAATTCTGGGCGTAATTTTAGCGATTAACAACATGTTGAGACAATATATACGGTCACTTTTGATGTTTTGTCCTTTGTTTGAGTTTGGTCCAACTGGCTTCCGGCATGTATTTTAGCCATATAGTACCCATATAAGTTGGTAAAAATATTAATGATTCACATAGTTAGACTTATATATATAATATTGTATAAAAATTTTAAAAATAAATTGGTAATAATTTATCTCTCATATATATTATATCAAATAATATCCCCGTAATGTTATATAAGGGTTTTTAAAAAATATATTTGTAATAACTTCTCTCATATGTATTATAGGATCTTTTCACTTTGACCGGCAGATTTTAAAAAATAATTTTTTTGTAACTAAACACTTTTAAACTTCGTATACTGGTAGAATAAAAATTATTTTTTAAATCCGCCAGTCAAAGTGAAAAGATCCGTATGTATATATGAATTCACCTACATTTTGTTTCATTTATATAGATTTTATATATATTTATGTGCGTGTGTGTGTGTATAAATATATATATATATATATATATATAATTATTGAAATGGATAGATGAATTATCTAGTTACGGATTATTCAAATGATAACCGATACCTGGGTAGCAAAAATCACAACAGAAAAATCACTGTTGAGGTTACGACCATGGGGTCTCAAACCCGTGCCTTAGTGCGGAAATTTGAAGTTTTATATATTTAGGGTAGGAAGAAATGGAGCTGAACGAAGATTTAACAAAATTCCTTTTTATTATTATTTTCTACATATGTTTCAAAGGCTGCAAAGTCCCTAACTCGGATTGAATAAGGAGACCATTTTGCAGCCTTCTCTTCAGGAAAATCCATTTTATCCCATGGGCTCCTCGTGAGCGTTTGTCGAAAAGCTTGCTGTGCATTTTGTTGGAGAATTAAGTCCCTGGATTTTCCTGAAGAGAAGGCTGCAAAATGGTCTCCTTATTCAATCCGAATTAGGGACTTTGCAGCCTTTGAAACATATGTAGAAAATAATAAAAAGGAATTTTGTTAAATCTTCGTTCAGCTCCATTTCTTCCTACACATATATATATAAGTAGGTGAATGAATTATCGTAGTATTGATAATTCGAATAACCGATACCTGGGTAGCAAATTCACGTCAGAAAACACGGTTGAAGCTACATGCCAAGGGTAGAAACTCCATGTTCTTGTATGGTAATTTGTGTAATATTTAAAATGAATAAAAGAATGGAGTCGAACGAGGATTTTTTCTACCCTTATTTAATTTTTAAAATTAAATAACCGGTAAATTGACTGCTGTAGTTTATTAACTGCAGAGTAATTTCCGATCTCAGCATGCCAAAGTGAAGGCATTTGAAAGATACACTTAAATATAAATTGTAGAACTTTATACATGCTGGATTTCGGTTGAGCGTTCTGTATCTAGTCCTGGAAATTGTGTTTTATAAACGACAGACTATGCTGATGATCTTGCAGATGTTTGCGTGTCCATATACGTAAATATTAACAAGTGAAACCAATTGGTACATAGGTAATCGTTTTTTTATTTCGTATATTTTCATTTGTCTTGCTTATTTTTACACTTTGGGTTTTTGCTAAGTTTTTTCTTGAGAACACATTCTTCGTGGAAAATGGCGATTTGACGTCTATATCTAGCATATAGACTGTCCACTTTTAGTGGTCAGTCCTCTAAATTTTGTATATATATATATATATATATAAGTGAGGGGTGTGTGTGTGTGTAAACCTGCATAACTTCTGAAGTTCACAAGTGATTTTCTCCAAACAGTGAACTTACATTACTTATGTACCAGAGATGCTTTTAGACTCTTAAAAATTTTCATATATTGATTAACAAGCCCAGTGGGAGCAGAAAATACCTTTTCCTGAGTTACATGGAGAAGGGAGGTCATTCTTTGCAAAGTGACTTTCAGAAATTGATTGTCTCCATTAGTCAAAAACTTATCGGTTTCAATTGGCTGTGTGAAAGAGCAATACTGACTCCAGTACTGTAAGTAAAACTAATGAGCAGTACCTTCCCAGCAGTCCTCACATCTATAAGTCAGTTGATACAATCCCAGATTCAGAAGGGGTGATAAATTATCCTACAGAATTTCTCAATTCATTGGTGTCTCCAGGACTACTTCCTCACAGATTAGAATTTAAAGTGGGAACCCCAGTAATGTTATTGAGGAATTTGGATCCTGGTCGTAAAGAAGTTGATGTCACATGTTATTGAGGTAAATATTATCTCTGGATGTGGAAAAAGTTTTCATACCCAGAATTCCTCTCATTCTATTGGGAGCAGAAATTCCATTTTCATTCAGAAGAGTGCAATCTCCTATTCATATCAGCTTCGCAATGGCTATCAATAAATCCCAGGGTCAAACACTGTTTGTGGTAGAACTTCAGTTGGTAGAGTCATGCTTCTCACATGAGCAATTAAATGTTGGCTACTCTAGAGTGGGAAGTAAAAAAAATCTATTCACATTTGTTCCACAATGGAAAACAAAGAATATTGTTTACCAAGAGGTTTTGTAGGATTTACTACATCCTACAATGCGCTGCCGTATCCACTGCTCTTTGTGAATGGTGAAGATGGATACCATTTTGGGATATTCTCCAATTACTCCCATCAACCAGCCTTATTTTTTCAAGTAATTCATTACTACAAATTCTCATGTCACTGTATAGGCTCAGTTTATGTTTCTTATTCTACAGCCATACCAGCAATCCAATGTCAACCCTTTGCCTTCTGCAACATTTCAACAGTTCTCTTCCCTGTTGCTATCTCCCATTGCAGCTCCTTTCTGGAATGTACCTATTTACGTACAATATCTCCATTAAACCTACAGCCCCTTTCTGGAATGGACCCATTTACGTACAATATCTTCATTACACCTACATTTATTTGACTGTCAATCATACAATGGGTTATGTTAGACACAGCACTGACCACCGCAAAGAAGAGTATATCCACTGATAGCTTTTCAGTGCGTTCAAAAATCACATACACCCCACCCCAAATTTTCCATGACAGCTTAGGGCCTGGAATCCTCCAAACAGATGCATGACATATCACCTAGTTGAATTAGCCCATCATTTACTCCACCAATGTTTTGTTGTCAATGCTACACTTTCCCATATCACATTTCAACATAACTGTAATATATGCACAAACTATGCCATTTTAATCCCAAGCAATGCTGGGTATCTCTGCTAGTATAGTATAAATATTTAAATAACATCATTATCTTCTCAAATTCTGCTGCATTTCACATGAAGATTTTGGACCCTCAAAGCTGTCTTGCTGTATGTAAGTTGACCTACCATTTTGCGACTGTAAATTTTAATGTCAAAAACGTGACTCATATGCTGGAAAATGTGGTATCACAAACGTGTGTTCTACATGTAGTGTTTAAGCAGTAAGTTTTCCCTAAAGCTAGAAATCACAGGTTCATGTGGAATAATACATTTCAGCTGCTAACCTGAATACAGTTGCTGACTTGTCTCTTTGGAAGTGTGTCATTACAAGGGGATGGGGTCTCTCTGAATTAAGTGGACCCTTTAGCATTTAAACTGGCCATATCCAGCCCAAATATTCTATCTGGTTATTGTCCAAACCAGCCATATCTGACCTCTCACACTTATGCTACATTGTCATTCTAAAAATAAGCAATTACAACATCAGAATTTCAAAGCTATGAGCTAGACATTTCAGTCCCACTGTGTGGCACCTTGGACAAGTGTCTTCTACTATAACCTTGGGCCGACCAAAGCCTTGTGAGTGGATTTGGTAGATGGAAACTGAAAGAAGTCCGTCATATATATGTGTGTGTGTGTGTATATATATATATATATATATATGCGTGTGTGTGTGTGTATATATATATATGTTTGTGTGTCTATGTTTGTCCCCTGGCATCGCTTGACAACTGATGCTGGTGTGTTTACGTCCCTGTAACTTAGTGGTTTGGCAAAAGAAGCTGATAGAATAAGTCCTGGGGTCAATCTGCTCGAGTAAAGGCAATGCTTCAGCATGGCCACAATCACATGACTGAAACAAGTAAAAGAGAGTAATGCATGATTAATTCAAAACTGTGAATAAATAAGCATTACATTTGACAGAGTAATCTGAATGTTAAAGGGTTAAGTATAGTTTATGAAGAGATGGTTTAATTACATGTTTTTCTTCATAAAAGATAACTATTTTCTTGATGGTCAGACCTACACTTCTAGGTAATTTAAGGTAATTATACAATAAAATAGAATGCAAACTCCTGAGTATCGTCCCAGTAGACATGTGATACATCTGTGGTACCTGTGTTATATCAGTGGTACTTGGGTTATACCAGTGGTGCTTGAGTTATGTCAATAGTACCTTTGTTATGTCTGTGGTAATTGCTTTATGTCAGTAGAATTTGTAATACATCAGTGGTACCTAGGTTACATTATTGGCATTTGTATTATATTAGGTAGTGTTTAATTTAAAAGGAATAAATTCATTGAAATCATACAAAGAAAAATAAGACAATTGTAAACTTTCTCTATGAACCAGGTTTATTCATGACAAAAAAAAAAATAGTATTCTTCACCTTCTTCCTCCATTTCTGTATCTCCTGTTTCGTAACCAACTTCTTCATAATCTTTCTCTAAAGCAGCCAAATCTTCACGTGCTTCAGAGAACTCACCTTCCTCCATACCTTCACCAACATACCAGTGAACAAAAGCACGCTTGGCATACATCAAATCAAATTTATGATCAAGACGAGCCCAAGCTTCAGCAATTGCTGTGGTGTTGCTCAACATACACACAGCTCGTTGGACCTTAGCTAAGTCACCACCAGGAACAACAGTTGGGGGTTGATAGTTGATACCGACCTTAAAGCCAGTTGGACACCAGTCAACAAACTGAATTGTCCTCTTTGTCTTGATTGTCGCAATAGCCGCATTGACATCTTTTGGTACCACATCACCACGGTATAACATACAGCATGCCATGTATTTTCCATGGCGGGGGTCGCATTTGACCATCTGGTTTGATGGTTCGAAACAAGCATTAGTGATTTCAGCGACTGTCAGTTGCTCATGGTAAGCTTTTTCAGCAGAGATAATTGGCGAATATGTAGCCAACGGGAAGTGAATCCGAGGATAAGGCACCAAGTTAGTCTGAAACTCAGTCAGATCAACATTGAGAGCACCGTCAAACCTCAAGGAAGCAGTAATAGAACTCACAACCTGAGCAATCAAACGGTTCAAGTTAGTATATGTTGGACGCTCAATATCTAGGTTTCTTCTGCAGATATCATAGATAGCTTCATTGTCAACCATAAAAGCACAATCAGAATGTTCAAGAGTGGTGTGGGTAGTCAGGATAGAATTATAAGGTTCTACCACAGCTGTTGAAATTTGAGGAGCAGGATAGATGGAAAATTCTAGCTTAGATTTTTTTCCATAATCAACACTGAGACGTTCCATCAAAAGTGATGTAAAACCAGAACCAGTGCCACCTCCAAAACTGTGGAAAATCAGAAAACCTTGAAGACCAGTACATTGGTCTGCCAATTTGCGGATTCTATCAAGTACAAGATCAACAAGTTCCTTCCCAATAGTATAGTGACCTCTGGCATAGTTATTAGCTGCATCTTCTTTACCAGTGATAAGTTGTTCTGGATGGAACAGTTGTCTGTATGTCCCGGTACGGACTTCATCTGAAATTGAAATATTTAGAATTTTAGTAAAGAATATTTTAACAAAATGAAATCATATTTTTAACAATAAAAGTTATGGCAGGGCATCGTTTATATTATATATTAACAATTATAAATTAGGAACTCAGATTGAAGGAAGTGGCTGAATCATTTAAGCATTCAAAATGGACACTAATTTTATGTTTAATTGTGAGTTTTCGTAGTTTAATTAACCAAACTATCAGATTACTTACCAACAACTGTTGGCTCCAAATCTACAAACACAGCTCTGGGAACATGTTTACCAGCTCCTGTCTCACTAAAGAAAGTGTTGAAAGAGTCATCACCACCACCAATAGTCTTATCTGATGGCATTTGACCATCAGGCTGGATACCATGTTCTAGGCAATAAAGTTCCCAGCAGGCATTGCCAATCTGGACACCAGCTTGACCAACGTGGATACTGATACATTCCCTCTGGTAATAAATAACAGAAAATTTTTTTAATGAAAGAATTGTAAATACATTTAACGACATACATCAATTAACAAAAAATAAGAAAATAAGCTAAAAAGAGTGCTTCTATAGAGTTGAGTGAACTGCCAGAAATATCAGCCAAATCTCTCTCTAATGACACGTTACAAAGAAGGACCCATTGGTTAGCGTTGAGACATGTCTACAGAAAATGAGAGAGTAATGAAGGTGAGACTGGTAGGAGTTCACTAAGGCTCTGTACTTGGTCTCCTATTCATCATAGTCATCCAGACTGACTGCTCTTGGAAACAACTTATAGTGGAATCTGTAGAAGAACTAGAAAAGATATTCCAAATGTGGAATCAAAATCTGTAATCAAATGACCTTGAAGCTAACTTAGCAAAAAGCAAAGTTCTAGTAGGCAGGAAAACAGATGTGACTTTTTAGTATTTTTTGGAAATGGTCCTGCTCAGAATATAGGAAAGATATTGATTGAAATTCCATTTGGTGAATTCAGAACGAATTATGAACTCTAGGGATACTGTGGAATCAGAGAAAGTAGACTTTATTCATGATAGATGTGCCATAGCAATAAACACTATGAATTCGGGGGAAATGGTTTCTCTCTATTACCCAAGACATTCCCAAGAGTTAATATAATTTCACTCTGAAATCACTTCATGAAACTATTGTAATGATTATAACTTTCTATTATCTCAATGTTTGAAATTTTATAAAACCTGTACACCTGTTTATGCATCAGTGTGTATGTGTATATGTGTGTGCATGTGTGTGTGTGTGTGCATGTCTATACATACATACAATTTACAATTTGTGTAAATGTGAAATCCCAAAACATGAGTTAGTTTTACACCCACCATCAAATATGGACTTCTTGTTTTGAAGAGTTTTCAAAGATAATGTATTTTCAAGGAAAGTATACAACGTTAATGATATTATACAATTCATAAGAGAAGCATGCCAAGAACTGTGTATATACATGTGTATATACAAATGTGTGTGTATGTATAAACATGCACATACATACACATGCACACACACACATACAGCACACATACAATGCACACACACACACACATGCACGTGCGCATACACATGCACTGATGCATAAACAGGTGTACAGGGTTTCTAAAAATTCAAACACTGAGATAACAGAAAGTTATAAACATTACAATAGTTTCATTAAGTTACAATAACGATGACATACTTATCACAATTAGATAAAGAAAATATATAAATATTTGTGCTTTGAAAATGCAACCAAGGTAGTCTTCATTACTTAAATTATTGTCTTCCAATATTTACACATTCTTGTAGTCTAGTTTCTTCAAACAAAATACATTTCAGCACAGACTACAAGAATGTGTAAATATTGGACGACAATAATTTAAGTAATGAAGACTACTTTGGTTGCATTTTCAAAGCACAAATATTTATATATTTTCTTTATCTAATTGTGATAAGTATGTCATCGTTATTGTAACTTAATGAAACTATTGTAATGTTTATAACTTTCTGTTATCTCAGTGTTTGAATTTTTAGAAACCCTGTACACCTGTTTATGCATCAGTGCATGTGTATGCGCACGTGCATGTGTGTGTGTGTGTGTGTGCATTGTATGTGTGCTGTGTGTGTGTGTGCATGTGTATGTATGTGCATGTCTATACATACACACACATTTGTATATACACATATATGCATATATATATACATATACATATAAAAGGGATGGCTTGTAATTGGACATCCATTATGCTAGAAGAAGATCCACTATGGTCTAACCACTAAGAAAAGAATGTTCTCAAGAAAATTCAGCAAACGCCAGAATATTCGATTTTTCACCCATATATATACATATGTATATGTATGTATCTGTATATGTATACACACACACACACACACATATATATATACACATACATATGGGCACAGGCATAGATGTGTGGTTAAGAAGTTTACATTGCAACCACTTGGTTTCAGGTTCAGTCCCACTGCATGCCACCGTGGGAAAATGTGTTTTACTACTGTTTTGACTAAACAATGTCTTGTAGCAATAAATTTTGTAAACAGAAACCATTTGGAAGCCTGTGACCTCTTTTAATCCTTCAAAATGTATGATCCACTCTGTTTCATAAAATGATACCTTTTTTCGGAAAGTTATGAGGTAACAAAGCCAGCTTAAATGTATTTTCAGAAACTCCACTCCCCACCTCCGAAAAAAAATTTATAACTAATTTCGATATAATCAGAATGTGCACGGTATGACGCATATTTTTAAAAAGAAAAAAATCTTTAAAATATTAATTTTTCTGGACGTTTTGTGGAAAGAAAGCCAGTGGGGTCGGGGAGATTAGCTTGTGTAGGTATGGCTATGTGTGTGTGTGTACACAAACCTTTGCAGTATGTAGTTACCTCCCTTTACATTCAGGAATTCTTCCAAGTCAGTTTTACCTTTTCTCCCTCCACTAGTTAATAAAATGCATACCAGTTATGTACTGAGATTGAATTAATCGACTATATTCTTCTTTCCAAGTCTCTGAGTAAACGAGATCACTCGGTTTTCTACAAATTAGTCCCTATCATATTAGGAAAGGATTCACCGGATGATGACGAGATAGTCATAGGATGATTTTGATTATAGGGTTTAAAAAGTTTCTATTGGGTAAGATGTTAATATTTTGCACTGTGAAGAGGTTACTACCAACTGTAGCATAGCTAGGGAGACAGGGTGAGGGATCGTTCCGCCCCACGCAACGCTTTTATGGGAATCACACGTTTGGGTCTGCTGTACAAACCTGCAATAGATTTGTAGGCAATGGCGGGAACGGCAACCTCAAGAGCTGTCTCGGGTAGCACACATTCTAGCTATGTCACTGTGCATCAGAGGGGATGGATGGTAGAATTGGTAAAGGATCAGACAACATGTTTTGGTCAAACTTTCGGATTATTTTGAAACTTTTACTTGTTTCAGTCATTAGACTGCGGCCATGCTATGACACTGCATTGAAGAACTTTAGTCGAACGAATCGAACCCAGTTCTAACATTTTTAAAGCCTGGTACTAATTCAATCGGCCATTTTTGCCAAACCACTAAGTTATGTGAATGTAAAGGCACAATACTGGTTGTCAAGTGGTGATGGGGACCATACACATGGGGAGGCGTGTTTCACTTTCAGTCCATCAAATCCACTCACAAAGTTTCGGTCGGCCCAAGGCTATAGCTCAAGATACTTGTCCAAGGTGTCACGCAGTGGGACTGAATCCTCATATTACATGGGGAGAAGAAAAAATAGTTTCTTTCTTAATTTTTTTAGTAACTACGAAAATTACAATTTTTTTAAAGTTTCAATTTTTAAAAAGTTTTTTATACTTTGTCATCCACCCTTGCTCTCCACAACCATTTCTTTTCTTCTGAGGTACGAGGCATCTAATCTGAAAACCCACCGTGTCTTGTGGTATTTAGTTACGACTCTTTATATTCTGGGGTTAAATTTCACCGATTTACACTTTAACTTTGTGAATCGATAAAATAAACACCAGTCATACACTCATGTCTATATAGTTGGGTATCGTCCTCTTTTGATCAACGAAGGAGTCCCTATGTCGTGGTTAATTGCTGAGTTAGCAAGGACGACAGTGTAAGCATACTGGAGTGATGCGCGAGACAAATGATTTTCTCTGATAATTACGTGACCAAACAGGGGTCTAACAGGGGAAAATTAAGCGAGGAAGGCATGGTGTGGTGCATGAATGTGACAGTGTCAACGTGTATGTGTGTATGAACAATGTGTGCAGATGTGTGTGCAAAGCCATGTGCTGAGGAAAGGTGCATGCGTGTGTGTATGCAACAATACAAACATTTTCAAAGTGAACGAAAAAAAAGTACATGCAAAATGTGAATAATTATAAAGAACATTCAAAAAGATATGGCCATGAATTTAGCTGTTTTAGTGAAACGAATCGTCGCGGAATGTGTAGTGTTGCATAGATGTGAAGTGCATCGTAGATTGCATTGCAGTATAGTGCTTTCTGTTAGCAGGTCGATGGAGGGTGCCTCTTGGTGGTGACAAAGGTTGTCATTCTTTCTTTGATTTAGCGACTGTTGATATTCTAGTTCTTTAGTTCGAGTCGGCAAAAAAATGCGGCGGCATGTAGCATCGGAAGGTAGTAATTCTCTTTACACGGGTTTACCAATTGTAAGCGATGAAGTTTTATTTTTGTAGCGATGCCTGTTATGGTGCAACATTGGGGTGGGCCAAGGCTGCAATGCTCTTGTTCTGGGTCACCCGTTGTGACGATAAAAATTTGTTATTATAACGGCATGTTGTAGGATGTGAAAGATGAACAATGCATGAAGTTTTAAGGAAATATTCATTTACCGTTACGTTACAATAATTTGCCTCGACGGGCAGGTTATGATAAATCCTAAAGCATGAGAAGTAAAGTTTGTGTTTGTGTCCTCTTCATTGTTTAGTAGCAATTACAGAGAGAAATAGAATGATGTTGTAAGAGAACAGAATTAGAGCTAATGGGAGTTGTGGAACCATTGTTCCACCGTGGGAAAAGTTCTGTTGCAGTGTTAATTCAAATTTGGCTATGGTGGATCGAATCCACTTCATGCATGCAAGATCCGCTACATATATATATATATATATATATATATACTTTATTTAAAAGCAGCAGAAATTTAACAAAAGCTGTTACTCGGAGTTTCGCGTTCCCTTTCGTCGGACAGTTTTGTTAAAAACAGTTTAACAAAACTGTCCGACGAACATCAAATCGACGTATCCTGACCAGGTGCACACTATACAACGCATCAGGTGTCGAAGTTGCTAGCAGAACGCCGTAAAATGAAGTGTTTTGCTCAAGAACACGACGTACCACCCAGTCTAGGATCCGAAATCACGAACTCGCGATCGTGAGTGCAACACCTTAACCACTAGGCCATGCGTCCTCACATACCTCATACCCATTCACACAGATATTCATTTTTAGACATACAATCAGATCAAGAAGCGTTTTTCACTGTTTCCTTGATGAAACAACTTGCAAGTTGCAAGTAAAATTTGAAATATATAGAATAATGGCGGTGCTCCAGCATGGCCACTGTCATTAGACTGAAACATATAAAAGAATAAGAGAATAACATGCCCTGATTAATTAAAAGGTGTCGAAGACTTCTTACAATTTTCTAAGGCGAAGTATACATGTACAACACATAAGCACGTGTGTGATTAAGCACGTCTATCTATCTATCTATCTATCTATCTATCTATCTATCTATCTATCTATCTATCTATCTATCTATCTATCTATCTATCTATCTATCTATCTATCTATCTATCTATCTTTCTGCCTTTCTATCTTTCTATCTTTCTGTCTGTCTGTCTGTCTGTCTGTCTGTCTTTCTCTCTCTCTCTCTCTCTCTCTCTCTCTCTCTCTCTATCTATCTATCTATCTACCTATCTATCTATTGTGGCCATCAGTGTATAAGAACATTTCATAATCTGGTCAATACAGTGACACACACACACACACACACACACACACACACATCTATGTATATAAGCATACGTTCTAGTAACTGATATCCGCAGACACCTATGAATTTGCAGATCCACTCAACCCTACGTAGCCATATTAACCAAACTATATATAATACAGCCCTGGTAAAACAGACTTACCATATTTGCAGTTTAATTTACTTTAGTTGAAGGTTCTAGATAGTTTCTGCGACTTGTCTGGGTTGTTGCACACAGGTAAAAAAATACAGGTGGGTTGTTGCAAACAGGTAAAAAATACAGGTGGCGCACACGGATTGAATGTCACTGCTCAGTAGGACTTAAAGTGATCCGGCATGAGTCAGTTATGGCAAGAATCGGCAAACATTAAGCTTTATTATATGGAAACCAACACATCCACCTTACCCAAACCCCCACCGTCACAGGAGATGGTGGTGGTGGTGGTAACGGGGATGGGTGTGATTTGATTGACCAATGGATGATGGCAGCTAGACAACTACCCGCACTCCTGCGTCAATGTAGATATATGTAAATAACACTATCAGTGTGTGTGTGTGTGTGTGTGTGTGTGTGTGTGTGTGTATGCATGCATGCATGCATGTATGTATGTATGTATGTATGTGTGTGTGTGTGTGTGTGTGTATATGTATGTATGAGTGCATGCATGTATTTAATTATGTATGCATGTGTATGTATGTAACAACACACATACATAGATACGCGCGCGCTCACACACTCACACACACACACTCACACACACACACACACACTCACACACACATCTTAATGTATGTATATATAATATGTACATAATTAATTTCATGTGTCCACATGCTTCTGGCCTTTGTCCATTAAGATCTCTCTGCATTTTCTATTTGAACTAAACACGCACCTGTGCGTGCGTGCGTGCGTGTGTATGTAATGCCAGGGTAGACAAGTTATAACAAGTTGTCACCTGACAGTTGCAGAGCAACAGACACTTGTTGGTGTCCCTCCTTCATCCCTCTCTGTCCCTTCTACTCTAGGATTGTTGGCTCTCTGTTGGGGGTTACCTAGCAACAACAACAACAGCAACAGTTTGAACAGAGTTTTCCTACACAACACACTCCTTCGCATTCATATGCACGCAATGTTTGGTTAGCAACGAGATGTTTTGTATTAATGATTGGCGAAATAGCTTAAGCAAGTGGTTACATGTATCAACCATTGTTATAGATTCTCACTTAAACACACACGCATTTAGTGTACATAATAAGGGAGAGAGTTTAAGGGATGTAGAAGGAGGTGAGGAGTTCACGTGTGTGTGTACACCGGATTTGTGTGTTCTACACACACACACACACACACACACACTCTCTCTCTCTCTCTCTTGCTTTCTCTCTCTCACACACATATACACTCACACACACACCACTCAAGTGTATAAGAAAAGTAATTTAAGGTAGACAATCCCCGGGCGGGAGTTCGAATTGTTTGTTGACCAACTGTTGCCATAGAAATAAGATCAGACATAAACAGCATTTAAAGACTACGTTCAAATCAATGGTGGTGAAAGTTAGCAAGTGTGAAACCTCCTGGGACTTAGCGGGGGTGGGGAGGGGACAGTGAGATTAGTAGAATTTTTAATAAATTATGATATTAATTGTTATTGCTCCCTTGTGGTGCACCTGAGCACTGTATACAATAATTTCATTATTATTATTATTATTTCATTATTGTTTAATCATTATGTTATATACCACTCCTTTCCCAGAGAAACAAATGTATATAGATGCAGGCGTGGTCGTGTAGCTAAGAAGCTTGCTTTCCAACCATGTGGTTTTGGTTTCGGTCTCATTGCGCAGTACTTTCGGCGAGTGTCTTCTACTATAGCTCTGAGCTGACCAAAGCCTTGGTTGTTCTGTGTGATTTTTTTCTTCTTCTTAGGACTGAGGGTTGTGTTCTTCACCAAAACACTTCATCTCACGTTGCTCTTCGATCACTCCGGCGCCTGGCATTTGGTACGCCGTGCACCTATCAGGGGCCGATTTGATGGAGCCAGTCAGTTAATGTACAGAACATACATTTGATCACTACAAACAAATCATTTGTGCAGGTCGTTCAGCAAACACTGAACACTCATCATACGTCGTCTTGGATTTGGATGCGAGATGCCATCATATATATATATATATATATGGTGATCTTTCGTTAATGAATGCCACACACACACAGACGCACATACATATATATACGCATATATATATAGGGCGCGATGGGTAAATTGTAGCCATTTCATATTTTTAATTTCGCGCATACCCATTGTTCGTTTTTGATTTTGTCGACTACACAGTTTAGTAGGGTCAGCAGGATACCGTCTGTGAGAGAAACAACACCATGAGAAAGTTCACTCAGTCAGAAATTTGGAAACGACTTGCTGTACAGCAATATGAACATTTCAGAGTATGCGCCAGGAATGGGCTTCGATTCCGCAAGAAGAGGTGCGCGCCGCGTGTGAAGCATTCGCATCTAGACTTAAGGCTGTTATTCGAAACAGAGGTGGTCCTATCGAATATATGTGTTAGTGTCATAACTGTACTTCCTTTACTATTGCATTGCCATGCCCGGACCCGAAATATAACTATTTTGCTTTGTCAAAAACTGAAAAAAAGTTAAATTGGTTCCCTTAATACATACATACATACATACATACATACATACATACATACACACATACATACATGCATGCATGCATGCATGCGTGCGTACGTACGTACGTACGTATGTATGTATGTATGTATGTATGTATGTATGTATGTATGTATGTATGTATGCATGCATGTATGTATGTATGTATGTATGTATTAAGCTGTACCTTGAAATCAAGAGGACAGATCCTGATGTCTACAACTCTTTCCTGCAATCAGACCTAGACACAATGCAGCAATGGATCACAGACTGGCAACTGAAACTGGCTGTGGACAAGTGTACCACCATGCATTTTGGGAGAAAAAACCCTGCGTCCACATACTCCCTCCATACCACTGATATCAAGAAATCCTCTTGCGAGCGTGACCTAGGCATCACTGTCAGCAGTGATTTACGTTGGACAAAGCACATCTCTAAAATTGTCAAGAAAGCCGAGGGTGTCTTGGCATCACTCAGCAAGACTTTTGTTAGCCGCTCTCCAGCCATCTATTTAAAACTGTATATAGTTATGGTACGACCACACTTGGAATTCGCATCATCAGTTTGGAACCCCTATCTTGCTCAGAACATTGACCTCCTGGAATCTGTCCAGAGACGTGCAACCAAACGCATACCCTCCATCAGACACCTACCATATTCTGAGCGCCTTGTTTCCCTGGGCATGGATTCACTGAAGCTCCGGCGTCTGGCGACGGACTTGGTAAACACCCACAAAGTTATCAACCACCTCACCAACCACAACACTGAACACCTTTTTGATCTCCATGTGTCTAACACACGTGGACATGTCTACAAAGTCAGAAAACAACACAGCTCCCATGACTTTCGGAAACATTTTTTCACGCTCAGGGTTGCTGAAGCGTGGAATAAACTGCCTGCGTCAGTTGTTGACTGCCATGACACTGCATCCTTTAAGGCCCTCATGCTTTCCGAAATCCGCCGAAACTACACCTGATTATATATACACTTTAGATGAGTTGTAGTGCACCTGAGCACTGTACACAATTATTATTATTATTATTATTATTATTATATATATATATTATATATATATATATATATATATATATATATATATATATATATATATATATTATATATATATATATATATATACAGAAAAGAGGAGGCCGCCAGAACTTTGGAAAAATGATTTTTTTATTTAGTCATTATTAGTAGCGCTTTCAAACATGTTGTTTATTTATATAAAAGATGATTTTTTTGTTTTGCTTTTTTGGGGTTGCGGTTGCAGGGCAATGGAGATAGAGGGGTAGATAGCTAGCTAGCTAGATAGACAGATAGATATATATATAGACAGACAGACAGATATATAGATAGACAGTTGATAGACAGACAGACAGACAGACAGACAGACAGACAGATAGATAGATAGATAGATAGATAGATAGATAGATAGATAGATAGATATAGATAGATAGATAAAGGGGAGGGGGGAGGGCGGGACCTTCTTCAATTTTGACTTCCATTTATTTATTTATTTAGTCATTACCATTTTCTTGAAAAGATGGGGTGCGATCATCACTTAGAACATTTTTGTTTTTTGCTTTTTTTCCCTTTTTTTGCATAAGGTGCCAGAGAGAAGATAAAAGGTTCTATGAAAATTTAAATGTGTGTGTGAGTTCATGTATTTGGAAATATGTCTATGTTGCACTGTAATTTCGATGTTTTGCATTGAAAAATAAAGTCAGGTTTCTTTTAATTTCATGTTTTTGCATGAAAAAAAAAACATTAGTACAATATCCAGACAGTTAGGTGATACAAAAATGAGACAACAAAACATCCAGATAGACGATACAAAGAAAACAAGGACGGGTCATTCGGAGTTTTCTTTCCTTAATATATACATACATATATGTGTGTGTGTGTGTGAGTGTGGTTAGACGATTTAGCGTCTATTTTTCAGCATGTTGGCAAATAAATTTTTTTTCTTTCTTGCCCTTATTTATAATTGCATAATTTTCACCTTAAAAGATATTTTTCATATGCTGGCCACTGATACAAATTTTTAATAAAATTTTATCTTTATATTAGAAGTATATATATATATATATATATATATATATATATTATATATATATATATATATATATATATATATATATATATATATATAATATATATATATATATATATATATATATATATATATTATATATATATATATATATATATATATATATTATATATGTGTGTGTGTGTGTGTGTATAGGCGTAGGAGTAGCTGTAAGGTAGGTAACTTGCCTACCAACCACATGATTCCGGGTTCAATCCCACTGCGTGGCACCTTGAGCAGTGTCTTCTACTAAATCCTCGGGCCGACCAAAGCCCTGTCAATGGATTTGGCAGACGGAAACTGAATGAAACCTCTCGTATATATATATATATATATATGTGTGTGTGTGTGTGTGTGTGTGTGTATATATATATATATATGTGTGTGTATATATATATATATATATATATATATGTGTGTGTGTATATATATATATGTGTGTGTGTGTGTGTGTTTGTGTGTCCGTGTTTGTACCCCCCCCCACTGCTTGACAACCGATGTTGGTGTATTCTCGTCTCCGTAACTTAGCGGTTCGGCAAAAGTGACCGAAGTACTAGGTTTACAAATAATAAACCCAGAGGTCGATTTGTTCGACTGAAGGCGTTGCTCCAGCATGGCTGCAGTCAAATGACACATACATGTATGTGTGTGTGTGTGTGTGTGTGTATGTTCACCGCAACAACTTGACAACCGGTACTGGTTTGTATATGTCTCCATAACTTAGCGGTTTGTCAAAAGATCCCGACAGAGTAAATATCAGACTTTGAAATAAAAAAAAAAACGAATACGTACTTAGATCAATTTGATCGATTGACCTCTTCAAGGCGGTGCTCCAGCCTGGTCGCAGTCCAATGAAGGAACCAAGTAAAAGATAAAAGGTAGCATGAGAAATTGTAATTGTTTAGCCCCAAATCAACCCTAATCGAGCAAATTATGATCAAAAGCGTTCCAGCCACGACCATGTTTTTTGTACGTCAATGATTGCATTGTCTGATGAGTTTTTCCTTATTTCAAGATGCTATGGAAGATTTGGCTGGTATTCCTCGCCGATCAGTTGACCAATCTTTAACATCATCATATATTTTAGCTTCAGTAGACCTTATAACCCCTTAAAAATATATTCTTCATGAAATACACTTCACATCTGATGTTTTTTGTTTGCAGCAAATGTATTGCACCAGATGTGTGATTCTCATATAACATACGCATACACGTTGTATTGTTAATTAAATATTTTGAAAGTAAAAGGTTCTGCTTTGTGACTCTTTAATAATGAATGATACGGCAAGCTATATAAGTTAGGAATAGTTAATCTAGGAGCTCCCTGGCTGACTGGTGTTAGTTTGTTGGTGTGAAAATGGGGCTCAGTCATAAACGGAGGGAGATGGGGGCCACTATATATATATATATATATTATATATATATATGTGTGTGTATATATATATATATGTGTGTGTGTGTGTGTGTTTGTGTGTCCGTGTTTGTACCCCCCCCCACTGCTTGACAACCGATGTTGGTGTATTCTCGTCTCCGTAACTTAGCGGTTCGGCAAAAGTGACCGAAGTACTAGGTTTACAAATAATAAACCCAGAGGTCGATTTGTTCGACTGAAGGCGTTGCTCCAGCATGGCTGCAGTCAAATGACACATACATGTATGTGTGTGTGTGTGTGTGTGTATGTTCACCGCAACAACTTGACAACCGGTACTGGTTTGTATATGTCTCCATAACTTAGCGGTTTGTCAAAAGATCCCGACAGAGTAAATATCAGACTTTGAAATAAAAAAAAAAACGAATACGTACTTAGATCAATTTGATCGATTGACCTCTTCAAGGCGGTGCTCCAGCCTGGTCGCAGTCCAATGAAGGAACCAAGTAAAAGATAAAAGGTAGCATGAGAAATTGTAATTGTTTAGCCCCAAATCAACCCTAATCGAGCAAATTTATGATCAAAAGCGTTCCAGCCACGACCATGTTTTTTGTACGTCAATGATTGCATTGTCTGATGAGTTTTTCCTTATTTCAAGATGCTATGGAAGATTTGGCTGGTATTCCTCGCCGATCAGTTGACCAATCTTTAACATCATCATATATTTTAGCTTCAGTAGACCTTATAACCCCTTAAAAATATATTCTTCATGAAATACACTTCACATCTGATGTTTTTTGTTTGCAGCAAATGTATTGCACCAGATGTGTGATTCTCATATAACATACGCATACACGTTGTATTGTTAATTAAATATTTTGAAAGTAAAAGGTTCTGCTTTGTGACTCTTTAATAATGAATGATACGGCAAGCTATATAAGTTAGGAATAGTTAATCTAGGAGCTCCCTGGCTGACTGGTGTTAGTTTGTTGGTGTGAAAATGGGGCTCAGTCATAAACGGAGGGAGATGGGGGCCACTATATATATATATATATATATATATATATATATCTGAAGAGAGAGAGAGAGAGATAGAGAGAGAGGCATTTAAACTAGGAATACATAGAAGCAAAACAGAAGACAAAGGATAAATATAAGTTGAAGATACTAGATAAACAGTGAAAGTTTATGTAACATTAGTGCGTTTCTGTCTTGTCAATTGTCCATTATTATAGACTATTGTTACTGTTGCAGTCAACGGTATGTGTCTTATCTCGCTGTTCGCTTTAAGTAGATATTTATGTTGATAATGATAATTAAGTCAGCCGACTTAATTATCTTTACCAACACGAGTTTTGTGTCATTATTCCTGGTAGCATCTGTCCTTCAGTCCCGACCCCTCAAAAACAGCCAGGCTGATGGCTGAAACTTTACTTTTAGACATGTTCCTTCATACCACACCCCACTCAACAGAAAGCCAGATGTTCCGAGTTCGGGGGTGGAAGAGATGGCCTACAACGTCTGGAAAATCTCACCCATTCTTCAAAACTGAGAGGCGCTCACCTAGCTGCGCAGTTCTTGTAAAACCACTATTCGGTGTGCAAAAGATGACTCCGTGTATCACATAATGGCCCTCAAACATTCTTGCTGTCCAAACTGCAACCGATCCTTCTGGACCCTTACCAAAATGATCTCTTGCAACTTTGCGGAGCCCTCTTAATATCCTCTTCTCATCTTTTAGCACTCGGAGTATTTTACCAAATGTAATGCTTATTTATTCACATTATTTTGAATTAATCATGCATTATTTCATAGATTCGAAAATTTCCATGATGTGATTGTTTATTTTTAGAATGACATTGTAGGGTAGGTGTAAGATTTCAAATCGATACATTTAAATGTCCCTTCGATACATTTAAACAACATACCCCAAGACTTCACCTTTACTGATCGAATTCTCTAATCTCTCTCTTTCTACAGAGATATTTTGGCAGCACGCTTCAATGTATCCCATTCAAAAGAAAGTCAACTCCTCTGACCCAGCCAGACATATCTCCAATGCTCTCCAACTATATCCAAAGTAATGGAGACAGCCATAAACACCGAAATTCTCCATCATTTTCAGTCTGTCTGTATGTCTCTGTCTGTCTGTCTGTCTGTCTCTCTCTCTCTCTCTCTCTCTATCTATCTATCTATCTATCTATTTATCTATCTATCTACCTATCTATCCATCTATCTCTCTCTTATGACACACACCTGTAGAGTCTCACTTTAAAGATGTTCAGTGAAAGCAATGTTGTTGCCCTGGACATCAGTAAAGCTTTCGACCGTGTCTGCCATGCAAATTTCCAATAAAAAAAATTCCCACATATAGGATCTCTTGAATCGGTAACTTCCTATCAGGGTGTACTATTGTTGCATGTATTGACGGAGCTCTTTCTGCCCCACTCTCAACCAGCTCTGGTATTCCGTAGGGTTCGGTTCTGTTCCTCACTCTCTTCAATAACCTACTTTTGTCACATCTAACAACGTCCACCCTTACATAGATGACACGAACCTTCATTCCTCCCAAACCTCTAAACATACACATCCACACGTCATTTGGACAACACGCACCAATTTTTCATTGAGTCCATTAACAGAGCCCGTGGCAGTATCCTCTGATGGAACCATGGTAACCTTACCTTTTTTAAGAAAGGGAAAAGGAACACAAATTGAATTACCCAAGTGAACAACTGGAGTTGAAATGTTTTTAGCAGGACGAAGCTTTTTATTTGGTGTTATGGCACTCTTAAGTCAAGTGTTACTAAGACATGAATTTTTTTTTCTATTTGTGCAAAGCCTAGACACATTTTCTGCTTCTGCCTTACGATGAAATCTTTTTGCTTTTGGTCTCCGATCTGGAATGGACCTGGCTCTGTCGGCCTATCTTTCCTCAGTCTCCTCCAGCCGCACCCTCATTGGCGAGATACTGCACGAGATAGCCGAACCTGGTGCGGACCAGGAACCGGAGTCAGCCATAACCGATTGGACCGCTGATGGGTTTGCCGTCCCCCAGAATACGGATATCCAACGCAACTGGGGCGACATCAGCTGCAAATTCACACTCGCGTGGCTAGAGACATCACTAGACCAACGCTGTCAAATAGCGGCGAATGGCTCAATTCGGTGCCCTCATCTACTGGCACTCTTCTAAACGATGAGTGTACCCGTATCGGAGTGGTCCAACGCCTCGGTCTCCGCGAGTTAAAGTCGCACAAATGTTGCTGTGGAGCGGTAGTATACGAATTCGACTTGCATCCTTTATCCTGCAGCCTTGGAGCGGACCGATTCCCCCGACGTGCCGCTCTGAATGACATAATCTGAAGGGGTCTTGACGCAGCTGGTTTCCCATCTTAACTTGAGCCAGCAGGTTTCGACTGCGATGACGATAAACACCCTCGGCGGGATAACCCTCTTGCTAATCAAGGGAGGCAGATCTCTAGTCTGGGATGCGACGAGCAGTTACACGTTCTCTGGCTCCAAACTTGCAGCTTTGGCTGCAAACCCAGAAGCCGCCGCCCATAATGCGGAGGAGAGAAAAACCAATAAATACAGGGGTTTGGCCGGCCGCTATCGGTTTGTGCCGGTTGTCGTCGTTATCCCTATTTTTCTGCAGATTAGGGATAACGGCAGCCTGTCTGAGAAATCAGCTCCGCGAGGTGGAGTGACCGCTACAGCAAGCGTCGCTGGCCATTCTCCCCAGTAACGCCATCGCGATTACCGCAGGGTACACCTGAGCACCCCTCTTGTTCTGGGGTGTGTGGCCCTTCGTCCCCTCCCCATCCGGCTTCCGCTGTTTTACACTCCCTTTTTTTCCTTTTCTTTCGTTTCATTTCTATTATCTTTTCTTTCCTGTTTCTTTGCATTTAAACGACCAAATAAAATATAAATTGCAATTCACTAACAAAAAAGAAAAAAAGAAAACTGTCTGATTCAAGGGAATTTGGCAGTTATTTTTAGCATATCGAACCTAATTTTCTCCTTGGCTCGTAGAGTTCAGTTTGTTACCTTGATTACCTTGGTTACCACTGTTGGTTACGTGGTTACCATTGCTAGCAACTTAGTTTGTAGTCAACATATAAACCGAATTAGTCATATTGAACAATAGTAGTAGTAGTGTTAGTGATAGCGGTGGTGGTGATGGTGGCGATAATGATAGTAGCAGTGGTGATGGTGTGTACTGATGATGATGATGGTGGTGGGGGTGAGGATGATCATTATAGTAGTTATGGTGTAGTGGGGAAGTGGCGAGTGTCAGGGTGGTATCATCTGGTGACGGTGGTGTCCACAAAAGTGAAGATGGTAGGAGGTAATAGAGAAATCATGTCTTATAAACAACTACGAAACGGTTTCAATTTTCGTCCCGGTTTTTCATTCAAAAGCTTTGCGAAACGTATGAATATCACAGCTTAGTAGTTCGACCTTTAAAGTATATAACCAAGTTTGCTTCCCAACCACATGGTTCCGGGTTCAGTCCCACTGCGTGGAACCTTGGGCAAGTGTCTTCTACTGTAGCCTCGAGCCGACGAAAGCCTTGTGAGTGGATTTGGTAGACGGAAACTAAAAGAAGTCTGTCGTATCTATTACATATATGGAAATCTGTGGGTGTGATGTTTGTTTCGTTGTTATCTACATCGTTTTATCGATTTTGATGAAACTTGACTTGTGAATAGAATTCATGTCTGGAAAACTAGTGACATACTTAGATTGCTGAAAAAAAATCGATAATAGGGCCCCTGGAAGAGATTCTTATATCTACTACATATAACTAATATATTTTTAAACATCAAAGGTAAATAACCCATTCGTTCCTGAAAGGGATCCTTATATTTAACCAAGGGAAATAACCCAGTCATGTTCGTAAATTATTTCGTATAAATCAAATTGAGCATGCTTATTTCTTAGTATTTGAACTATTTGAGTTATTTTCGCAATTTAGCCAGTACAACGCTTAAACAAGTAAATAGTATTTTCCTAAACAATAGATCCACTTATTTCGGTTAGTGACTTATTCACGAATATACCAACACTAGCGCCACTGAGGTTAATATTCTCTGCGAACGCACAAAAGCTTTTTTCAGAGTTATTTACTTTGAATTGTTATTATCTCCTATCTGATTAGCCTCTTATTACGTAACATGCTTCACGATTTTAGTATACATACCTTATTAGTATTTCCTCCTAAGTTCTTTAAAACCTGTCTTGTGTAAGACAGTTCGGTATTCTCAATAAATGCACAAAAACCGTTTTAAGGGCTACATACTTTGTATTGTTGTTAATGGATTAGTGAAACAATTATGAGAACGCAACCAAAGGATAAGCTCCGCTTTCCCGGGAATTGCCGGGTACGTCAGCTAGTATATATATATATATATATATATTTAGTACAAAGTAAGATAGGGGTTATGAGTGTAACCCACTATGGGATATCAGTTATACAATATATTGCTGGTGAAGGACCCAAATGACAAATACTTAAATGCTTATAATTGCAATGCAATTAATTCATTTATTGTATCGGTTGGGCGAAGGTAAAATATATTGTTCGATTTTGATGTTCTTACTTATATAGTTAAATAATATGAAATGGTAATATCTGTAAGTTGATGATTGAAATGAATTTGTTCCTCCATTTTCTTATTTGTATATAATATATATATATATATATATATATATATTCTAGTTTCAGCTCAGAGCTGCGGCCATGCTGATGCACCGCCGTTATATATATATGTATGTATGTATGTATGTATGTATGTATGTATGTATGTATGTATGTATGTATAAGCATGTATGTATTTGATATTTGTGTCTGTGTTTGTCCCCCACCATCGCTTCACAACCGATGTTGGTGTGTTTACGTACTCGTAACCTAGCGGTTCGGCAAAAATGGAACGACGAAATAAGTCCTGGGGTCGATTTGTTCGACTAAAGGTGGTGCACAAGTATGAACGCAGTCAAATGACTGAAACAAGTAAAAGAATGAAGTAAAAGAATGAAATAAATGGTAGATGATGATGATGATGATGATGATGATGATGATGATGATGGTGGTGGTGGTGGTGGTGGTGGTTGTTAAGCAACAAGACGGATAAGGGTGATTAGGTGGTGATCTAGGGCTTAGGGGCGGGAGACCCCAGACCTTGGAAAAAAAAACTTTGGTCGTCTTGTTGTCGTCGAGGGCTCTTCGTTGACGCTCGACACTACTGGGAGGTAGCCCTCGAAGTCGCTGGAAATGGAGATCTCCAGGTCCAAATTCTTGAACGGCTGGTGGTGGTGGTGGTGGCGGTGGCAGAGTGAAGCGGAAATTCTATTTCTTTTGACTTGTTTCAGTCATTGGACTGTGGCCACGCTGGGGCAACGCCTCAAAAGGTTTAGTCGAACAAATCGATCCCAGTACATAAGTCAGGTACTTATTCTATCGGTTTCTCAAGCCGAACCGCCAAGTCACGGGGACGTAAACAAACCAGCACCGGTTGTCAAGCTGTGGTGGACGGGGACACACACACACATACATGTGCACGACGGTCTCCGGCATAGCTTCGGTCTACCGAATTTACTCGCAAAGTCCTAAGGTCCAAGGTGCAGCGCACTGGAAACGATCTCGAAACCACGTAGTTGCAAAGCGAGCTTCTTAAGAACACAGCCATGTCTACGTGTTGTTTTTGTGAAGTTTGATTATTTTTATGAACTGTCAGCATTAAAAGTACTGTGAGGGAACGTGGTATTTATTTGTTCTGAGTTCAAATCCTGACGCCTTCTACTCATAACCATCCCGTTTTTCTTTTCAGACTTGGTGTATTTGTGTTATTCAATGTGCCCTTCACTTTTTAAAACGGTAGGCTATGATTTGAAAGATTTAATGGTTCTTCAGAGTAAGACAGCCACCCACCCTACCGACAAAGGATTTCCAGCTCTTAGCTGCCTGAACCATTGTTGTTTGTTCCTTCTCGAGCCTGGCTCATAAGGGGCGGTTTCCCGGTTTCCTTGGCGTATAGGTTCCCCACCTGGATGGGTCGCCGGTCTGTCGCAGGTCAGCTGCAAGATGCAGGAGGAAAGAACGTTGTGGTGAAAGAGTCAGCATTCCTTCTGCCGGAACCGCGTGGGGCTTAGGTGTTTCACTCATAAACACACACATCGCCCAGTCTGAGATTCGAACCCGCGATCCCTCGACCGCGCGATTCCGCTGCTCTAACCACTAGGCCATGTGCCTCCACTGTCTGAACCATACTTAACCTTAAAATGTTAACTTACACATTAGAACTTAACCAAGTGTGGCAGTTGAGTCTCATAGATGTTTGAATGCTAATGCTGAGAATGATAGGAAAGGAACTAGTAGAAAAATGTAGGTTCGGTTTCGAACCCTGACTTAGAATCTAAGAAGCTATTTATTAGATATGACCCATATATATCATTCTGCTAGAGTAAGTCTACGTTGGTAAATATTTAACAATACTTGATACGCTGCATCACATACTCTATTACTTGTTTCAGTCATTTGACTGCTGCCATGCTGGAGCACCGCCTTTAGTGGAGCAAATCGACCCCAGGACTTATTCTTTGGAAGCCTAGTACCTATTCTATCGGTCTCTTTTTGCCGAACCGTTAAGTTACGGGGACGTAAACACACCAGCATCGGTTGTCAAGTGATGCTGGGGAGACAAACGCAGACACACAAACATATACACACACATACATATATATATATATACATATATACGACGGGCTTCTTTCAGTTTCCGTCTACCAAATCCACTAACGGTACTACTTGAGAACAGTGGTCCCGGTGCGCGCACTCGCGTAGTCGCGCATCCTACAACGACTACCTAGCAAAGTAAATAAAACACATAATAAATTTTTTTACACAAAGTAAATAATTTTTTAAACAAAGTAAATAACACACAAAAACACAAAGTAAGGATCGACTAGTCATGACTAGCTAGTGCAGACGCGCGAGCACGCGGGTGCGTGCACCGGGACCACTGTTCTCAAGTAGTACCTCCATTCACAAGGCTTTGGTCGGCCCGAGGCTACAGTAGAAGACACTTGCCCAAGGTGCCACGCAGTGGGAATGAACCAGGAACCATGTGGTTTTTAAGCAAGCTACTTACCACACAGCCACTCCTGCGCCTGCACTCACGCTTATTTTCATATGAGAAGGCTATTCACATGACTAAACATGACTATTGCTCCAATGAACGGGGCATAGTAGCTGACCCACTGAGTTGTGGATTCTAAAAAAGGCATAACAGCAGTATAGATGTGGCTGTAACTATGATTTAGAATTGTGCTTGGAAACCATGCGATTCTGTGATCAATCCTACTGCGTAGCACTTACGGCAATTATCTTGTATTGGGTTGGCAACTAAGTTCCCGCCGTTTTTTAAATTTTTTTAAATTTAAATGTTTTAAAAGGTTTAATAAAAAATATCAACTAATCAATCAATAATGTATTCGCCCTTGTTGTTTACAACTTCTTCCCAACGTTCAACAAGATTTTCAATACCTCGTTGGTAGAAATCACACTATTTCGACTCGAAAATTTGATCCAACCAACCTCTCAATTCTGCATCAATATTGAACGAAACTCCGCGCATAGTATTTAAAAGAGATCGAAAGAGGTGGACATCCGTTGGTGCCAAATCAGGAGATTACGGCGAGTGTGGCAGCACTCCCCAGGCATGCGTTCAAACGCTTCCCCATATATACATTTATATGCTATAAAAAAGAAAATTTAAGAAATTATGAATTTTTTGGCAACCCTACTCCCTGCCCCCGATTATTTCTGTTTAGATTTTAAAATATCGGGGAGCCTGAGAAGGTCATTGCTGGCATTTATCCACAGTGATTTTAAAAAATTACGGAGATGTACTTGCATAGCAAGTGATTTGATCTGAGATCGTGTGCTGAAACAAAAACAATTGCAGCGCGGATGTTTGTAAGCCATTCAAGAACACACAGAAACCGTTAGTTTCACGGCACTACTTAAATAGAGGTTCCAACGCTTCTACGTAACGATATGAAGGGGAGAAGGGCGGCGAGCTGGCAGAAACGTTAGCACGCCGGGCGAAATACGTAGCCGTATTTCGTCTGCCGTTACGTTCTGAGTTCAAATTCCGCGAGGTCGACTTTGCCTTTCATCCTTTCGGGGTCGATAAATTAAGTACCAGTTACGCACTGGGGTCGATGTAATCGACTTAATCCGTTTGTCTGTCCTTGTTTGGCCCCTTGTGGGTAGTAAAGAAATAGGTATGAAGGGGAGGGTTAGCTTTTAGGGTTAAGATTAGGGCTAGTTTGGGGTTAGTTTAGGGTTAAGGTGTCATTACACATCCACACAGCGTACATTTAAAATGTTTGTACGTAACACCTGTATTTAAGTAGAACCGTTAAGGGACATCTGTATTTAAGTAGTACTAGTTTCACTGCTATTAAAATTTCATTTGTGTCAAAATATTTTCTTCACTTGGAAACCGCGACGTGTTCACTGACAAAATTTCGCAAAAGTAAGCAGTACGAAGTTTTGTCAGTGAACAGCACACACACACACGCGCGCGAGTGTGTGTCACTGTTAAAGTCGCTCCTGCAACTCGTTTGTGTATATTTCTTTATTGCCCATAAGGGGCTAAACATAGAGGGAACAAACAAGGACAGATAAAGGGATTAAGTCGAATACATCGAGCCCAGTGCGTAACTAGTACTTAATTTATCGACCCCGAAAGGATGAAAGGCAAAGTCGACCGCGGCAGAATTTGAACTTAGAACGTAACGGCAGACGAAATACTTATTTCTTTACTACCCACAAGGGGCTAAACACAGAGAAGACAAACAAGGACAGACAAACGGATTAAGTCGATTATATCGACCCCAGTGCGTTACTGGTACTTATGTAATCGACCCCGAAAGGATGAAAGGCAAAGTCGACCTCGGCGGAATTTGAACTCAGAACGTAGCGGCAGATGAAGTACCTATTTCTTTACTACACACAAGGGGCTAGACACAGAGGGGACAAACGGATTAAGTCGATCACATCGACCCTAGTGCGTAACTGGTACTTAATTTATCGATCCCGAAAGGATGAAAGGCAAAGTATACCTCGGCGGAATTTGAACTCAGAACATAACGACAGACGAAATACGGCTACACATTTCGCCCGGCGTTTCTGCCAGCTCGCCGCCTTTGTTTGAGTATATTTTGGTTTAGTGGTACAATGTTTGGAAACTGTGAATAAGGTGCAAGTTTTGAGTACTTGTCGGTAACTTTTCTCCTCGTCTTCTGATAGTAATTACCTAACTTTCTAGGCTCTTCTCACAACTATCTCGCGTTCAAAAATTATACGTATACATTAAAAGAATAATAAATAATATATTGGCAAGACTTCTATTTGTCACCCCCCACCCTTTATTTTTACTAGTTATTTCATATTTTTTCTTAACAGAAACCTCCGGTACGGAGATTACGAAACTGAAAAAAATTGGCTGAAATTGGCATTTCAAAATTTCAATTTCACTCCCACCAATTTCTTAATTTTTGGCATTTTTTAAATTTTTATTTTTTTGCAAAATATGTGGGAAAATACGGAGATTTCTGAAAATATTTTCCAAAAAATCTTTGTAAAATTTCAAGTTAAAAAAAAAAATTTACCCCCCATCCCCTCGCAGTCTACGGCATAGACACGAACTTTTGAAACCCTTTTCGCCATTGCGCATGTGTTGACTGCGACGCTAAAGTCGAAACTTTGGAAGTGATGTAGTGATGGGGGGGGGGGGGCAACATGTGAAAAGGTTTTTGGAATTTTTTTTTTTTTTTCTAATTTTCGGTTTTAAAATGCGGACGGTTCGATTTTGTCGTTCGTTTCTCTTAATGATTTCTAAATAACTTTTTTAATACTTCGTTTTTGGATTTGGTTTGCAAGATTCTTTATATGAGTTCGTGTGTTGAAGCATATTCTGTTGTGTCTGGGGAGAGTCATTCTCTTTTAGTGCCTTATTCTTTTTTAATACTTCGAAATCAAAATTGGGCGTACATGGTGGAGACGTAACCCACTCTCTTCTTAACCATACGCCTGCACCTACGAATATTTTCCGAGAGTGTATGTCTACATATACATTATGTTAATATATAATAATGTAAATGCTACTATTTACATATCCGTGGCTAATGATGGTAAGGTTGATGCAGACATTTACACATAGGTCAGTTTATGATAAACATGGGTATCAAGAAACGTGGTTGTCTGAATCATAAATAGTCATAAGTATGCCTTTGTGCAGCTGAACATTAAGCAATGAGTTATTCCTTTCCAGTACGATATAAAGAGGATTTAGCTGTCGTCTCTAACAGCTCGAGCGACTATGTCGTCGTGTTTATCGTTGGGAATATTTCAATGAGTGTAGAATACCTAAGGGAGGCAACTCCAGTTCTGTTTCTTTTTTTTTACCTGAGAAACCAAATCTATTTTATTCTTTTACTTGTTTCAGGCATTTGACTGCGGCCATGCTGGAGCACTGTCTTCAGTCAAACAAATCGACTCCAAGACTTATTCTTTGTAAGCCTAGTATTTATTCTATCGGTCCCTTTGCCGAACCGCTGAGTTACGAGGACGTAAATACACCAACATCAATGGGAGGACAAATACACACATATAATTTATATACGACGGGCTTCTTTCAGTTTCCATCTACCATATCCACTCGCAAGGTGCCATGCAGTGGGACTGAACCTGGTTGAGAAACAAGCTTCTTACCACACAGCCACGCATATGTCTATTATTAAAAATAAAATTGAGGCTTTAAGAGAACCAATGCCCAAGTATCGAGGATGTCATAATTTCGTCATATGCACAAGCATGCACAACGAAACGAAGTAAGAAATAGTTTAATATATTTAACAGAAATGTTCTAGTATATTTTTTTAAAATTTCATCTTCGGTGCAACACGAAGTCCAGAAGACAAATTTACTGTAAAATCTGTTCCACCAATTATTACCTCCGCTTTAGCAAAGGCGGAGCTATTGTTTTCGGTCGCGTTTGTTTGTTTGTCTGTGGACAAAATCTCAAGAACCGCTGGATGAATTCGGATGAAACTTTCCAGGATGTTTGGCGTCGTGACTGGCACGAATTGGTTAGATTTGGGGATCTGTTTTTTTTATTACCCATAAAGGGCCAACATAGAAGGACATACAACAATTGTAAAAACAAAAAAAAAAAAAAGAATGAAACATATACAATAAAAGATGAAAAAATGTAAATGGTGTTATCTGCCCCATCAAGTAACATCACTTGCTTCTTTTCTCCTGCTATCCATTATGTCTATGTTATACTTCTTTTTCAGTTCTATGAAATCTATATTCCGTGGAAGCCTTTCCTTGTCCAAGTCAGCCTTCCACAGTTCATAATCCCCGTTGCGCCTCTCTATTTCCATCTTTTGCTGTTCTGTTAATAATATCACCATCTCGTTATTTTCGTCCTCATCCACTACATGAACAAAAACTGTGTTCTCCCGTTTGATTGGTAGATATTGGGTGAAGTTCCTTGTGTACCGGGCTTTTTTTCCCATTCTTCCTCCTCTTGTCCTTCCTGGGGCCTCTCTTGTGTCTTTTCCCTATTGTCCTCCTTCCTGTAATTCTGCCACACTTGAAACAGCGAGGAATTCTGCCCTCCACTCTTACATTCATTACGGTATCGTTTACCGTTACTGTTTCCACCATTTCTTCAATTGCCCCATTTGATCCTTGAGTTGTCATGTCCTTCTACCCTTACCCGAGACGCTCTCTGTCCCAGGTACGTGGGTAGAAGTACTAATTCGTCGCCCCTTAGCGGTGTTGCCGCATGTTTTTTTTTTTTTTTCCGCATTTTCCTTTTTATTTCTTCGACTTCTCCAAATTTCGCCCCTCTGGCAAGGTATGTTATTTCTTGCCAGACCGGCCTCAGCACCTTCTCTACTTTCTCCGTTGCCATGTCGTCAATTTTACCTTTCTTGACCGAGTAAGTCTTGTATATCACTGTTCTACTTTTTATTATTTTTGTTGTTTCCTGCGGGGGGGGGGGGTTACTTGTGCTTTGTAACCGTCCCGACTTAATAGTTTTTTTGTATTTTCCTATATTTATCTCCATATTGTCATTCGACTCGCGGGCGACATCCGCAAACTTCTTTCTTCCTTCCAATTCTTTGTCCATATCATCAATAACCTTTAATAGATCTTCCTCCGATGTTGACAACTCTGACCCGCTAAGGTCTGAGTAAAACTAATCTCTTTTGTTAGTCATTGCCAACTCTCAATGAGAGAAAGCACGAACAAATGCTGCAAAGCAGCACGCAAGAATTAACTTCACCAAAGCAATTCAACAGACAAAATTTACTAAGAGAAAAATAACTACATACACGCACGCACTGGTTAGACTTTGGGATCGATCGGTACCGGACAAGGATTCTGGATTATTTTTCCGTTTTTTTTTTGTTTTTTGTTTTTACTTAATTTTTGAGAGCAGTCGGGTTCATTTATAATATTCTTGTTTGTGAGGGCAGTCGAGTTTATTTCAGATATTCTCATCTTAAAATCCATCTCTGGCTAATCGTTGGGAGGATGTTGGTGTTGCCTTGGCGGAGGTTTGCGCCCTGAGTGCTCGTTTTAAATCTGTTCATCCACGAATACCATTTTTATTTCAGTCTCTTCTATGTAAAAGATGACGGTAAATATGGAAAAAGTGTGTAGCAGATATTTTGATGTGAAATCTGAGCGTATTATCTTCCTTATTTCAGTCATTAGACTACGGCCATGTTGGAGTACCTCTTTAAAGAAATTTTGGCCGAATAAATTTACCCCAGTACCCACCTCCCTTTTCTAAGACCTGGTACTTATTGTATTGGTGTCTTTTGCCGAACCGACAATGTTACGTGACTGTAAATACACAGTTGTCAAGTAGTGATAGGGTACATATGTTTATGACGGGCTTCTTTCAGCTTACCAAATCGACTCACAAGGCCTTGGTCGGCCTGAGGCTATGATAAAAGACACTTGCTTAAGGTGTCACATAGGACTGAACCCGGAACCACTTAGTTGGTAAGCCAACTTACCAGTCACGCTTGCGCCCGTGTTAGTCTCATTTGATTGAATAAATAGGCATGATCAGCAAAATCTTCCTTTTTGTTCAGATCTGTCACATGTTAGGGGGTGTAGAAATGGTTCTGCAGTTAAGGTAGCTCTGTAAATGTGCCTTCAGGTTCGACTCTACTGTTACATATAGCATTAACTCGACCAATGTATTGGAAGTGGAATTTCGTTGAAGGGAACCGTGTGGAAACGTAGAGAGAACATGACTAAATGTATGGTAAAGCTAATCCGCTACCCAGTTTAAAACTGGGTACTTTTAGTAGAGTTCACTTGGTAAATTTAACAGAGGCCAGATCACCAAATTTCTTCCAGTACCAGAAGAAAAAGACCAAGCTCTCATTTCTTAATGTAAGGGAGACAATTCTCGAAGAGAAATTTTATTTTATTTAATTTTTAAAGTACAGTGTTTTTTTTACCGTATTTTCCGACACCCAATCTATGGAATGATGCTGTATTTTGAGGCCAGTAGAAAGTATTTCATATTCCCAAAGTCTTTGGATAAATTCTGGTTACAAAGGCTCGGGTAATTTTGATATTGTGACTGATCTAAGAATGTTAAATATTCCATTTAGATATTACACTTGTAATTTTGAGGTTAATAAGGATATAAAATTAAAATTTGAGCAAACGTGCTTTCATGTGGTTGAACCTGCAAAAAAGTGCAGCCAAACACCTACCATCTTAAAAAGACAGGTGGTCAAAAGTGAACAGGGTATGGTCACTACCTGAAAGCAAGGATTGACCTGGGTGTAGTCCCAACAATATAAGAAAATGTTAAACAGATAAGAGTTTACATCCTCACCAAAATTTCCTTCATCTAGGGGTCAACATTAGACTGCTCAGTGAACTTGCTAGAAATTGTAGCCAGATCCTCAAATAATTTATCACACATGAATAAACATGTGCAATATAGTCATCATAGGTATAGATGGGTGTAACAGAAGAACCTAGCGACTCTGGGTGATTGTTACACCCTATAAAAAGATGGTAATAGCATCTGCACAATCAAGATTAACCTGGGGTTTAACAGTAATTATCACAAGAAGAATGTGTTCTTGCTGTTGTAAGAAATACCAGAGCCATCAATATTTAACCAAGTCCATACATCTCTGGAGGAACAGCATACTTTGTTGGCCTTGGAAAGATGAGAGGCAAGAGTGACAACAGTGGGATTTGAACAGGATGCAATTAGTAACAACATATTTGAATGCAAACTACAATACTAGCATCGGCATTAAGCTCAAAACGTGATGATAAAGCTAAGCTTGATTGTAGCAAAAACACAGATCAATAACTAAACAGGAGGCACGTTGTTCACTTTAAACAGGTTTGCCTAATCTCTCCATATATAAACGGCAAAATGTCTGTCTTTTATACAAATCCACAATTTTTCAGTTAGAGGGCTTGCACTTTCTAAGGTCATGCAAAACCGTCCAAGGGTAGTCGTACACATATTTTTACATTTCCCCAGTCACCCCGCAAAGCCATTAAAAACAAAAATCAATAGAAGTGACTTTTTTGTGAATTTTCTATCCAAAACCCAATCAAAATCCCTGAAACTTGATACACCAATTGAATGCCAGCTAGCTGTATGTGATTGGTCGGAAATTTGGACAGTACTCTCGTGTATATGCGCATGCATGCACTAGCACTAAGACCTGGTATTGCCAGGTCATAGTGCTAGTATAGGTATAAAGTATAAGCCAGCAGAATCACTAGACAAGATCCCACTGAGATCGACTTTGCTTTGCATCCTTTCAGAATTGATACGTATTAATTGAGAACTTTGGTGAGTATAATAGACTTAGCCACTTCCAACAGTGTTGGCCTTATGCCAAAATTTGAAACCAATACAGGTATAAAGCTTAAAAGTGATGCTGATGGTGGCAGTTGATTATACTGACTCACATTAGTATATGACTGGTATATGCTCTGGAAAAAAACCCAAAAAAAACACGAACAAAATTATATAGATAAAATCAAATTTTATTTCCATGCTTTGTTACGTTTCAGTTTGTTGAAGAAATTAATATTCATCTCCTTCCTCATCACCTTCGGCCTCCATTGTGTCTACACCAACTTCTTCATAATCTTTCTCTAAAGCAGCCAAATCTTCACGCGCTTCAGAGAACTCACCTTCCTCCATACCTTCACCCACATACCAGTGAACGAAAGCACGCTTGGCATACATCAAATCAAATTTATGATCAAGACGAGCCCAGGCTTCAGCAATAGCAGTGGTGTTGCTTAACATACACACAGCTCTTTGAACCTTCGCTAAGTCACCACCAGGAACAACAGTTGGAGGTTGATAGTTGATACCGACCTTAAAACCAGTTGGACACCAATCAACAAACTGAATTGTCCTCTTTGTCTTGATTGTTGCAATAGCCGCATTGACATCTTTTGGTACCACATCACCACGGTATAGCATACAGCATGCCATGTATTTTCCATGGCGGGGGTCACATTTGACCATCTGGTTTGATGGTTCAAAACAAGCATTAGTGATTTCAGCGACTGTCAGTTGCTCATGGTAAGCTTTTTCAGCAGAGATAATTGGCGAATATGTAGCCAACGGGAAGTGAATCCGAGGATAAGGCACCAAGTTAGTCTGAAACTCAGTCAGATCAACATTGAGAGCGCCGTCGAACCTCAGAGAAGCAGTAATAGAACTCACAACCTGAGCAATCAAACGGTTCAAGTTAGTATATGTTGGACGTTCGACATCCAGGTTTCTTCTGCAGATATCATAGATAGCTTCATTGTCAACCATAAAAGCACAATCAGAATGTTCAAGAGTGGTGTGTGTAGTTAGGATAGAATTATAAGGCTCCACTACAGCTGTTGCTACTTGAGGAGCAGGATAAACAGAAAACTCCAACTTTGATTTTTTTCCATAATCAACACTGAGACGTTCCATTAAAAGCGATGTGAAACCAGAACCAGTGCCACCCCCAAAACTGTGGAAAATCAGAAAACCTTGAAGACCAGTACATTGGTCTGCCAATTTGCGGATTCTATCAAGTACAAGATCGACAATCTCCTTTCCAATAGTATAGTGACCTCGAGCATAGTTATTGGCTGCATCTTCTTTACCAGTGATAAGTTGTTCTGGATGGAACAGTTGTCTGTATGTCCCGGTACGGACTTCATCTGAAATTTAAAAATTTAGTTGAGAAATAATCCTTCACAATATTCTAAAAAGATGAAAAACATTTTAAACAAAATTTACTGCAGGGCATCATATGATTATACATTAATTATAAATTAGGAACTCAGAATGAAGGAAGTGGCTGAACCATTTAATTGTGAGCTTAGTTAATTAACCAAATTATCAGATTACTTACCAACAACTGTTGGCTCCAAATCTACGAAAACAGCTCTGGGAACATGTTTCCCAGCTCCTGTCTCACTAAAGAAAGTGTTGAAAGAGTCATCACCACCACCAATAGTCTTGTCGGATGGCATTTGGCCATCAGGCTGGATACCATGTTCTAGGCAATAAAGTTCCCAGCAGGCATTGCCAATCTGGACACCAGCTTGGCCAACGTGGATACTGATACATTCCCTCTGAAAGCAAAAATGAGAATATTTTAACGTTTGCTGATGGAAAATAAACCAAATTTATAAAGACATCTGAGGTGGAACGGCAGCAATGGGATTTTAATATCCTCATTAAATTTTAGTTTCCCCAAACCACTGACCCCAGGAAATACCAACACTTTCGCAATATTTCCGAAATTAGCAAAAAGGGTGCAAATTTAGGCTTGTTAGAATGATATTAACGAAAAAAACAAAACAAAAAAACCCAGTCGCTTGGTGTTAACTGTAGAAAACGAATATTAAAAAAAATTGCGCAAACGAACCTGGGGGTGGGGAGTGGACTTTCGGGAAATTCAAAGACCCAATATTTCTTTCATAACTTTCGGGAAAATGAAAAAAAAAAAAAAAAATCCCCCCCTCCCAATTCTTGGCCTTCAAGCAGGCTATCCACATGCTAGAAATAACAGCCAAATCTCAAATGGGCAAGACCATTTTCAGTTCTAAACACACGATGTTTTGCACTGGTCAAATGATTGTCTTTAATTTCACTTTGTCAAAATATTTCTTTGCTATTTTTACTTTTCTTTTTTGCAAAAGAGCTTGCTGTTATTTTCTCTTCCATAATTTTTGAGATAAGAAAAAAAAAAAAAAAAACCTGTAATTTCTCATGAATTACTTTGTCATATTACTGCGGGAAATTACTCTGAAAGAAATCTCTACAGAAAGGTGATTAGTAGATTGATTACACATTTCTTTCATTGTGTTTTTGCAGTTTTGTGAGATGTGGCTGTTATTTCTAGCAAGAGGGTAGCCTGTGTGAAGGCCAAGGCCGTAGAATTAGGAGGGAAGAAGAGTTGGGAGTGTGTGTGTGTATATCATCTTCACCTTGACCGACCAGTCCGTCGGGCGTCCATTTGACACCGCTGGTCACTCCTCTCTGGGTCGTGCCTTTCTAATCCACGTGATCCCAATCACCCTCCTGAAATCGTAACTCCACCGTCGTGGAGGCCTTCCGGGTGGTCGTTTACGCTCGCGCGGGTCCACCGATTATCGGTGAGTCGGGCGACGTGTCCAGCCCATCTAAACTTGCTGCGTGTATACTCTGCGATGAGGGATGTCATCACAGAGTATGTATATATAATATATATCATCATCATCGTCCGCTTTCCATGCTAGCATGGGTTGGACGGTTCAGCTGGGGTCTGGGAAGCCAGAAGGCTGCACCAGGCCCAGTCTGAGCTGGCAATGTTTCTACGGCTGGATGCCCCTCCTAACGTCAACCACTCCATGAGTGTAGTGGGTGCTTTTTACGTGCCACCGGCACAGAGGCCAGTCGGGGCGGCGCTGGCAACGGCCACGTTCGGATGGTTCTCTTATGTGCCACCGGCACTGGTATCACAATATATGTTAAACTAAAGCGTTCCCGGTCATAAAAAAAAGTGTAATAGGTGTAAAACAACTTCCTCTAAACGAATATGAAAAAAAAAATGCGCGCTCGCGAAAGGGGTTGGGGCTATTTAAGAAGAGTGGTCCCAGTGCGCGCACTCGCGCATCCGAGCTAGCTAGCCGTGATTAATCGATCCTACAACGACTACCTAGCAAAGTAAAAATACATAAATAATCTTTTTACCCAAAGTAAATAATTTTTTTAAAAACAAAGTAAAACACAAAGTAAGGATCGACTAGTCACGACTAGCTAGCGCGGATGCGCGAGTGCGCGCACCAGGACCACTCTACTTAAATAGTACCTATATGTTATATATATGTTTGTTTTGGAAAATTGAAATTTCATGATTTTTTCAGAATTGTATTCTATATAGCCAAAAACGTGGAATTTCGTAAAAAAAAAAAAGAAAAAAACAATATATATCCACTTTCCGAAAGGGTTAATATAGGCTGTAACAAATATCAGAAAATAAAAAAAAAAATGTGTGTAATAGGTGTAAAACAACTTCCTATGAACGAATATGAAAAAAAATTCGCGCACGCGAAAGGGGGGGTGGGGGAGAGGCCTCGGAAAATTCACATCGGGAAGTTCCGAAAGCGTCTGAGGGGCTGACCCGGCACCAAAACAAAAAAAAAATGTAATATGTGTAAAACAACTTGCTCTAAACGAATATGAAAAAAAAAAATGCGCTCTCGAGAAAGAGGGGTGGGGGAGAGGCCTCGGAATATTTATATCGGGAATTTCCGAAAGCGTCTGAACCGGGCACAAAAACAAAAACAGCGTAATAGGTGTAAAACAACTTGCTCTAAACGACTATCATGAAAAAAATGCGCGCTCGCGAAAGGGGGGGTGGGGGAGAGGCTTCGGAAATTTCACAACTTCAGTCCACGGCCTTTAAACTAAGAAAAAATAGTGTAATTGGTGTAAAACTACTTGTTCTAAACGAGTATCAAGAACACACACTCACACATGAATCATAAACTCCATATTTCGTAAAAAAAAAAATAAAGAGAAGAAATTCTGGAAAAAGTGAAGAAATGTTGGATCTCCGCCATGTGAATCAAAATACGTGTCAGAAACATCTTGAAATACTACAGAAATTATGTTACTAAAATGATAATGTATACATACCTCTTTGAGTGGTCCATCGATAATGATGATAAAGAAATGAGTTGGATTTGAACTCAGAATATTGACTAACACAACTACATACTACAAGACTCAAAATATTCAGCCAAGTCACCACCCTTTAACTAGCAATAATAATAACATCAATAACATAACAGCCAAAAGATTTATTTGTTCTGAAAATAACAATCATAGTAAATAAATATGTTCTTTAATATTCACATTCATGTGCACAGTTAAACACACTTACATACAAACAGTCACGCATGCATAATACAGAACGGAACACATAAATGAAGGATGCATTACTTAGTATATATTACATCTAGAGAATTTTGATTAATAAGTCAAATATGCAAATTATAAAGATAATTAATTGCTTTACTAAACAGTGTTGTAAAGGTGAAAAAATAAATTTGGGAAAAAAATACACGCCAAAACTAATTAATAAAGGATAATTAGGGAAGGATTGACACAAAATAATTTTTTCTGTCTCTTTTTTTCTGATAAATGCATCTTAATAAGTGAGAAGAATTGCATATATCTGAACTATTTCAAAGAAAAGCATAAATTTAATGTTTAAAATAGCTTTAACCAAGGAATGAGATCCAACATTTCTTCACTTTTTCCAGAATTTCTTCTCTTTATTTATTTTTTTTTTTTGCGAAATACGGAGTTTATGATTCATGTGTGAGTGTGTGTTCTTGATACTCGTTTAGAACAAGTAGTTTTACACCAATTACACTATTTTTTCTTAGTTTAAAGGCCGTGGACTGAAGATGTGAAATTTCCGAAGCCTCTCCCCCACCCCCCTTTCGCGAGCGCGCATTTTTTTCATGATAGTCGTTTAGAGCAAGTTGTTTTACACCTATTACGCTGTTTTTGTTTTTGTGCCCGGTTCAGACGCTTTCGGAAATTCCCGATATAAATATTCCGAGGCCTCTCCCCCACCCCTCTTTCGCGAGAGCGCATTTTTTTTTTGTCATATTCGTTTAGAGCAAGTTGTTTTACACATATTACACTATTTTTTTTTTGTTTTGGTGCCCGGGTCAGCTCCTCAGACGCTTTCGGAACTTCCCGATGTGAATTTTCCGAGGCCTCTCCCCCACCCCCCTTTCGCGTGCGCGAATTTTTTTTTTCATATTCGTTCATAGGAAGTTGTTTTACACCTATTACACACATTTTTTTTTTGATTTTCTCATATTTGTTACGCCCTATATTAACCTCCGAAAGTTATGAGGGGAAAAATCGGATCGTGTGAATTCTCCGAAAGTCCCCCCCCCCGTTCATTATTTGCAATTTTCTTTTCATAGTCATGACCAGTCGATCCTCACTTTGTTTTTGTGCCTTATTTACTTTGCTGGTAGTCGTAGGATCGACTAGTCACGACTAGCTAGCGCGGATGCGCCACTACGCGCACTGGGACCACTGTTCTCAAGTAGTACCCACTTGTGTTATACATACACAGTAAGCTACACTTCTATTACGGTTAAAATGAAATCAGGGTACTATTTAAGAAGAGTGGTCCCGCTGCGCGCACTCGCGCATCCGCGTTAGCTAGTCGTGATTAGTCGATCCTTTGTGTTTTATTTACTTTGCTAGATAGTCGTTGTAGGATCGACTAGTCACGACCAGCTAGCGCGGATGGGCGAGTGCGCGCACCGGGACCACTCTTCTTAAATAGTACCGAAATCAGATTGTAAAGAGAATAACAAAGGTGTGTTTCATAACGCAAATTTTAGAGATCCGTGTTGTTTATGCAGATAAAAATGAAAGCCCTTTCAATCGTTACTCGATGTACTGAAAATATACGACAAAACTCTCAAACCACACCCAAGATTTAGAAAACAAGACCAATTATGGGCCCCCAAACCCGAAAGGAAAAAAAAATGCATGCCTGAAACATCATTTACAGTCAACCTCAGAGCGAACCTGAAGAGGAGCACAACCTGTTTACAGTACTCTGGATCTGACTACTGAGAGTTTATATGCCACCTGACAACTCCACCTGTTGATTGGTTTACAGTGGAAAAATAGAAATATCGCAACCTGCAGAGGTTGAAATCATTTATTAGCAAACATGTAAACTGTGTGGTTAATTCGCTTCGTATCCATGTAATCTCGAGTTCAATTCCCCTGCACGGCAAACAGATGTGCGGAACGACTAAAATACTATAAATTACAGGTGCAAGGCCAAATGACATGACTGAAACCAGTAATTCCCCGCCAAAAAATTTGTTTATTTAAAAAATTTTTTTGCCAAAAATCCGTTTTCGGATACGGAGGTTCCGGAAAATTGCCTAAAATCGGCATTGTGAAAATCCCACCCACAACTTCAATTTTGACTTTTTTGTGCAACACTAACCCTAAAACCATAACTGTAACTACAGAAATGTTTCGAAACTTTTGTCCGAATCCCGATGTCCGTATTTTTCCGCATATTTAGAAGAGAAAACAAATTCTTAAAATTTTGGTGAAGGAAAGCGATTTCTTTACATCTGAGCTAAAAACTAAAGTCCCATCCATGTGTAGCAACTACAGTTTCAGTGCTTTAGTCATAACATCACGGAAAAGTAATTTATTGAAATACTGATTTCTCCAGTTTTAAGAGATGTATAATATTAATAATAATTACGTTATGAAACAGAAGCAATGAGAGTTAAACGAAATGTCATCACTGAGAAATTGAACCCGGTCCGTCGTGAGAGGAACATAATTGTGCGGCAGTAAATAAATTAGGACAAGATATACTGAGATAGAAATAGCAGGTGGGAGAAGAAGAAAGAGAGAAGCGCGAAACAATGAATTCAGTTTAAAGGAAATACAAAAAATAAATAAATAAACCGGGTATGAAAAGGCGGGTGACTGCAACAGTGAGCCGCGAAAATACTAGGAAGCGATTGTAGTTGACTATAGAATGATACCTGCTGTTTGTTTTGATATCTATTTTTATAAGTAAAATTAACTATGAAAGCAAATACGATCTCAGTTAACATTTAAAATCCATTTTATATTAAAATACTTGGAGGAATGCAGAATTAGCAATTAGCTCGTGCACCAAAGGTGTAATTTCTTTGAATGTATATAATGAAAGTTTGGCGGAGGTGAAGAATACGTACACCACCCGTTTTCGCCAAAAATCCTAACCCCTAAACACCGGGTGTACGTCTTCTTTACTTTAGCCGAAAGTTTACCCCCCCCCCCAACATCCATATTTTAAAGTTTTGACTTTTTCCTGAAAATGTCCAATAATCCCAGATATTTAAAAGAAGCATCTGCCTAACCATCAACTAAATTGTTTTTTGTTGGTTTACAATTCTACAAGGCTTAAAACAGACACCTGAAAAAATTAGATTTTGGTGCACTCAATTATTTAATGATTTTCTATAGGAATGTTAATTTCGTTTAATTTTTTTTTTAATATTTAAATTTTGCGCCAAATCATCTAAGTTTTAAAACTTTACTTTGCGAAACTTGAAAAAAAAAAGAAGAAAAAAAAAACAAAAAAAAAATCAGTGAGGTGACGGGCAGATCTCAAATGTTTGTAAATTCTAATTGAACTAAGAAAGTATAAACGTAGAAACGATTAGCTTAAGATAAAATAGGTCCCGAGGAGATAAAATAAAAAAATTCGTGGGAATTTTCCGAGCCCCCTCCCCATCCACCCGTTTGTCAGCGCGCTTTTTTTTCGTCATATTCCTTCAATATACGATGCCTTACACCTGTTACACATATTTTTTTCCATTTTTGCCACCTGGGCGTGGATCTATATATTAACCCATCTTAAAATACAGGCATAGCTAGTGGTTTCAGCCTCATACTAGGAACAAGTTGAGTCAGAAAGTTATCGTGGAAGATTCTCGAAGCAAATCAGGCGCGGAAATAAACCTCAGATCTTCATCAGAGCGCATTGAAAATTTAGACAATTTTGCTTTAGATAAAAAAAAAATAAAAAAAAAAAAAAAAAAGGTGGGATGAATTAAAAGAAAATTGATAAAAGTTTTCGAAATTATTAATTATTGAATTAAAATGTAAATAGCTTACCATTGTTCAAAAGTTGTTAGTAATTTAGAGAGTTGAAAGAAAGGGGTTGTTTTGTTCTGAAGATATGAGGGCAAACTTTAGCCGAGAAGACTCACTGGGATGTGATGAATCCTACATGAGATCGCAAAGCGACTGAATTAAGATCACTTAGTGCTGTGTGGTTTTATATACAGCAGCACTACTCACTCTCTCTTTATTTATCTATCTATCTTTCTCTATTTCTCTTCCTTCTCCTTCTTCATCACTCTATATTCTCCTCTATATCTCTTTTTCCTTTTCTTTCCTTCTGTCTTATATTTAACCTCTTACTATTCCTCAGTTGCGTCCGGCTAGTCGGTCGGTCATTTACTGACCTTCAGTTCACGCTACCCTCCCATTCTCCCTTTTATTTCTTCTTCACTTCCACTCTATATTCTTCTATCTTCCTCCTCTTACTATTCCTGTTACATTTCTTTCTCTCTCTCTCTACCTGTCTCGATCTTTCTCTTTCTCCTTATTATAATGTGGGTATTATCAGCTTCAGTTCTATTGTCCTAGCAGTTTCGTTATTCATTTAAAACACATTATTTACGTTGCTAGTTTCTTAGAGAAAGGATGACTATCACAACACCCTAGAGTTTCCTTCCTTAAAAATTCACAGACTCAGACTTCGTGTCAATAGCTCTAAAAAAATTGTTTAAAAAAATGTTTCAGTTATTGGTGTCTTTTCTCTCAACACTAAATGCTTATCTTAAAAAAGTATATACTTGGTTTCAAAATGAAATACTATGGCCTCGCCAGCAATATATATATATATAGCAAAAACTGTCTGATGAACGGCAACGAGAAACTCAGAGTAACAGATTTTGTTGAATTTTCTGCTGCTTTAAATAAAGTATATATATATATATATATATTCTCTTCAGGTACCAAGTGTGTCACTCACACCTGCATGTCATTTAGAACACTATACTATCAATACGCTTATTCAAATGTATGCTCTCTCTCTCTCTCTCTCTCTCTCTCTCTTTCCAGTCTGACTCACAACACCAGCTTCATCACAAAATAAGACCACGTGCTAACTGGGAAGGCTCTTACGAACCCACTAGAAATAATAACCAAATCGCCTCAAATTACATCCTCTAATATAGACATTAAATACGGTAGCCTACAATCCTAAGACGGACGAGATGGTCACGACAGGTACAAGTCTGCTCGATCAGGGTCTATCTAGGGTTAAATATCAATAACAACAACAACAACAACAACCCACTTCTACCATAACCCCACTCCGTATACATACCCGTATGCCCCACGTGCAACCACCCGCAACTTTCTCATAAACCCTCTATTGAAATCTCACCCAACTACCATTTTCCAATTGATGTTTACGTCATAGATCTTCATCCGACACACTCCCGGATGTTTGACTAAACATTATTGCTCTTCATCATCATCATCATCATCACCATTTTCCTATCGCCATCATCGCTACCACCAACATCATTACCCCCCCCCCCATCATCATTCATTACACTACCATCACCATTATAATCATGAGCATCATCATGATAAGAGTGTCACAGAATAAAAGATAACGGATCTATTCGGTTTGAACGGCAAATTTTTCTAACGGTGTCATATGAAATTGTCATCCATAATTATGACCTTAGTATCGATCTATTGCATTTCAATCTGTTTTAGGGTTAGGGTTAGGGGTTGGGGGGAAGGGTATCTTTTTTTCTTCACAAATGTAAATAAACCCAATCTGTTTCTTAAACGAGGGACATATTCATACGGCACAGAATGTTTTCACCTCAATAGACGGCATTGATTGGTTGAAATTGAAGAAAAAAACAACAACAAATATCTTACAAACTATAGAATTTTCTCAATAAAGCCAAGAGAAAAAGATGTTTTATAAACACATTCTACCAGTATACGAAGTTTAAAAGTGTTTAGTTACGTGGAAATTATTTTAAAAAACTGCCGTTCAAACCGAAAAGATCCGATAACTTTATGGTGTACGTAGAATGTAAGTAAAACTGGGGCTGGTTTTCAATTTCCCATTTGCAACCAATTTATTCCACTTTGAGAAAAACATTCAAGTCACAGAGCGTCAATTCGCCATTTGTGTGGTATCAGTCTGTGACACTGTGGTACCTCAGATTGATGCAGCAGCTACAAAGTGACTCTGCCTAACACTGTCGTACTTGATATAGGCGCATGCGTGGCTGTGTGGTAAGAAGTTTACTTCTCGACCACTCTGTTTCAGGTTCAGTTTCACCGCGTGGAAGCTTGGGGAATTGTCTTCTGCTATAATGTCGGGCTTACCAAAGCTTTGCGAGTAGATTTGGTCGATGGAAATTGAAAGAAGACCGTTGTATTTGTGTGTGTGTGTGTGTGTTTGTCTCCAATGCTTGAAAACGGTGTTAGTTTATTTACATCCCCGTAATGTAACGGTTCGGTAAAAGAAAACGATACAATAAGTACTTATCTTAAAAAAAAAAAAGTGCTGGGGTTGGTTTGTTCGACGAAACTCTTCACGGTGGCACTACAGCATGGTTGCAGTCCAATGACTGCAACAAGTGGGAGATAAAAAGAAATAGCATACACAACTTCTTTCGCTCGTCCCATCTCTCTCCTCTCTCTCTATATATATACTATCTATCTATCTCTCGCTAATACACATATATACAAAAACACCAGGTCCACAGACTATTACGTACACGATGTCACAAGAATAATAACTACACACACTGCCCACACAAATAATCATACACACAATGTTTCATTTCGAAGACTAAGACCGGTCCTTCCTTTCAGAACCAGAAAATACTTCAGTTGTCCTCCCCTCAGCAATTAATGTTTTTCAACAAAACTCGGGCGAAGTCCACGGTGGAGTATTGCCTCTGCTTCTTTCAAACAGACTAAGACCACGTCCAGAGAGAGATTATTCTTTTAAACAGCCTCGTCTCACATATTTGCTGTCTTTTCTACAGCAACTTAAATGTCCTCTGCTTCTCGAAAGCAGTTGGTCTTGTGTTGCCGTTACTTGGGTATTTTCAGCTCTTCATCCCATCAGCCTTACTGTGTCCACCGCTCTAACCAAACCTAACACTAATTACTATGACTACTTCTTCTTTTTCAGAATGTTGCCTCTGTTAAATTTCTTCTCTCTCTCTCTCTCTCTCTCTCTCTCTCTCTCTCTCTCTCTCTCTCTCTGCTCATCGTTAACAGCATCAGTTTCACTGTTATCAGAGGATGTCCCTTCTTGATTTAGCAAGTAAAAGAATGTCACTTATACAATATCTCTCGCACAACGGTAGACAGCGTTACGTCACGTAACATCCACACACTGTCACATACAATGACATACTCTGTCACAAACGATACCAACGTAGTCACACATAATGGTGTCACTCATAACATAATTTCCCATTTCGAGACATAAATACAGATCGAACGTCGCATAGATAATAAAATACAGCCATACAAACTAGCCAGTTCACTGACACGCGCATACAGACAGAATTTCACGCAAGCTACACAAAATGACATATGTACATAATGCGATACGTTCAGAATGTCTCACACATAGCCAATATCTCACACTTGCATATGCAGTACCTGCAGGCCTTTCGTGTAGGAGACAGCACCCCGGCATGTTAATTAAAATTTATTAAATAAAGTAGGAAGTGAGTGTAACCTTTAGTAGTATGATGACAACTCTGAATACATTTCAATACTTTTAAGCCTCCTCAACAAGTCGTACTTTATTTGCGATTGTCAGATGGCTGGAGATAAATCCATGCAAAACAGTATTGTAACTTAATGTCAGACAGACAAAAAAAATTTAAAAAAAAAGACCTGACACGTCTGCTGCACAGAAACCCATTTGTACAGTGAATGATTATATACTTGATGTTGAAGACTAATAGTGGTGTAGTTAGATCGTTGCAGCCATTGAATTTTCTCCCCCACCCCACCCCGCCACACACAAGCTTATACAGCAGACCCAAAACTACCCCCTCATAAAAGCGTCGACCGGTCTGCAAAATCTTTTTTCTTTCGAGAGTTCCGGACCTCAGTTATGAACTGATTTGCATACACCCAATCAGAGCTCAGCTATCAAACTAATTGCGTTGGCAATAAGATATGGTTACTTAGGTAAGGAATGACCATGTTTCTTTTCTCTTTTAATAATGCTTGTTGTTCTTGTTTCAACCATGGCTGCCCCTGCGTAGTTATTTGTTCTTTACTTTGTAAAAACAGTAAAGGGAGATGGTTGCTAGCACATCACCTTCTACCCGCATTTTCCCCATCCACTTCCTCACCATATGGGGCCCTAACAAAATCCCGATAATAGGTATAGATGCAAATCTAATTATTGTCTCCTAAAATCGAGCATAATTTGGCGATCGGTCGACTTACAACACCGTTCTTCGTCTTGAGCTTACTTGGTTGAGTGTGTTTGTTAACTTCATAACGAAGTCAAAGTGAGCTCTGATTGGCTGTATGCAAATGAAATCATTACTAGGGTCCGGAATTCTAGTGGCAAAAAAAAATTTCGCGACCGGGCCGACTACTTCACTCGTTCCATTGTCTTCACCCACCTCCTGCCACACTACTGACAACCAATAGATCTCAAGAGTTACATTTTTCGTTATGAAACAATTATTATTGAAATGACAGTAGCGGGGTTTAGAATTGAAACCGCGTTAGCTCAGTAACAAGAAATAGGACCACAACATATCAGGTGATCTCAGCCTCGTTGTCAGTCAATGGTATTTCAGCTAGGTACGATTTCGACTGGAAATTTCCATAGGTTTCTCGCAAAAACTTGGTTATAAATCGAGATGTGCACCACAGTCAAGCGAAAGGCCCCTCTGTGTTAGACCCTGTGTGGGCAATAAAAGAAAGAAAGAGAGGCATCAGACGTCTATGAGAAAGCAGGTTTCTTGGTCGCTGTCCGATCCTAAGTTAAAAAAAAAATCATTTGTCCACAAAGTACATATAATTTTCTCAACACGAATAAGTTGCAATTTAATTCTCAGACAAGTAAACACTGTAATCATTGCAATGTTTATGCATGGAATGGAAGCACTCCGTCGGTTACGACGACGAGGGTTCCGGTTGATCCGATCAACGGAACAGCCTGCTCGTGAAATTAACGTGTAAGTGGCTGAGCACTCCACAGACACGTGTACCCTTAACGTAGTTCTCGGGGATATTCAGCGTGACACAGAGAGTGACAAGGCCGGCCCTTTGAAATACAGGTACAACAGAAACAGGAAGTAAGAGAAAGTTGTGGTGAAAGAGTACAGCCGGGATCACCACCATCCCTGCCGGAGACTCGTGGAGCTTTAGGTGTTTTCGCTCAATAAACACTCACAACGCCCGGTCTGGGAATCGAAACCGCGATCCTACGACCGCGAGTCCGCTGCCCTAACCACTGGGCCATTGCGCCTCCACGATGTTTATGCATAAACAAATGGTCTCATCAAACACCCAAACTGGACTTAGTTGTATATGGGAAATAGCATGCAGCTTCATTCTGCTCTACCAGTCATTCAACATTCATAATTGTGGGAACGAAATTTGTTTAGAGGGTACAAACACAGGTTCAAATTTATAAGGTCTTATTTTTATCAATCTTAATAGCAAAACGAAAACAGGTAATATGAAAATAATAATTATTATTATATTTGAACATCAATCAAATAAGATAAATCCAATAATGGAAAAGTAATGTTTCACATCAGTCCCAAAATGTTTCTACGCTCGTTCGTTTTGCCAATGAAGTTTTTCAGCGAGCATGTCCGAAGTGTTTTCACTGTCTCTATCCACAAATTCTTTTGTGGGTGCGGCTTACACTCCTAGTTCCCGACCTTATTTCAACACTCAGTTAACCAATTTCTACGTCTAAATCTAGTAAGTAAGTAAGTAAGTAAGTAAGTATGTATGTATGTATGTATGTATGTATGTATGTGTGTGTGTGTGTGGTGTGTGTGTGTGTGTGTGTGTGTGTGTGTAAGCGCAATGGCCCAGTGGTTAGGGCAGCGGACTCGCAGTCGTAGGATCGCGGTTTCAATTCCCAGACCGGGCGTTGTGAGTGTTTATTGAGTGAAAACACCTAAAGCTCCACGACGCTCCCTGCTGTACTCTTTCGCCACAACTTTCTCTCACTCTTTCTTCTGTTGGCCTGCTCGCTTAATCAGCGGGGTGGCGTCATTTGAAGGCTAAAACAATGCGAAGCGCATTGTGACAAGCGATGTGTAGCAACATCTGATAGCCTGGTCGGTCACGGTGATCGCGGTGATATATATCTCTTATTATAATATAAAGCAGGAGATAACATGCAATTTCACTTGATTAAATGTCTGTATCAGTCACGATCTTCCTGCGGCCCGCAGGACTTTACGAATGGCATGCTTAACAAAAATAATTACCTTGTGTCCTGCATGATTATCAGTTATGTCTCATGCGGCCAGCTCCCCCCCCCCCCGGCCCCAAAAAATACGTAGCGCATGCCTGGTATGTATGCCTACCTTTCTATTCATCTATACATCCGTCTATCTGGGGTGACTGCACTAAACACTGATGTGTATGAATACAAACGTTTTACCAGTTCAAATACGCTTGAGGCACATCCGAATACGTAACCTATCTATTTATGTTCAATACAGTTATCAGAATATATTGGTTTTAAATTTTGGTACAAGGCCAATACCTTCAGGGCAGGGGGTAAATCAATTATATTGTCCTCGGTGTTCAACTGATGCTTATTTTCTCGACTCCCGGAAGGATGAACGGTCAAGTCGACCTCAGCGGAATCTGAACCGTGAAGACGGACGATATGCTGTTAAGCATTTTGCACGGCGTGCTTACGATTCTGCCAGCTGGCCACCTTAAATTATCAGAAGTTATTAAAAGACTATTGTTGACTATCTTCGTTGTTGTTGCTACTATTGCTGCTGTTGTGGTGGTTTTGTTCGTTGAAGGTCAATCTAAAGGTCAGCTTCATCAAGAGGTTTCAATTGACATCAGAATATATCTTTTTCATTCATGGCGTTGAATTGGCAGAGCTACTACGATACTCCCTTCATGCTCCGTCTTGTTTTACATCACTTCTACTTGCTTTAATTTACGACTTCCCTTTCTACTATTTTCTTTATTTCCCTCAGCTCTCCTCAACATCTCTCCCCTTTTCTTTTTCTGTTCTTTTCTCTACAACAATTACAAATACAATATAACATACCAAACTGAAACCAGTGTCAATGGATATGTTTTGCTGTAGCATTTATAGACACCCCAACCCTGATCTCTAGCAAAAGAGAACGACCGGACGAGAAGAGGACGAAATTTTAGTCTATTTTAATCCTTCTTAATCCTAAATATGGTTTATTTTACAGTTTTTATTGAAAGTGGTTGCGACAATAGGGTTTTTTTTCTTTTGTTCTGGTCAAACAAATATATGTGAGACTGTGTTGCTAGGCTTGTTGCCAAACTATTAAAATCAATCGATCAATAAGGTCCTGTAATTAAATCGTGATACCACGAAAGCTTTCTGGATACTCTTCAAACCAGTTTTGTGAGCATAGTTGAATGACACTAAACATGCGAAGTTCGAGTTTTATACAGAAATATTACACAATTAGTCTGCCATAATATATGCTGCTAATCGCAATGTTATCGACGTAACTTTAGACATTAATTGGGGAGACATGTTCATTCCGTTTCTCGATCTCCCTCCATCTATCTTTCACCAAGTCTCTCCCTTCTACTCTCACTTAGATTAAACAATGCAGCTTTCTCAATTTCATCTCCTTACACCTTATTCTCTGATGAAACCTGCTTTTTTCTTTCATTATAATTGCTGTTTTATACTCCCACACCATTACATGCATACGTACGTACGTAGGTATAGATAGATAGATAGAAAGATGGATAGATAGATAGATAGATAGATAGATAGATAGATAGATAGATAGATAGATAGATAGGTAGATAGATAGATAGATAGATAGATAGACAGAGACAGAGAAGGGAGGAGAAAAGAGGGAGAGAGAAAACGATAAACCATTACTGAAAGGAGATATTAAAATGGTTCGACCACGGTAAGTCAATAACTACGTGGTACATGAACCTTTACAGAGAGAAGCCGACGTCTTCGATATTTCGGGAACAGTCAGCGGACATCATTTACGGATAGCAGCATGAACTGTTGCAATATGATCATCATTCGTTGCCGTGAAAGAAGTCCAAATAGACGCATTTTGTGATGTTGTGTGCGAAAATACCTTAAGCTAAGCCTGAAAGCAATGAAGTCATAAAAGAATCATCCATAAGTTGCAGTAAGCAACATTTATTAAAATAAAAGTATTCAGAACACAGAATAACATGTAACAAAAACAATTTGCAAACATATTTACATTCCCATATAACAGTTAAGAACATTATCATTATTGTATTGCGCATGCGCGGAAGTGTTTGTTCGACTAGGTGCTGCTGGCTTAATTACGCACGACTCAAGTTAGAGAAGGGGTGCGTATTATACACAAGGTTTAGGTTTTTCAGAAGTACACCCCCCTAAAAATCTCCTGCGTATTATACTCAAGGGCGGACTATACTCGAGGATTTACGGTACTGAAAAGTGTTATAAGAGGTGACAAAATGTAAGTGTATGATTACGATATCGAAACTTAGAGGCGATCGTCGCATTGGGCTGGATCATCGCGGCCACTGGCGTAGTTAGAATACGTGCCGCCCGGCACAGTCCTTGTGTTTACCATCCCCCTCCCGCTCAATGCACTATACAGTAGTGGTTCTTAACCAATTTTTTGTAGCGCCGTCCTTATAAGTAGTTGTTATGTTTAGCACCAACGTAAGTGGTGAGTGAAGTATCACGACTATTTTACTCTAAAAATGGAATGTAAGCGAAATCATAAAAAATTAATAAAGACAAAAGTTGCAGGTTTGCTTTATACGTTGCAAGTCAATGACTTGCCTGTGCCTGGTGAGATCTCATTTTATTTTAATAACCATTACTAGCTTTTTATCATGCATAATATAATTACTACTATAGGCGGAGGAGTGGCTGTGTGGTAAGTAGCTTGTTTACGAACCACATGGTTCCGGGTTCAGTCCCACTGCGTGGTACCTTGGGCAAGTGTCTTCAACTATAGTCTCGGGCCGACCAAAGCCTTGTGAGTGGATTTGGTTGACGGAAACTGAAAGAAGCCCGTCGTATATATGTGTATATATATATATATATATATATATATATATATGCATGCGAGTGTGCACTTGCGTGCGTGTGTGTGTGTGTGTACGTAATTATGTACGTGTGTGTGTGTGTGTGTGTGTGTGTGTCATTATTCAGTTTTATTTCAAGATTTCTTGTCAATTAAGAGCCGGTTTCTAACCATGATCCAAGGCTCCTTCATTGTAATTTCAACTACAGAGTATTTTTGTATGTGCAGTATTTGAAATCAGTGCATGGGTAGGTTTGTGTGTTTTGTTTGATGTATGTATTCTCATGCACATTGTTACATTGGTACATGTCTAGACATGCGCATGTGTGTGTGTGTGTGTGAGTAATATCTTTTGTTGTCAAGATAATTTTGTATATTGATGTAGGGATAAAACAGAGTAAGGAAGTGGGACAGTGCCATTGGGACTATTTTCAGAACCGTTGAGACTAGTGAGATGAAGAGAGGGAGTTATCCACAGAAGGGAGACCTCGCTGAAATGTTTGTAACAAAGTGGACACGACTCCACGATACCTTTAGGGCCAAATGGTAGCATCAAACCGGGGGACAAATCAAGTAGCCTTAAGTTTGGAATAAATGATTTTAGTTTCTTTCCTGTCTGGTTGTTGTATACATCTAGGAATACGACACCTGATAACAAATGAGGATCAATATCTGTTGCCTTACTCACTGCATCTTTGTGATGTGTGCGTGTTTGTAAGTGTGTGTGAATGTATGTATGCATCTATGTGTGTATGTATGTAATATTATTAAAAGGCGAGTTATTGACCAGTTCACAACGACTATACTGTTATTAGTATCCTTGGTAACATTCATCACGGATGTTTATACTTATTATGGTAGTTTATTATTTCAGAAGTGGTGTGCATGTTCGTGTGTGTGTGTGTGTGTGTGTGTGTGTGTGTGTGTGTGTGTGTGTGTGTGTGTGGTGTGTGTGTGTGTGAGAGAGAGAGAGAGAGAGAGAGAGAGAGTGGGTGGGTGCGCGTGTGCGTTAGAGATAGAGTGAGAGGGAATTTGAAGGGTGGATGGGGATATATAGATTATCCTTCTAGTAAACTAACTGATGTAAATGAAAGCCATGACTCATTATTGTGCGATGATGATCCATTGTAATTCACTGAAGCCTTTACGACGGAATCAACATCGTCTTATTTGTTTCCAAGACAACATAATAGTCGCACCGATCATCATACTTTTAAAAAGTTGCTTTATGTAACTATGTAACCAAGAGAAACTTGACTAAACCGGTTAAACAAGAGAACATTAAGCCAACACCTATAATCCATATTTCAGGATGCTGGATGGAAAAAACTTAATTGGTTTCTCCTAAAGAGACAGCCGCTCTCTGTGGTGAATATGTCACCAAATAGCAAAGGAACTCTTTATCAGAAAAAAAAATATATATATATATATATATATATATATATCTTATATTAAATTAGAGACAAAACCACTATTAGGCAAATCAAACATGGAAAAACTTAAGCCAATACATAAGATTATTTAATTTATATTATTTAAATATATAACAAAATTATTTTAATAATTTTGTTATATATTTAAATAATATAAATTAAATAATCTTATGTATTGGCTTAAGTTTTTCATTGTTTGATTTGCCTAATAGTGGTTTTGTCTCTAATTTAATATAATATAATATTTTACTATAAAATTGGATTCAATCCTAAATCTGATTTTTCCCTGTAAGTTTGGATTTATTCCCTAATATTTATTATTAATATATATATATATATAGTGAGAAGATGATTGAAAGTAATTCCCTGGGGAACCACAATATTTCGAACTCAACTCATTGGCACTAAAGATATTTCAAAGAATAATAATAAAGTATGATCTTTAATCCGTAAGTGATCTTAATACTCACCAACAAACGCTCACTGCAAATAAATTTGGCCACCTATTGATATTGAATGGTTAAAGTGGAAAAAGTTGAAGACTAAGCTAGAACATAGCAAAATACATATTTCTTTACTGCCCACAAGGGGCTAAACATAGAGGGGACAAACAAGGACAGACAAACGGATTGAGTCGACTACATCGACCCCAGTGCGTAACTGGTACTTAATTTATCAACCCGAAAGGATGAAAGGCAAAGTCGACCTCGGTGGAATTTGAACTCAGAACGTAACGGCAGACGAAATACCGCTAAGCATTTCACCTGCCGCGTTAACGTTTCTGCCAGCTCGCCGCCTTAGCAAAATACTGCGAATATCTACCCCGCCCCCAATCACACATACTTCACCCGAAACTGCTACAGAATGTCGAAAACCAGGAAAGATATTCAAGTTGGATGACATTGTAACTGAGCAAACTAAGTATTTTTGACCCGAGGGGTAAAGAGGTGACCCCTGAATCTGTATAAGCATGGCCAGACAATATACGATATCTCAGATCTGAGAGAAGGCTTATGTTATAGCACTGCTGAAATCAGGAAACCCATTAATTCCCCACAAGAGGCCGATCTCGTTTCTTATACACAACTTCAAGTTCTTTGAGCAACTAATCCTCAACATAGTGTGCTACAGTAGACAAATGTCACATTTCTGAGCCAGCAAAATAACTTGGTAAGTCACAAAGAAGCCAAGTGCTCAACCTCACCTAGCACAGCAAGGGTGGTTATACAAAAGGGAAGATAATAAGTGTAATCATTGCTTTATGTATGCGTCATGTATACAGAATAATAGACAGGCCGTCATGAGAACAAAGTGTGTGTGTGTGTGTGTGTGTGTAGGCATGAATGTATGCATGTGCGTTAAGTATATATAAGAATAACAATGAAGAAAACAGGGAAAGAGTCTATAATGAGAAGTTAGAAAAATGTTCAGACACAAGAATGAAAATACCAGTTTGTAGTCAATTGTACACGGTAGTTGAAATACTGTATCAAACGGTTGCGGCCATGATGCTGAGCCGGTTGCGGTACATGTCGTACGTGAAGTTGTAGCTGTAATGCTGCTGCCTGCGTCACTTGGTACAGGAGTTCTCGCAGTTTGTATATTCGCTGTTGATCCATGGTGAAATAATTCACGAACAGTGGAGTGTTAGAACCTGGGTGAGTTGATTGTTGAGCTGTGTACGTAGAAAGATGATGTTGACGACGTTAAGAAGATGATGGTAGCGACGAAGAAAGAGATTGCCGTAATGCTGTTAGACGAAGTTGGTAAGTCTCAACATGACGCTGGAACCGGCTGTGTTTTGTGTGGTTAATGGCTAGACCTTAAAAGGTCTGAAACAAAAGCCCTCGAGACGAGGAGATACTGGGTTTTTATAAGGAGCTGTAGGCTCAAAATTAGGTTGAGAACAGGCTGTCTCCCGTGATTTTATTTAGAGGCTCCCGTTGGTTATACGCTGCAAATTGGCGCGATAGAGTAAGAGACAAATTGCGTCAATACCAACCAATCAGAGTAGTGGACATAACGCGGTCCAAATAGCAGCCAAAGGCTAGCTGTTACCTGCTACGTTCGAATGCACGTATATATAATAAAGGGGAGAAAGGAATTTCACTCGAGTGTACGCTACAAAGACAAAGGTGAGACTGAGCACTTGCAACAACATCGTGAGCTTACAAATTTAAAGCGAAAATTTTCAGACCTTGTGTTTTAATGCCCAGTTACTCTGCTATTCTATGACAGAGTATTCCACCATATAGACAATATCTACCAATGTAAATAGCTATATTAATTTCTTACAGTTTCCTATCGACACCAAGACGAACGACATTGTAACAGTAAATGTAATGATATATGTTGGAGTCGGCAGTTACCAATTGTAACAGGTGTTGGTGTTGCAAGTGTGCAGGATGAAGGAAGAACAGTGATCGAAATTGTAAACAAATATTTATTGCCGTTACTTTGTATATAGCCAAACCATGACGGGCTGGTATAATATAACTCGTAAAGCATGCAAAGTAAAGAGAGATATCGTAGATTTTTCTTGTATAGGTGTGTTTATGTTCTCGTTATTGCGTAGTAGTAAACCAGAGATAGAGATAGGGTAATGTTGTAGAGAAGAGAAAGTGAGCTAGTAAGAGTGGTGGGACGAAGCAACTGCATCGTTGGTGAGTTACTATAGTTGTCCACCTGTGTCTTTTCATTTAGAGACAGCGTTTCGTTCAGCCGGTCAGCTAAACTCGGTTCTCACTAACTGACTTTGGCTTACGGAGTTCTAGTGTTCGTAACTACAAAACTATCTAGAAAAATAGATACACTGCAAAGACAAAGGATATTTTTTGAGAGGTCAACTGTTATCTCAATTCAAGAGGTTAGAAGGGTCAAGTGGCAAAGACGTAAATCGGCTTAACAAAGCCATATGTTAAATGCAACTGCTATCACTATTGTTTTTCTGTGAGAGAAGTATTGTTGAAATGTTAAAAGAAACTGGCATATTCAGGTTCGAATCTACTGTATGCCTAAATGAAGTTACTACAACATCCTATGTTCAACCAAGTTTCGTTTCAGAGTCACGTAATGTCAAAGAAAAGCTTCCTAAAATGTGTCACTTTCATCATAATTGAAGTAAGAACAATTTTGTAGGGACAAAGAAACAACAGCTTATTATCCTCAATGGAAAAGGCAGCAAGTAAATAGTTACCACCTGGTGGCGTGGCTGTAAGAGGGAGAAAGTAGAAAAAACTAGAGTTAATAGAGCCAAGATGACATTCATTAAATAAGGATATATATTTCTTTACTACCCACAAGGGGCTAAACACAGAGGGGACAAACAAGGACAGACAAAGGGATTAAGTCTATTATATCGACCCCAGTGCGTAACTGGTACTTAATTTATCGACCCCGAAAGGATGAAAGGCAAAGTCGACCTCGGCGGAATTTGAACTCGGAACGTAACGACAGACGAAATACGGCTACGCATTTCGCCCGGCGTGCTAACGTTTCTGCTAGCTCGCCGCAGCCACTCCATCCACACTATTCACGAGCAGCACAGAACCACAAACTATGGCACACATAGTGAGATGTTCTCTAATGTAAGAACCAAATAATTTGGTTGTTGACATTGGAATGTATAATGAAGATGTAGAAAACTATGTTCAGGTGTAGTAGATTCGAAACCGAATCGACGAATTGCCAAGTAAAAACCACGGCTTAGTAACAGCGATTTCACTTGATCGGTCGCTTAACTGGCCAATCAGCATGGAGCCATTACGCGATGCAACCTTCTAGAAATTTCTACAACGTCCCTAACGAGACATAAAAATAGACGAGTTTTAGTATCAAATCTTTGCAGGGTGTCGAAGGTGACTGTACCAAATGCGCCTCCCCTCTTACCAGGGATATTTGTTCATAGATCGGCCGATTCATTTCACATGTCTCACCCTTTGCCACAAAGTATTGGGAATCGCCGCCATGAAAATCACACTCTCATTTTTCAGCATTTAACAATTATTTTAACAACTTCTTATTCAACCGAGCAGACAGCAGCTACAGTGTGGAGCGGCAATGGACAAGTGGTTAGGACAGCGGACTCGCCGTCGTAAGAACGCGGTTTCGATTCCCAGACCGGGCATTGTAAGTATTTATTAAGCTCCATAAGGTTGTACTCTTTCACCACAACTTTCTCTCACTCTTTCTTCCTACTTCTGCCACAAAGCAGAGGAACCATGGTGTAACCCACTATGGTGTGGTTAACTTTCAGACCCTAGTCTAGATTGCGAATCCTCTGTACCCCAGGATGGTTCAACTCTCCACCCGTTAAAAGTTACCGTTTACGGAATGAGGATAACAACGTAGCTTTCACGCCCGTGCAACCGCCAGTCTATCGCGTGTTGGGGGTGGAAGAAGAAGAAGCTACGATATTGCAATTATGAATTTAACATTTTATCTGCAGTCTTAGCAGCTGATTTAACTAACTATTTTCTCATAACTACCGAATTGTGCTTTGCATTATTATATAAGCTTTGTTGTGCATTATTAATTCAAGACCAACATGGAAAATGTTTTGTGCAGTGAATGAAGTTTTTATTAATCGTTCATGTGGTGTTGTTCGTTATTTACACGCAGTTCATCTCACACCTTGCGATACAGGTTTGGGTGAACAAAATTTAGCTGAATGTGAAGCGGATTCTATAACAGCAGTTTCAAATTTTGGCACAAAACCAGCAATTGTAGTGAGAGGCGTTAGTCGATACCTTCAGCTCCTGTACTTCATTGGTATTTAATTTTAACGACCTTGAAAGGATGAAAGGCAAAACTAACCTTTGCGAGATTTGAACTCAGAACGTGTGTGTATCTGTGTGCGTGTGTATTATATTATACTATATTCTTTTTAACTCTAGGCACAAGGCCCGAAATTTTTGGGGAGGCGGCCAGTCGATTAGATCGATCCCCAGAAAGCAACTGGTACTTAATTTATCGACCCCGAAAGGATGAAAGGCAAATTCGACCTCGGTGGAATTTGAACTCAGAACGTAAAGACAGACGAAATACCTATTTCTTTACTACCCACAAGGGGCTAAACACAGAGAGGACAAGCAAGGACAGACAAACGGATTAAGTCGATTATATCGATCCCAGTGCGTAACTGGTACTTAGTTAATCGACCCCGAAAGGATGAAAGGCAAAGTCGACCTTGGCGGAATTTGAACTCAGAACGTAACGGCAGACGAAATACGGCTACGCATTTCGCCCGGCGTGCTAACGATTCTGCCAGCTCGCCGCCTTTATATTATACTATTATATTATAGTGCAACACGTGCACGCACGCACACACACACACACACATGAATACGAATGTGTGTGTGCACGTTCAGGTGCAAAAGTTTACATGTATGTGTGTGTATTTGCATATATGTATATGTATATATCATCTTATTCATAGCTATCGTAATGCATCCTTTTCATGCAGACACCTGTCTGAAACAACACATTCCTCTCATGCCATTAAAATATCTCATTTCCGTCTCCGATTGACACTTCAGGTCACCCCTAATCTCCTACAGTTATAATTATCATTACTTTGTTTAAGCAATTACGAAGCAGCCGTTTAAAAAAATAATAAGATGTAACCCCTAAATTTAATCTTTCATATATCGACACATTGTTACATAAACCAACTCGAGAGCCTCTGTGAGGTCGTTCGACCTGCTAGAAATAGCAAATGATTTTTCTTTTTCCAAACCACACTCTACTGTTTTATATAAGGATCGGATGGACATAAGAGGAATGCCTTTGATTAGATATAGTGGATCTTGCAAGCATGAAGTGGATTCCATCCACCATAGCCAAATTTAAATTAACACTGCAACAGAACTCTTCCCACGGTCGAACAATGGTTTTTCTCTGATAGCAGTTTTACATTTTCCAGAGGCCTTTAGCTAGGCCGAAATAATATATTCACCACTTGACCCTTTCTAACCTCTTCTACTTCACCAAAAGCTAGAATAGAGTTAACAAGACCACAAACTAAATCTACTGTTCTCCATGATATGTCTATAATTCTGGATAGTTATAAAAGCATGGACACCCCAAGCAAAAAATCAGTCGGTGACGACTCAACGAGTCCAGTCACATGCTGACGACTCAACCAGGTAGTCACTTGGCGACAACGGAGCGAGGCGGCTCGTGACGACTCAACCAGTTAGTCACTTGGGTAACAACGAAGTCTGGCTGACCAGCTAGAACCTTGCTCAGGGGGAAAAAATGAAGTTTACTGTCAGCAACTATGAGACAACACCCTACAACTCTCACTAGCTCTAATTCTGTTCTCTTACAACATCATTCTCTCTCTCTCTGTAATTACTACTAAACAATGAAGAGCGCACAAACACAAACTTTACTTCGCATGCTTTGGATTTATCATAACCTGCCTGTCGAGGCTAAGTATTGTAACGTAACGGTAAATAAATATTTCCTTAAAACTTCATGCATTGTTCATCTTTCACATCCTACAACATGCAATTATAACAACAAATTTTTATCGTCACAGCTGCTGACTCCGACATTTCATAATATTGTTTACTAATCAATTTTACCCGTTACTATTGGTAACTGCAACTGTTATAAGTATGTCCGATCAAGGTTGGCATGGTGCTAAACGATAATATTTAAAGTTAATGAGAGAACCTCTCCGTAGTTGCTTTACTAGCAAGAAACAGTAGCCAGTCCTCCGTGCCGTCCTAAAAAGAAAAAGGAATGACATATTGGTAAGTTTAGTCGCTGATATAAAAAGGCAGGATGGTCATGACTAGAATACCTTTGCTCGTTGGGCAATGCATTTATAGTTGAGTGGGAGTAACGAACAGCTTCCTAGCTACATTTTTCTACCAGTTCCTTTCTTATTGTCCTCGGCTTTTCCACGTAGAAAATTATGAGTCAGTTCTATTGTTTAAGCGACTATTTCAAGTCAGACTTGAGTCAGAGGCAGACAAGAGACGGAAAATCCGTTGTCTAGCCTGACCTAATTTAGTTAAGAAAAATATAAATACAGAACCCAAAATCGGCTCTGCCTCTTTTCGCTTGACTCCTGGCCAAAGGAACACTTTACGTATGGCCTATCATCACGCAACTATACAACTTTCACCCTCTTTACTTGTCTAATTTCTTTTACTCTTTCTCTCTCCTTTTTCCATCCGTTCCCTTCAGCAAAAGATGACTTTAATCACCTGCAGAATGGGTAACAGAACGGCAAATAACCTGTGTATAACAACAACTCGAAAAAGTTGTATCTTACATTGTAACGATGAAGAAAAAAGGGTCATTTGAACGAATAATATTTTTCTTCCTCTTATTTATTTGCAACATACAATCATTACACTGGGATTAAGACAACCGTACGTTAAAATTTTTGTAAAATAGGTTTATTAATTTTTTTTTTTTCCAAAAGATACCCTCGGAGCATTGGTTGATCCGAAAAACATGCATGCAGGAGTTTATATGTTATAAATGTATATAGAAGAGTATGTTATAGGGTTGCATATTATAGGAATAAGTTATAGATTTTATATATAGGAGTTTCGTATAGTGTTGCAGATAGGAACATCTTATAGGGTTGTACATACACGGTATTCGGTCTAAATTTGACAGTTTGTATAAAAGTAAATTTTTTTTTTTTAAATCGAAACTATGGCAGGGAAATAGCAGTTTACGCATTGTTCTTCACTGTGTCTCTGGAAGACCTTCGAACACCTCCTTGATCTTAAAGCCAGCATTTGCGTTACTATCTAGACACAGTAGACAGTCCTCCGTGCCTTCCTAAAACAGGGTGGATGGTGTCTTTCTCAACTGCGCCCCACACATAGTAATCCATGGAATAACAACTGAGGGAATTAGGAGGCCATAAATAAGGGCTGATGAAGTTGTACAAATTCTCCGACAACCACTTCTGACTCTTTTCGGTGACATGGCATGGAGTCGAATCCTGCTGCAAATATATGGCCGTTCAGTAGCAATACTCTCCAGCCAGGAATTGATCACATTCTCCTCTAGGTTCACATAGTCGTCTAAATTGAGCCTAAGGCTCTGTCTTGTCGGATAAATTGCGGCGTGCGGATGTAGTCAAAAGCCTGCTGTATCTTTTCCTGCTGGTCACAGCTTCGTAGTCTCCATTGCAGCTGTCCATGTCACATCTTACAGCCTTTGGAATATTCACAGACCATTGGGTAGCAGTCATGATGTCGGTATTTTAACACCCAGTGCGAATCATCATGATAAAGGTAACTCTTTTTCTAATATTCAGATGGTTTCCAGTCCTCCATGTCAGCTAATTTTTTCTCAACTACAACTTTAATTTTTATGCTCTTTAAAGCCGTTGACCATTAAGCAACACATGAAGCTGTTCCTAAAAAAGAACGACATAAAAATCGTGAAATTTGGCCCGAACGCTCTGAAGGAGTATCTGATAAATATGAATATGACGTATCTTATAAACATTTATATATAGTATTGTAAAAGGCTGTATAGTGTATATTACGCGGATGTATACAGACTATCTAATACACCTACATATAGGAGTATCTTAATGAGTCACAAATGAGTCGATTCAAACTACTAATTATTGCTTCAAAATTTCGGAACAATGCCAGCAATTTTGGGGGAACGGTCACTAGCGTAGCTAGCGGGAGACGGTAGGGGCGGTCCGCCCCGGGTGGCACTTTTAAAGGGGCGGCACTTTTGGGTCTGCTCAAGGCAATATGTATTTTTTGTGGGGTCCGGAGGCGGCAAACAGAAGGGCCGCCCCCGGGCGGCACACACTCTAGCTACGCTAGTAGGAACGGTAGGTCGAATATATTGATCCTGTGCTCAACTGGTACAAATTCTATCGACCCAAAGGGTTAAAAGGCAAAGTCAGCCTCGGTGGAATTTGATCTCAGAACGTAAAGAGCTCAGACAAATAAGCAATAATATCGAGGAAACAGAGAGAACTACTGTAGGGAAGTTCTAGAAGAGGCCACACATATCCACCCAAGGTGGTGACACAGATCTAGGATCTGGAATCCCAAAGACATAACAGTACAGCATAACTTCTCCAAACTCCTCTCTCTCTCTCTCTTTCTCTCTCTCTCTCACGCTCTCTTTGTGTGTGTTTCCCCTCTCGCTTTAGGTTTATTAGACAAGGAAGACGAGGACCTGTTGGAAATATTGAGGGACTGGGATGAAGTCAAATTGCCGGATAGTTGGGATGAGGAGGAGTGTATGAAGGTGCCTTTAACGGGAAAACAAGTGAAAGAATTTGGGGCGATCCTTCGGTATAGGTACACACGTGACTTTGTTTACATTTCTGAAGATAAGAGAAACTCTTTTCTCCGACCCCTAACCCCCCCACCCATATATAAAAAAAAAACCCACTTTCTTGAAATGTATCCGGTACTTCCGGTACTTATACCGAAGTTATGCCAAAAAACAGTACGGGTTGACAATAGAGGATTATTTTTCGAAAGAAGAGGACATAGGGAAAGAGGACAGGTAAGTGATGTTATCCGATGGGGCGGGTAACATCACTTTCATCTTTCATTTTCACTCACTCATTTTATCATAAGTTTTGTTTTGTTTTTGCGTTTTATGTCCCCAATGTGTTATTTGTTTCTTATCTTTGTCGGCTTGTCCTGGGTAATAAAGAAATTGTGTGTGTGTGTGTGTGTGTGTGTGTGTGACTATCTTCCAGTTTCATTTTCTTTAAAAACATCGACTGCGATCTCACGAACCTGCATCAGTCAAAGATGTTCAAACATGTCTAGGGATTTTATTATAGACAGATGAACAATTTTCTGACAAAGACTGGCGATAGTGTGTTATAATTAATACAGTATTGTGTTATAATTAACGTAGCAATGCAAACGGAGAGTTGTGTAAATGTGGAGTGAAAAAAAAAAACCAAGTGGCTTAAAAAATATGACGTCAGTTAATAAGTGTCTCCGTCTAATTTTTTAACTGACACAGTTAAAATAATAAATACAGACGTTCCTGTAAATGACAGACTGGTTAACTTTAACGTATTGAGGGAAGAATGTAGAAAATTATATTTTCGTTTGCACGCGAGGAATCCGCAAAAATTTGTTGAATTTCAATCTCTGATTCACAGGATCTTTCCTTTTCCTCAAAACATGAGAACGCAAATTTCTGATGAGCATGTCGGGTGAAATGCTTAGCACCATTCCGTCCGTCTACTATCCTCCCTCCTCCAAAATTTCAGGCTTGTGCCTACAGTAGAAAGAATTATTATTGCTGTTGTTGTTCTTCTGCTAATATCGGTTAGATAACAAATACGTACCAAGCGACAACCAGTAGACTAGGGCAAAGATTGTAGTGTAATTTAATTGTTCGATACAGCTTCCGGTCCTGTTGTTTTTTTTAAAGAAAAATAGTGGCTTTCAGAATATAGATTACAAGGACCAAGGACTCGTAGAGTATGAGCCATATTCCCTCCCGCCGCTTCGGTCTTTGTTACTGTTTTTATTGGTTTCATGCAAGGTTAGTGCACCTCTGTCTTTCTGTGGGTAGAACTTATTATAATCTACCTTTCGGGATCGATAAAGTAAGTACCAGTTGAGAACTGGGGTCGATGTAATCAACTTACTCCATCACAGTTCTATATTTAAGAGATGAGGAATTATGTACATTATTTACATCCAACCTTCATCCGATGTCTTGGTGAAATTTCGAACCTGGGTTCGAAAGGTATTTTTCGATTATTATTATTATTATTATTATTATGATTATTATTCAAGTCACTGCCTGGAATCGAACTCGGAATCTTGGGGTTAGTAGCCCGCGCTCTTAACCACTACGCCATATGTCCACGGGCATATAATAATAATAATAATAATAATAATAATAATAATAATAATAATACACATCCCACGCAGAACACTTTCCATACAATAACCATCAGAGCATCACAACAAATCACAGCACATACCTAAGGCACACACAGCTGCGCTCGGTAGTGAAGTGAAAGCACGCTATAAAAATAAAACTACTGAATAATAATAATAATAAAATAATAATAATAATAATAATAATGATATTAATAGCAACAACAACATCGAAAAATACCTTAGGAATGAGAACCCAGGTTCAAAATTTCCCCCAAGACACCTGATGAAGGCTGGTGGGCATATCAGCCGAAACGTTGTGTTAATAACAAACAAGATGAGGACAAATATCCGTCAAATATAAATAATGTAAATAATGAACTTACCCCATCATTGTACCTGCTGACCGTGTGCCAAAATTTTAAACCATCATTATTATTATTACTACTACTACTACTACTACTACTACTACTACTACTACTACTGAAAGTCAGCTGAGTTCCCACGGCCCAAATACACTTCAACAACTGGCTCCCAGTCACACTGTTTCTTCTCCCTATATAACTCCTACCACTTCTATAATGGATTCAGCTAATCTTTTCTAGAAAGTTCTATGACAACTCCTTTCATACGACTTAACATATCCATCATGTCTCCCCCTACTAATCTTATAATACCTTATCTTTCAGTTCTCGTGAGCCCTAAGGTTCCGCAAAACGTTTCTAGGGGTTCCGCGAGAAAGAGTGAGATAAGCTAATGCTAATTTCATGATCGTAATATCACTATATATGCACAGCATATTGGTTATTGTAATATTGTAATATAGACATCATCCTATCTAACCTATTGTGTTATCAAAAAAAATATAGCAACTGTATATATATATGATATTTACCACGTGAACTACGATAAAAAAAATATAAGTAAAAATTTGGTATATAATTCCTTTTGTGCAGGGGTTCCTTGAGAAAAGATTGAGGAAAAAAGATTGAGAAACACTGATCTAATCTAAACCTTACTCCCCAGAAAAACCACCTTCTAGGATCTCCTTATAAAGACAACAATCTACAAGGGTTCAATCTACACCAATGCCACCATCTGGTCGATTCTTCAAAAGTCATGGCTATTTCGCTTTTTCATTTGAATGACTTCTTCCAACGAGGAATCTCATCTAAATCGTTATAATAACAAGAGTTATCTCAATGCAGATTCACTAAAATAGTTCTTTACTTCAATGTTATGGTATAATATTGTGGCCCTTACGTCTTTCTCGGGACAATTTGCCATTTCGGTGAACTGAAAGTCACCGGAAATCGAAACTGGCTCCAGACTCAAGATTTCCACTACACAGTAAGGAATAATAATTAAGCTGACTGAGCCTGTCTTTTCAATTAATCCAAGAGCAAAAGCGGAGCTGATTAAATGACTAAAAGACTGAATTCATCATCTGAAGAAATATTAAACAAGAAAGCAATGAAAAAATTTGTTTTAACTGTGGACATCTTACTTATGAAGTTTGTCTAATCTTAGGAAAAAGCCTAAGCGTCTTTTGTTACATTTTACAAACAGCACAGATATCAGAGACGAGAAAAGTTCACGTTGTTTATACTGTTAGGATACGTTGTAGACTCTGAGGAAAGGATGATTATCTCAAATTACAGATGTTCTCCGTTAATGCCAGGTCGTACGTTGTTTTTTTTTCTTTTTGCCCTCTTCAAACCTAGTAAGGCTCATGGGCCCAGTTTCCCGGTTTCTGTGGCGTATGTGTTCCCCCCAGCTGGACTGGACGCCAGTCCATCGCAGCATTACTCAAGAAACAGGAAGAGAGAGAGAGTGAGAGAAAGTTGTAGCGAAAGAGTACAACAGGGGTCACCACCACCCCCTGCCGGAGATTCGTGGTGTTTTTAGTGTTTTCACTCAATAAACACACACAACACCCGGTCTGGGAATAGAAACCGTGATCCTTCGACTGCGAGTCTGCTGCTCTAACCACCGGGCCATTGCGCCTCCACCAGGTCGTATGTATAAGCAGTTAATCAATTATAAAAAGAACAAGAGAATATAAAAACTGATACTAGTAGAATTCTTTGAAATTTATAATTGCTGAAGACCAATACGGATCAATATCTCAATTTCCAGCTTTCAAAATATTCTGCATTTCAGTAGGATCACAACTCAATCATTCCCGGAAGACACGAAACATCACAAGAAATAACAACAAATACTAACTTTGTAAGAAGAGAGATAAACAATAAAAATCAGTATTAAAAATATAGCATTTATTCCTAATAAAAAAATATGTTAAAATTCATCATCGTCTTCCTCTTCCCCTTCAAATGTATCAATACCAACTTCTTCATAATCTTTCTCTAAAGCAGCCAAATCTTCACGTGCTTCAGAGAACTCACCTTCCTCCATACCTTCACCAACATACCAGTGAACAAAAGCACGCTTGGCATACATCAAATCAAATTTATGATCAAGACGAGCCCAAGCTTCAGCAATTGCTGTGGTGTTGCTCAACATACACACAGCTCGTTGGACCTTAGCTAAGTCACCACCAGGAACACTAGTAGGGGGTTGATAATTAATTCCAATCTTAAAGCCAGTTGGACACCAGTCAACAAACTGAATTGTCCTCTTTGTCTTGATTGTCGCAATAGCTGCATTGACATCTTTTGATACAACATCACCACGGTATAACATACAGCATGCCATATATTTTCCACGACGTGGGTCACATTTGACCATCTGGTTTGATGGTTCGAAACAAGCATTTGTTATTTGGGCTACATTTAATTGCTCATGGTAAGCTTTTTCAGCAGAGATAATTGGAGAATATGTAGCCAACGGGAAGTGAATCCGAGGATAAGGCACCAAGTTAGTCTGAAACTCAGTCAGATCAACATTGAGAGCGCCGTCGAACCTCAGAGAAGCAGTAATAGAACTCACAACCTGAGCAATCAAACGGTTCAAGTTGATATAATTTGGACGCTCAATGTCCAAGTTTCTTCTGCAAATATCATAGATAGCTTCATTGTCAACCATAAAAGCACAATCAGAATGTTCAAGAGTGGTATGAGTAGTTAGGATAGCATTATAGGGCTCCACTACGGCTGTTGCTACACGAGGGGCAGGATAAACTGAAAACTCAAGTTTAGGTTTTTTTCCATAATCAACACTGAGACGTTCCATCAAAAGCGATGTAAAACCAGAACCAGTGCCACCTCCAAAACTGTGAGTAATCAGAAAACCTTGAAGACCAGTACATTGCTCTGACAATTTGCGAATTCTATCAAGTACAAGATCGACAATTTCCTTTCCAATAGTATAGTGACCTCTGGCATAGTTATTAGCTGCATCTTCTTTACCAGTAATAAGTTGTTCTGGATGGAACAGTTGTCTGTATGTCCCGGTACGGATTTCGTCTGCAAAAAAAAAAAATAAAGGGGAGAAGAAATTAACCCTAGTAGTTTCAGGGAATATTATTTATTGTTTCATATAGAATGGGAGAAAAATATCATAAAATTAGAGAAATGTCGCAATTAACTCCAGTGTCTCTGATAACATTTTTTTAGTCCTGTGTTCATAGCAATAGGTTGATGTGAAAAATCAATTTTCTGGAGAGAACGCTAGTCCAAATAGAAGCGGGTGATAATGCATGGAGCTTGAGACTGTTTACAGATGTTGAGTGTGTTTGTGTATGTTTATATATGTAACGGTTGTTTGTTTTGTAACGGGAGAAATTGATTAGTAAACAATGTCATGAAGTTTTAAGGAAATGTTTATTTACCGTTACGTTACAATAACTTGCCTTGACGAGCAGGTTTTGATACATCCAAAAGCATGCGAAGTAAAGTTTGTGTATGTGTCCTCTTCATTGTTTAGTAGTAGTAAATACAGAGAGAGATAGAATGATGTTGTAAGAGAACAGAATTCGAGCTAGAGAGAGTTGTAGGGTGTTGTCTCACAGTTGCTGACAGTAAACTTCATTTCTCCCTCTGGTCAAGATTGTAGCTGGTCAGCCAGACTTCGTTGTCATTGAGTCGTCACCGACTGTGACTAACTCCGTTGAGTCGTCACGACTGCGACGAACTGATTTTTGCTTGGGGTATGCTTGTTTATATAAAGAGCCAGAAGGGTAGATATATCATTGAGAACAATAGATTTAGTTGGTGGTCTTGTTATCTCTATTCTAGCTTTTGGTGAAGTAGAAGAGATTAGAAAGGGTCAAGTAGTGAAGACATTATTTCGGCCTAGCTAAAGGCATCTGGAAAATGAAAAACTGCTGTCAGAGTAAAACCTCTGTTCCCTCGTGGGAAAAGTTCTGTTGCAGCGTTGATTTGAATTTGGCTATAGTGGATGGAATCCACTTCATGCATGCAAGATTCACTATATATATATATATATAACAGTTGCAGCGTGGAAGGTGTTTGTAAGCCATTTAAGAAACACACAAAAGCCGTTCGATTCACTTCAACATTTAAGTTTAATTTGTCAAAATATTTTCGTCGCTTTAAGACCGCTACCGGTTCACTGACAAAAACCGTGCTGCAAGTACATCTCCGTAATATATATATATATATATATATATATTTATACAGAGAGGGAGAGAGAGCAATAAAAAAATGGAAGAGATCAATAGGTGGTATTCATCAACTTTTAGACATTATATTATGTCAATTTATTTATTTATTTCAAGAAATATTAGCACAACGACTTATCAAGTGTTAATTTTATTAAATTTTCTATTTTTTTTTTAATTCCCAAATATTCACCGTTCAAAATCAAAGATTAAAACACAATAAACAAATGAATCCATTCAACAATCTGCCTGTCGGTCTATCTGTTTTTTTTCTCTCTCTCTCTCGCTCGCTCGTTTTTGTCTCTCTCTCCCTCTCTCCCCCCTCTCTCTCAATATTGACAAGAAAATGTATATTATGGATCTCCCAAATTGAGTCATGATAGTAAAGTTTCGGGAAATACAGCTAAGTTGACTGAAGTATGCACAATTAGGTGAGTAGCCCCAAATCCTGCAGTAGAGATGGACATAGATCCTGTAAGTGTGTAGCAGTCTCATAGCTAATTTAATCAATTATTTCACGTCTAGGAAATGTGATATAATATAAATATCTAAAAACTCACCGACAACTGTAGGCTCGAGGTCAACAAACACAGCTCTGGGAACATGTTTTCCTGATCCTGTCTCACCAAAGAATGTACTGAAAGAGTCATCCACAGCACCCACTGCTTTCTCAGACATCAAGTAACCATCAGGCTGGATTCCATGTTCCAGACAGTAAAGTTCCCAGCAGGAATTCCCAATCTGGACACCAGCTTGTCCAACATGGATACTTATACATTCTCTCTGAAATGATAAAAAGATCACAAAATACAGGCATTAAAACATGCTTCAGACGGTTAGTTTTGGGTTAACGGGAGCTCAAATAAGAGTCAGGAAATATTTCATCTCTCCAGCGAACATATATATATGTAGCCTGTGCCGTTTGAGACGTTTGGAGGTCAGGCTCCCTCATTGTGTGACTGTAGTGTTGTGATTGTCGTTGCTTCACAGTCCCTAGTGCATATAGGCTACATTTTAATGTAGCATATATTTTGTTCCACTTGTTCTACTATCTCTAGTGCGCGTAGGTTATATTCCAACCGTGTGAACTTCGCATCTACATAAGGAGTAGTTAACCAAGGTTTGCAAGTTAAGAAGACGTTATCCAGTGGTAAAGATGCACATCTGTAAAATATATATTTATTTACAGAAACAATATAGATTGAGTCTAGACTTGTTAAATGTTAGGCTTTTCTTTCTCGGTCAAAATTCCATGCATATTTAGGATACTTTATAGATAGGCGCAGGAGTGGTTGTGTGGTAAGTAGCTTGCTAATCAACCACATGGTTCCGGGTTCAGTCCCACTGCGTGGCATCTTGGGCAAGTGTCTTCTGCTATAGCCCTGGGCCGACCAATGCCTTGTGAGTGGATTTGGTAGACGGAAACTGAAAGAAGCCTGTCGTATATATGTATATATGTGTGTGTGTTTGTGTGTCTGTGTTTGTCACCCTAGCATTGCTTGACAACCGATGCTGGTGTGTTTACGTCCCCGTCACTAGCGGTTCGGCAAAAGAGACTGATAGAATAAGTACTGGGCTTACAAAGAATAAGTCCCGGGGTCGAGTTGCTCGACTAAAGGCGGTGCTTCAGCATGGCCGCAGTCAAATGACTGAAACAAGTTAAAGAGTAAAAGAGTACTAGTACCGCCGTACTAGTACATTATTTTATCAATCCCGGAAGGATGAAATGATGGAATACAGTACTTAGGTTAATTTCAACATAGTTGATACAGTAAACATAAAAGAAGATGCAAATGGAAGTAATTATATGTTTAGGAATAGTCAACATCAAGTCATTATGTTGAAACCAGTGGCGAGCTGGCAGAATCGTTAGCACGCCGGGACAAATGCCTAGCAGTATTTCGTCTGCCGCTACGTTCTGAGTTCAAATTCCGCCGAGGTCGACTTTGCCTTTCATCCTTTCGGGGTCGATAAATTAAGTACCAGTTACGCACTAGGGTCAATATAATCGACTTAATCCGTTTGTCTGTCCTTGTTTGTCCCCTCTGTGTTTAGCCCCTTGTGGGTAGTAAAGAAATAGGTATTGCGTCTGTCTTTATGTTCTAAGTTCAAATTCCGCCGAGGTCGACTTTACTTTTCATCCTTTCAGTGTCAATAAATTAAGTACCAGTGAAACACTGAAGTCGATGTAATCGACTATTCCCCTCCACTCCGATTTCAGGTCTTGTGCTTATAGTAGAAAGAGTTATAATGAAATCAATACGTCGCGACGTTACGTTAATATTTCAGGGAGAGAATTCTCCTTTACGAGGCGAGTCCTCTCCCTTGGCTTAGAAGCTCATGAAATTCGATTATCTTGCGGTATTTCTTTTGACACGTAACCTTCAAAATTCAAGTTCGCGTGCTATCCTAAGTATTTCAGAAATAGCAGCCAAGGTACACCGCTCCAACGTTAAAAGATCCAGCAATGAACACCATCATTGAGAAAGAAGGCAGTTAGGTCGCTTGCATGTCGACGCATGATAACCACCACAGTTACATATGGACCATGCAATAATCCTGCATGACCACTGTGTTGTAGAGAAGGAACCAATGGAAGTGGTGGCATTGCTCCTGTCGATTCACGTATTATACATAGATTGTTCACAGGAAATTATCAGATTTCATTTTCATCATTTCCATTCAATTTACTTTACTTTATTTTATTTTTTTTTAGTCAAACCCCTAAACTACGTGTTAACCAAATAAAGTACCAGTCAAGCTCCGAGTTCCATGTAATGAACTAATTCTGTCCATCGAAATTGCTGGCCTTGCTTCAAAATTAGAAACGATTATTATTATTATTATTATTATTATTATTATTATTATTATTATTATTATTATTATTATTATTATTATTATTGAGTGAGAGAGCAGTGCATGCCATCAAAGTGACATTGAGGTAAAATATACAAAGCCCAGTATACCCATCATGACTACCCGTCTGATAAGAGTACACCAGGCACATGCATCACAAACATATGTGCACAACATGGTGATCTCATATCAAGATAAATAGCGCATGACCTTGTAGGTGGGGCCCAGTTAGAATTTTCTTCTGGTTGAGTAAGCCATACTGCTCAAAAAGTCTATTATTATTATTATTATTATTATTATTATTATTATATAAAGGATTGATGTAACTCCTCCTGAAGATATAGAGTCAAAATTAAGAGTGCTATTGTTATCTAGAGAACAATATTTCGATATCTTGTGTGTCTTCAACAGGTTCAAAAAATAATTTTGTCAATCTACTCCAGAAGACAATGTATTTTTTGAAATTATTTTTTGAACCTGTTGAAGATACACAAGAAGAGTGCCATTGTCATCTAGTGAAATATCGTTCACTGGATGACAATGGCACCCTTCTTTTAATTTTGACTCTCTATCTTCTGGAGAAGTTACCACAATCCTTTATATATTAACCAAAATGAAGTAGATTGACAAAATTATTTTTTGAAACTGTTGAAGACACACAAGATGTCGAAATATCGTTCACTAGATGACAATGGTACTCTTCTTTTAACTTTGACTCTATTATTATTATTATAGTGTTGAAATATTGTTCACTTGATTACAGTTACACTCTTCTTATTGTATTTTTGGTTCAGCTCAGGTTTGGTTTTATTCCTGGTAAGATTTATGTGGATAGTGGGTTACTACCTGTAACCTTGTGTATCCACAAGTTTTTAGCAGTCTTTCAAGTGCTTAGAACCCTCCTGACAATCCTTGCTATTCCTAAGAGATAAACTTTCTATAGGAGCTCCACTGGGCATTATATTTCAATTTCCTTCAGCCATTTATCCATATCCTTGCTTATTGTTCCCAACACACAGTTATTATAGGCATAACCTTTACTGTTTGTATACTCCAAATTCTTCCTATTTCAAATTTTAAGGGATTGTATGTTTTTTTTTTTGTTTTCCTTCCTCTTTTTTTACAATCCTGGAATCAAATAGGTATGATGCATCAATAAATAAGCAATTTCATTTTCCCTTATCTATAATTGGTTATTATTATCATTATTATCATTATTATGAAAGGTGGTGGGCTAGCAGAATCGTTGCATGCTTGACAAAATGCTAAGTGGCATTTCACCTGTCGATATGCTCTGAGTTCAAATTCCACCATGGTCGATGTTGCCTTTCATCTTTTCAGGATCGATAAAATAAGTACTGGTGAAACACTGGGGTCAATGTAATCAACTAGTCCCCTCCCCCCAAATTTCAGGCCTATAGTAGAAAGGATTATTATTATTATTATTTAAGGAGGCAAGCTGGCAGAATCATTAGCATTCCAGGCGAAATGTTTAGTGGTATTTTGTCTGCCCCTATGTTCTGAGTTCAAATTCCACTGAGGTAAGCTTTGCCTTTCATCCATTCAGGGTCAATAAATTAAGTACCATTGAAACACTTGTAATTGACTGCACCCCTCTCCCAAAATTTCAGGCCTTGTGACTATAACAGAAAGGATTATTATGGTTATTGTGGTAGTGAGCCATGTATATATATATATATACACACATACAATTATAAATAATAGAAAAAGAAAAAATTTTCTTTGCCATTATACTGAAATAGATACAAAATTGCTTGTTTAGAACCATCCCATGAAGTCCACTGCATGCACAAATCCACTTGTACACACATACACACACACACACACACACACATACATACATACAATGAAGTTGACATCACTTCATATCCCTCACAGGCACCTCTCTATTTGGACATGTGTCCTCTTTCAACAACAGCTCTTAACCATTATACACTGATAAATCACCATTCTCCAAGTGCCCTGAAGATATGGCTACCAGGGCCCTCTTGTTTTGAGGCCTTTCTTAGGGTTTGTTATTTCTAATCCAGAGGGACCTGCTTGTGCAAATCTAGTTAAAAAATGTTGGCCTGTGTGGTACTCTTGCTGTAGCCATTGCTGCAGTTGTCTCTGGCTATCACAATGAATATGTAATGATGGGGGGGTATTGCTGTTCAACAGAATCAAGAAGGTGTGGGTAAATGCCATTGCCTGTCGTTATCATACTGGTGTCATTATCAGCTTTAAACACTAATTCACTGAGTAATAATTCTTTCTACTATAGGCACAAGGCCTGAAATTTTGGGAGAGGTGGCTAGCCATTTACACTGACCCCAGTGCTCAACCGGTACATATTTTATTGACCATGAAAGGATTAAGGGCAAAGTCGACCTCAGCAGAATTTAAACTTAGAATGGGAAGACAAACAAAATACTGCTAAGAATTTCACCTGGCATGCTAGTGATTCTGCCAGCTTGCCGCCTTCACTGAGTAATAATAGTTACCCCTATATAACCAGCAAATGAGAAATATGGCTACCAGGGCCCTCTTGTTTTGAGGTCTTTCTTAGGTTTGTTATTTCTAATCCAGAGGAACCTGCTTGTGCAAATCTAGTTAAAAAATGTTTTCTCAGGAAAAATACAAACAATGTAATAAGATTTGAATTAATTTACATTAGTTAATTTGTAAATTATATGGATACAGTATGAACTCTGTAAATATCTGAAACATGTCAAGCTGATGAGAATTCCATACGTGTTGCTGTGTGGTAAGAAGTTTGCTTGCCAACCACATGTTTCCAGGTTCACTCCCACTGCATGACACCTTGGGCTAATGTCTTCTACTACAGCCTCAAGCTGACCAAAGCCTTGTGAGTGGATTTGTAAGATAGAAACTTAAAGAAGACCGTTGTATACACATACATACATACATACATACATACATACATACATACATACATACATACATACATATAAAGTTAATCCAAACAAGAAAGCACAAAAAACACAACGCGAGGACGTGGAACAAATATAGTATTATTGGACGCTCAGGAAAGAAAGAGGGTGTAACGTTTCGAGTGGAGCTCTTCGTCGGAAACATAGGAGAAGGAAAGATCCAGAGAAGGGAAGACAGAGGAAAAAAAATCGCCAACGGTACACATTTTGAAAATATATATATATATATAATATTAAGTATGTTTTAAAATGTATGGGCTATTTACAGAGTGCTCATAGAGAAACTGGCATTCCATTGGTTATGATGATGAGGGTTCCAATTGATCTGATCAATGGAACAGCCTGCTTGTGAAATTAACATGCAAATGGCCAAGCACTGTACAAACACGTGTACCCTCAACATAGTTCTCAAGGAGAATCAGTGTGACACAGCGTGTGATAAGGCTGGCCCTTCAAAAAACAGGTACTGCTCATTTTTGCTGGCTGTATGGACTGGAGCAATGTGAAATAAAGTGTTTTGCTCAAGGACACAATGCATCACCAAGAATTGAACTCATGATCATATAATCATGAGCTGAATACCCTAACCACTAAGTCATATGCCTTCACAAAGAGGGCTATAAAGCAGCTGGAAACATGCTAGATACCTAGTCTTGTTTTCACTCATCTCAGAACTATAAGTCTGTTAAAAAGACAAACTCAAGGAAAATGTACCTGCTCACTGTCTAGCAATTTATGTAGATGCTGCAGCCTCAGTGCACATCTACAAACCTATAGCCATGGCATACTGAGTCTTCTATACTGAGGGTGCTGGCAGTGTGTGGATTGCCTGATTATAGGAAGGGTGTTGGTAGCAGAGACTGTTGTATCACGAATTGTTATAATGATACTTTTTTACATTATAACTGTGTAGTAACAATAAATATATAATGAAGCAGGATAACAACAATGTAACAATCCAATAATTTCCCTGTGAACTATACACGAACCAGCAAATATTGGGTTCAAATTTTGGCACAAGGCCAACAATTTTGGGGGGAGGGACAAGTTGATTGCATTGACCCCAGTATTCAATAGATACTTATTTCTTTATTACCCACAAGGGGCTAAACACAGAGGGGACAAACAAGGACAGACATAGGTATTAAGTCGATTACATCGACCCCAGTGCGTAACTGGTACTTAATTTATCGACCCCGAAAGGATGAAAGGCAAAGTCGATCTTGGCGGAATTTGAACTCACAACGTAACGCAGACGAAATACCACTAAGCATTTCGCCCGGCGTGCTAACGTTTCTGCCAGCTCGCCGCCTTATTCAATAGATACCTATTTTATAGATACCTTATTCAATAGATACCTATTTTAGTGACTCCAAAGAGATGAAAAGTAATATTTGAACTCAGAATGTAAAGTCAGAAGAAATGCGGCTAAGCAATTTTTACCGGTGCAGTAACGATTCTGCCAACTCACTACCTTAATAGATAAAATTATAACTAAATATGTATATTACTACATGTGTGTATGTCTGTGTGAGTGTGAGTGACAGCTGTACTATAAAGAATTTATCAATATAATGTAGAAGAATTTCATGTTAAAACTTACCATAATGTTGGATAATATGAAGTTTACGAAGACGATTTAAGATGAAAATATGGGAAATATTCCTGTCAGTATAGTTGCTGATGAGGGAAGTTGGTGCTCACTCAGATTTGAAGTACCTTATGTGAGGTCAATCTGTATCTGCAATGCCTCCTGCTTGTCTCCCACAATATATACATGCACGCGCGTATGTGTGTGTGTGTGTTTTAACAAATTTATAACCCCTTCACCTCCCACCATCATTAGATATTCAAATGAAGTTAGTCATTTTGTCTATCTCATTTCTGACTCACCACCACCACCGCCATTAGCAATTTCCTGCCTTTCTGTCTTATCTGTTAATGAAGCTCAAAGTCTATCTATCATACCCGAGATAATCGTCTTCTAATTAAATATTTGAACAATTAGTTATCAGTTCCTACAAAAGGTAGATTGTTAGTCAGATGACAACACAGTCTTTAGCATTGTCTCAGTTCTGAGTTCATACCCCACTGACATCAACAGTGTTTCTGTTTTCCCAGGGTTGATAATTTCCTGGGGCTTCCACATCACTATACACCTCCACTGCCTAACAAACATTGCCACATGATTAAACAATCTGTTAATCATTATCAAACCCGTTTTGTATCTGTATGGATATATTTCTGGTGTCACATAAAAACACCCATTTCAATGCCACAAAAAAAAGCATCCATGTCAGTGTTACATAATAAGCAACAAGTAAAGTAGTTGGTATTAGGAAGGGTATCAAACCATAGAAATGATGCAAAAACAATTGGAACCTGGTGCAGCTCTCTGGCTGGCCAGCTTCTCTCAAACGTTCAACCCATACCAGCAGGGAAAACGAACGTTAAATGATGATGATGATATGCATGTTTATATCCATATAGATGTGAAGGGGAATAGCTCAGTGGTTAGAGCATCGTGAGATTGTGAGGTCGATTCCTGGACCAGGCTGTGTGTTGTGTTCTTGAGCAAGATACTTTATTTCATGTTGCTCCAGTTAACTCAGCTGTAGAAATGAGTTGCGACATCACTGGTGCCAAGCTGTATCAACCTTTGCCTTTCCCTTGGATAACATCAGTGGTGTGGAGGGGGGAGGCTGGTATGCATGGGAGACTGCTGGCCCTCTACAAACAACCTTGCACGAGGATGTGTGCCTTGGATGGTAACTTTCTAGGTGCAATCCCATGGTCATTCATGACTGAAGGGGGTCCCTAGATCTATGTAGATTTATGCGAATATCTTTGTATGGGGAACAATCTTACTTATAAACACACAATTATAACAGATTCTACACACTTCTAACACAGATGTTTATTAAGTACATTGTATTTTTATACACACACATGATGTAGGCTAGTGCCTTGGATGCAAACAATCCTAAAACAGTCTTTTATGACAAGCTTACACCCACAAAGTGACATAAAAACTCTCTGAAGAGAAATCTGATGACGAGTCATGTGAATGAAGTAGTGCCTTCCTTCACAGATTTAGCAACTGATCATGATAACTGGAGATCTCACTACATTAAGGGCATTACTTTAAAAAAAATGAATGCTCTCACTCTTTTACTCTTTCACTTGTTTCAGTCATTTGACTGTGGCCATGCTGGAGCACCGCCTTTAGTTGAGCAAATCGACCCCAGGACTTCTTCTTTGTAAGCCTAGTACTTATTCTACCAGTCTCTTTTGCCGAACCGTTAAGTTATGGGGACGTAAACACACCAGCATCAGTTGTCAAGCGATGCTGGGGAAACAAACACAGACACACAAACATACATACACACACACACACACACACACACATATATATATATATATACACATATATATGACGGGCTTCTTTCAGTTTCCGTCTATCAAATCCACTCACAAGGCTTTGGTCGGCCCAAGGCTATAGTAGAAGACACTTGCCCAAGTTGCCACATTGTGGGACTGAACCCGGAACCATGTGGTTGGTAAGCAAGCTATTTATCACACAGCCACTCCTACGCCTGAATAGAAAATAAGATAACATTTTATTTTTTCTTGGCCACTCTGTTGTCTGTACTTGTACTTACACACACACACACACACACACACACACATGCACACATGCACACACACACATACATATACCATCATCATCGTCATCATCATTTAATGTCCATTTTCCATGCTGGCATGGCTTGGATGGCTTAACAGGAGCTGGCAAGCCAAAGTGCTGCACCAGGTTCCAATTGTCTGTTTTGGCATAGTTTCTATTGCTCGATACCATTCCTAACACCAACCACTTTACAGTGTGTGTGTGTGTGTGTCTGTTAGTTTGTGTGTGTGTGTTGTAGTGAAAACACAATTGTGTTCTAGTTTTTATTTTTTGTATCAAGTTTTTTTCTCATATTTCCATTTGAGTTTCTTGTAGCTTGTTTGAAAGACTGAAGTTCTGGACCACATGGACATTTCTAGGCCTTCACAGTCCCATCTTCAAGATGAAGTGATGTTGCTGTCTCTTTATAGTTTGTAATCATCATCATCATCATCATCATCGTTTAATGTCCGCTTTCCATGCTAGCATGGGTTGGACGGTTCAACTGGGGTCTGGGAAGCCCAAAGGCTGCACCAGGCCAGTCAGATCTGGCAGTGTTTCTACAGCTGGATGCCCTTCCTAACGCCAACCACTCCGTGAGTGTAGTGGGTGCTTTTTATGTGCCACCGACACAGGTGCCAGACGAGGCTGGCGAACGGCCACGCTCAGATGGTGCTTTTTACGTGCCACCGGCACGGAGGCCAGGCGAGGCTGGCAACGGCCACGATCGGATGGTATTTGTTACGTGCCACCACCACGGAGGCCAGTCGATGCAGTGCTGGTTACAGCCACATTCAGATGGTTCTCTTATGTACCACAAACTACAAATTCCATTGATGTTGATCGATTTCGATTTTGATTTGATTTTTTGATTTTTACTTGCCTCAACAGGTCTTCACAAGTAGAGTTATGTGTCCCAAGAAGGAAGGTATACACAGGTGGACTGACTCCATCCCAGGTAGGGGCCATGGGTTATGGCCTCATTTGTCCTGCCGGGTCTTCTCACGCACAGCATACTTTCAAAGGTCTCGGTCTCTGGTCATTTCCTCGGTGAGACCTAAAGAGCGATGGTCGTGCTTCACCACCTCGTCCCAGGTTTTCCTGGGTCTACCTCTTCCACAGGTTTCCTCAACCGCTAGGGTGTGGCACTTTTTCACACAACTATCTTCATCCATTCTTACCACGTGTCCATACCAGCGTGGTAATGTCCATTGTAAAAAACTAAAACACTAAATTCTCAAAAATCTCTGAAATAAGATTTTTGAGAATCTTTCATACATGATGATACAGTGTTCCTGTTAGCATACCAAAGAGTAGGAATGTAATATGCTGGTGTGTTCCCAGTTTTTAAGGGCTCCACCTCTTGTTATTTTTTGGTGAAGGATTTTTGTAATCTCCAGTTGGTGAGTAAGGCCTGGCAGTAGGGTAGCTGGGGGAGGACATGGAAGGATTGTATGAAGGAGAAGGTCCACGCTAGGTGACACTTTTATTGGGGTGGCACATTTGGGTCTAAGGTATAAAACTGCATAAGGGACAGGTAGACAGGGGCTGTAGACACAAGATCTGTCTTGGGACATACACACATTCTAGCTAAACCACTGAAGCCTGGGCTACTAGGAGACCATAGTTGTGAGCAGTAATCCAACTGACATAGAATAAAGGATTTCCAGTGTCAACATCCTTGTCATGTCTTTCATAATAAATGTTTCAGTTTCCAGCCACTGAGCAGTTGACAGATTGTTGACAGACCATTAACATGTCTTGAATGATAAACATCTGCTAAGACAGGCCACAAACATATTCAGTTTATGAATTGTTTTCTGTTTAGAGCACTGTTTCTCAACTATATTTCACCTGTGAACCCCTTTGATTCCTGTTTTATGTGGGTGGACCCTCTTAACCATTCGATGTTTAAGAAAAATATCGTATTTTAATAATTAAATATTATTAGGAACTATATAAAAAAAATTGCTAAAATATTTTGTGTATTGTAGAAGTATACCCAATGTTATTGTAGATATTTTTAACAATAAAATCTTATATGGTCCCCCAAGGATCATATGAAGTCCAGTTGAGAACCACTGGTTTAAGGCAAAACAGACCCATTATTACCATATCGGACCCGATTTCAGAGTTAGTTCATAGGAACCTTCCCTTCATCAGTGATAAATGCGGCAAAGGGTATAGGTAAGTATTTCACTTATTTCTTTGCCACATTTATCACTGATGAAGGGAAGGTTCCTATGAACTAACCCTGAAATCGGGTCCGATATGGTAATAACGGGATTTTTCAGAAATTTCTGTCGGCTTTCTTCGAGACGCGTGCTTGTAGTGATAAATTACATGGTTATTGACGTTGTGTCTATTTTCGGCATATTTTGGCATTAGAAATTTTTTCTTTTGCCCTTACTTATAAATTATATATATATATATAATATATATATATATAATATATATATATATATATATATATATATATATATATTATATATATATATATACACACATACATACAGTATAATATAACCTGTTGACACATTTATATATTACATTTATTCTAAAATACAAATATGTCATACATTTTGTACTCTATGTCACACCCTAGTTGTCCTTACTATGTCCCCTCTACATCTAACTATAATCTTCTTTTGCAGTGCAACATTATCAAGAATGTTATACTACCTACACACTTTATCAACAGGCATGGCTGTGTGGTAAGAAGTTCCAGGTTCAGTCCAACTGTATGGTACCTTGGCACGTGTCAGCTACTATAGCTCCTGGCTGACTAAAACCTTGTGAGTGGATCTGGTACACAGAAACTTGATGAAAGTCAGTCGTGTGTGTGTGTGTGTAAAATTAATCAAAGGACCTATTAAGTATGTCTACCTGCTGGAAATAACAGTCAAAACTTTTATTTAAATCTTATTTAAATGATAGAGACTCACAACCTATCATCTTGAAGTCTGCACTACAACTGATTTGTTTTGCACCAAAATCATGGCAGCCACCAGTGTGAAAATAATCTCGATACAGGGGCAAACAATTTGCAAAAACGTGAGCTGAAGAACTATTTTTAGCTAAGGGTATTTTTGCCAGTGAAGAAACCGGTCCATGTGAGTTCAAATACTTAAATGTACATTGGGAGATTGTCTTAATCTGATTTGCCCTGAGTGTATTTTGGAGATTTAAATAAAAGTTTTAACTGTTATTTCCAGCAGGCAGGTATACTTAGTATGTCCTTTGATTACTTTTAATTCTTCAGCTATCTGATGCTTTTTTAGGGCCTGCAATTGCATATTATTTATTCTGTTATCATTTAAAAAAATACTTACATTGGATAATAACAAAATTAATATCTTTGCAAATTAAGTTTTCGTGAATTATTTTTCTTGTGAATTGTTTGCCCCTGTATATATATATATATATATATATATATATATATATATCGACCCCAGTACACAACTGGTACTTAATTTATCGACCCCGAAAGGATGAAAGGCAAAGTCAACTTCGGTGAAATTTGAACTCAGAATGTAATGACAGACGAAATACTGCTAAGCATTTTGCCTGGCATGCTAACATTTCTGCCAGCTCACTCTCTCTCTCTCTATATATATATTGTATGTATCTATGTGTGTGTGTGTGTTTGTCTCCCATGGCAATTGGATAACCAGTGTTGGTTTGTTTATATTTATGCACCTGTAATTTATTGGTCCAGAAGGAGAATGATAAAAAAAATGTACTGGGGTCAATTTGCTTGACTTGACCCTTCAAGGTTGTGCCCCAGCGCAGTTTCGGTATATATCTTTATAATGTAAGTTTTATGTACTAGATATAAAACCTATTAATTGCTATGTAAAATATATATCAAGTAACAGTTCCAAATAAAATTCTCAAACTTTAAACTTTGACATTATGATAGTCTAGATATGGGTCAGTGAATGACATAACAAGTAGAATCACAAAATGTTTGGTGCTATTTGGTTACATCCCTTCATATTTAAAACCCAATGAAGGTATGTGGCTTAGTGACTTGGGTGTTAGCTCACAATCCTAAGGTCTTGAGTTTGATTCCTGCCAACGCATTGTATCCTTGATCAAGACCCTTTATTTCTTGTTGCTTCAATTAATTCAGCTGGCAAAAACGAGTAGTACCTGTATTTCAAAGGGCTACCCTAGTTACATTCTGTATCATACTGAATCTCCCTGAGGTCTATGTTAAGGGTACACACGTCTGTAGAGATTGCTCGGCCACTTTCACATTAATTTCATGAGCAAGCTGTTCTGTTGATTGAATTAACTGAAACTCTCATCATCATAACTGATGGAATGCCAGTATTTATAACCCAGACGTGTCAACTTGATCTTTCATCTTGCCTCCATCAACAAAAGATTTAAGATTAATAAAAGATTTCTTTTACCCAAAGATTTAAGTGCTGGACTTAATTTAACTGCACCCACCCATCTCACAAAATGTTTGACTTGTGTTGATATTAAAAATCATGAAAATATTCTGGCTGCTTCCTGTGGAAACGGTATGCTGCCAACTTAAATAGAATCTAATCCAGTGCCCAATGAAGTCAGTTCAGTTTTAACAGTTGAAGATGTTGTATAGATCCAGGTCAGTCCTGAACCAGCAGATGTATAATTTAAATGCTTTCTAACTGTGACTATCTCATGTTATTTTTTTTTCCAGCATAATGTATTTAAGAATACATTATCCTATGTCCTACACCTTTTTTTTCAGACAGTAGATTGTGATTTGGGGGAAATTTGGCTGGCATTTTTATCAGGTCAAATAACTATTTAGAGGCGTCCCGGTTTTTATTGTTGCTGTTTAGCCCTGGACCAGCTTTGATCCAGCAGACCTAAGCTATATTTTCTTCAGAAAATGCATCTACAACTTCTAAGATGGTTGGAGTGATTTTAAGCAAATTTGGCTGTTATTTCTAAAAAACTGAAGTGAGCACACAGGAACCCTTACATTGGAATTTAGTAGTTTCATGATGTGCAGGTAGACTGTCCTAATATTTGAAGGTTAATGTAGTTGTTTTTATTTTTTATTTTTTATAAAATGTTCATCAGTGTACAACTTTCAAAGCTTGTTAGACCAGGAATATAAAGTACTCCAGATTAGACCAGTCTTACAATCTTATCACATCGCATTGTAAATATAAGATTAGAAATGTGTTCTATATATATATATATGTGTGTGTGTGTGTGTGTATATATATATATATATATATATACATACATATATATAGACACATATATACAAGGGAGTGCTGGAAAGTACTTGGCTTTAAGGGTATTGCAAAAGGCCTTGTTGGAGGCTCAACCTTCTGAGTTCTTTTACAGGGCTTAGAAAAACTGAAGGACTGCTGCAATAAGTGTATGAATCTGAGAGGAGAATATGTTGAATAAAATCATAATTAACTGTTCTGCTTGTATTTACTTTTATTCAAAGTTAGGAACTTTTCAGCAGCCCCTCATACACACACACACACACACTGTACTTCTGGTTAGACCCGTGTTGCATAAACATCACATATTTCAGGTTAGATCTGTCATAATATACAGTATATTTTATGTTAGATCCATATACTATGTATTGCAGGTTAGACCTGTCTAACATATATTATGTATTCCATGTTATCGCAGAACAGTTGCATTTCAAAGAGAATGATTAAATAAAATGTTTGCCCAATCTTATCATCACACAAGTGTACGTTGATTGTTTAATGAGATACCCCTCTATACAAACACCAAGGTACACAAAGTATATGTGTGTGTGTGTGTGTGAATCAGTTGTTTATATATTCTAAAATTTTGAAGAGTGATTGTTATCTCTTGCTATGACCTGATTGACTGTCTGTCCTTGTGAGTCATTGAAACGTTCTCACTGAAACAAATCTATTGTGATTCATTCAAATGATAGCAAAGAGTTATAGAGAACTTCCCGCTAAAGTAATGGATTCTGTGTGTGGTTAGAGCACTTATATTCCTAATACCAAGAATGCATGCAATAGAAAAAACAAAGATATGAGGCTTTCAAATATATTATATTTGAAAGACTCAGATAACTATAATTGATTAAAATTACCTTCCTCCTCTGTAGTGACGAGTAAAAATTATTACCTAAATGACTTAGTCATGAAAGACAGGGGAGATAACCCTAGAATTTCTAATGAACATAGACTATAGAGGAGTCTGAACCCTTAATAGTAAGGGTGACAACTCTGGACATGTTTCTATCTTATTAAATCCATCTCACCTCAACATCTACTGTATTCTATATTTAATCAGTTTATATTCTGGGGTTGTTTTCCCACTTCCCTTAATTAAAGTTAATCATTAAGCTACTTTTTTTTTTTTCATTAATGTAGCTGTCATTTTAATTAAAAAAAAGAAAGGTCTTATCTTCTTACAAATAAGTATTTACTATTAATATGGGTACTGCCATTGTAGATGAAAAATGTTTGCTACTACAAGGCTCAGTTCTTGGTCTTCAATTATATTTCCATTTACATCCAGAATATGTTATAACCATGATTTTTATAGAGGGAAAGAGCTCCCTCTATAAGAGAGGATTGAAAAGGAGACAGACAAATCATTGTGTTTCAAAGACAAAAAAAAAAGTTCAAGGTCATTTGAAGCATTTAAAGCTTCTTGAGTTTCTCGTTTCTTGTTTCTTGTTCAACAGTATGGTGATGAGGTGACTTGTGGTAGGATTGAGGTGTTCCTAGAGAATACAAATGTGATCAGACCCCTTTTATTTCGGGAACTCATATATGCTATACTGCTTTCTGACTGGCATCATTTAATTCATATACTGTTGTTTTATTAGAATTACTCCCTTTCATCTCAGATTTCTCATAGGCATTTTTATATAATTTTCTCTTTGTCAATTTATAAAATTTACTTTTTTTTTTATTATGGTGTCCCAGCATGGCTGCGGCCTTCGGGCTAAAACATTTTTAAGGATTTAAGGATATAGGTGTAGGAGTGGCTGTGTGGTAAGTAGCTTGCTTACGAACCACATGGTTCTGGGTTCAGTCCCACTGTGTGGCATCTTGGGCAAGTGTCTTCTGCTATAGCCTCGGGCCGACCAAAGCCTTGTGAGTGGATTTGGTAGACAGAAACTGAAAGTAGCCCATCGTATATATGTATATATATATATACATGTATTTGCATGTATATGTTTGTGTCTGTGTTTGTCCCCCCAACATCGCTTGACAACCAATGCTGGTGTGTTTACGTCCCTGTAACTTAGCAGTTCAGCAAAAGAGACCAATAGAATAAGTCCTAGGCTTACAAAGAATAAGTCCTGGGGTCGATTTGCTCGACTAAAGGCTGTGCTCCAGCATGGCCACAGTCAAATGACTGAAACAAGTAAAAGAGTAAAAGAGTAAAGAGTATAGTTTAAAATTATTGAAATAAAATTAATTTAATTTTTATTCTTTCTGAGTTTTTTTCATATTAACATTTGTTTTGGCTGTAAAATGTGTTGCCTGTTAAAAAAATGTGCTAGCAGGGAAAATGTAATAATATTCTTTATAAATTTAAGCTGGAAAAGTGCAGAGCAAGAAGAAATTGTTGCTGAAATAAGATTTGAAATAAAAAATATTACTCTTATTGTAACTAACCCCATGAAAAAAGTTCTTTGGTGGCTGATAGGAGGGGCTGGGTTTGAAGTCCTTATATTGATGAAAATGCAATCTGCCTTCCAAAATTTAAAATTTCTAACTATAGCTGAGCTCACATTTAAGAATACAGAAATATGAGCTCATTTAGTTTCTCTGATGCTGGTGTGTTCACGTCCCAGTAACTTAGCGGTTCAGCAAAAGAGACCAATAGAATAAGTTCTAGGCTTACAAAGAATAAGTCCTGGGGTCAATTTGCTCGACTAAAGGCGGTGCTCCAGCATGGCCACAGTCAAATGACTGAAACAAGTAACAGAGTAAAGAAGAAGGAAAAGGATGTACTCTAACTTGTTTATTAACAGTGAGGTAGGCTATTGTATCCTGTTGGCTGAGAAATAATGGTGTGGTGGTTTTAGTGAGATTTAACTTTCCCAACTGAAAAATGGAAATTCATTCCCACTAGGGACAAAAGATTTGGAATCTCTGTTCATGAAATTCTATAAATCAACACTATTGGACTCTTGATACCCACCAACACTCATGACTTCTATAAAGCTTCATCAACAAACCTCTTTTTTCCAGTGTGCTTAACAGTTATCTTCCTCAGACTCAGCATAAAACCATTGAGTATGATCTCAGTTAGATATGTTCATGGAAGGGCTCTAGGAGGTGAAAAAAGTGACCCTTGAAATCTAGTCACTTTACCAACATGCAGCTTAAGTACACATTAGTCTTCTCTTAAATCTCTTCCTTACTTTCTTCATCCAAAACCCACTTAAAGGCAAATTATTTAAATTCAAAATCCATTTTCAGTTGTAATATTTTTAAGCTTCCACTTTTTCTTGTTATGTATTCTTCCAGGTTTAATTAAAAATATTATCACTCCTGCATCTGCATTTTTCCTGCTTGTATAGATGTAGTACTTTTACAAGAAGAGGGGTGACAGTGACTTCAAAGTTTTTCTCCTACCCTCCCATCTTTGTTGTCCCACTCATTACAGCCATTCTCACCTACCTCTGCTACTATTCCTCGCCTTCCCCTCCCTCTCTGTTCTTACACACTGCACATCAGCCCCCTACTTTCTGATCTATCCACAGATTCATGATGTTGCTGATCTCCACATCTCTTGTACAGTTTCTTGTCATCTCCTTCTTCCTGAGTCAAGTCTATCTTTCTCACCTCCCCATCAACCACATCTCTACTCTTTTTATCATTCACTACATCCAACTCTGTGGAGGCGCATGGCTTAGTGGTTAAGGTGTTGAACTCATGGTCGTAAGGATGTGGTTTCAATTCCTGGATCGGGCGACGCATTATGTTCTTGAGCAAAACTCTTCATTTCACATTGCTCCAGTCCACTCAGCTGGCAAAAACGAGTAATCCTGTGGCGGACTGGCATTCCGTTCAGGTAGGGAATTTCTACACCACTGAAACTGGGAAACCAGCCCTTATGAGCCTGGCATGGCTTGAGAAGGAACATTTATTTTTTTTTACATCCAACTCTGGTCCCATCTCTAACCATCTGTCACTCCTCTCCCACTTTCCTATGAAATTTCCCATCCTTTCCCTTCCCCACTGATCTACAGGCTATATGTCTCTCACAGGTTCCCCAACTGTAAGCGATGAAGTTTTATTTTTGTAGTTTTATTTATGGTGCAACGTTGGGGTCGCCAGTTGTGACTGTTGGTAATGCAGTTTCAGAAGGCAGTGATTCTTTTGTTCGGGGTCACCAAATGTAACAGTTGAGATTGATATTAGTGTAGTTACCAATTGTAATGGGTAAGATTGATTGGTAAACAATATAATGGTATAATGGTGTTAGCAGTTGTGACGATAACAATTTGTTGCTATAATTGCTTACTGTAGGATGTGAAAGGTGAACAATGCATGAAGTTTTAAGAAAGTATTTATTTACCATTACATTACAGCTACCTTGCCCCAATGGGCAGGTTATGATAAATCCAAAAGCATGTGAAGTAAAGTTTGTGTTTGTGTCCTCTTCATTGTTTAGTAGTAAATACAGAAAGAGATAGAATGATGTTGTAAGAGAACAGAATTAGAGCTAGTGAGAGTAGTAGGTTGTGGGACGTTGTCTCACAGTTGCTAACAGTAAACTTCATTTCTCTTGCTGACCAGTATCTTTAGTAGCTGGATTCCTTGTGATCATGATTCTAGCAGTCTGTTCCCTAACTAATTGAGTTGTCACAATGTGACTAACTAATTTTTGCTTTGGGTATGCTTGCTTACATAACTATCCAGAAGGATAGATATATCATTGAGAACAATAGATTTAGTTGGTGATCTTGTTATTTCTATCCTGGCTTTTGGTGAAGCAGAAGAGGTTAGAAAGGGTCAAGTGGTGAAGATATTTCGGCCTAGCTAAAGGCATCTGGAAAATGTAAAACTGTTGTCAGAGAAAGACCATTGTTCCATTGTGGGAAAAGTTCTGATGCAGTGTTAATTTAAATTTGGCTATGGTGGATCGAATCCACTTCATGCATGCAAGATCCACTACGTGTATATATATATATATCTGGGTAGAAGTAGGGGTCCACCAAAGTTCAGCCCTCAGCCCCCTCTTATTTATCATAGTCCTCCAGGCAATAACAGAGGAATTCAAGAAAGGTTGCCCCTGGGAGCTCCTCTAAGCTGATGACCTGGCCCTCATAGCAGAATCACTACCAGAACTAGAGAAGAAATTTCGGGTGTGGAAGCAAGGTTTAGAATCAAAGGGCCTTAGAGTCAATATTGCGAAGACCAAAGTTCTAGTAAGTAGGAAGGTGAACACATCACACACCCCTTCAGGTAGGTGGTCTTGCTTGATCTATTGAAAATGGGTAGGTAGAAACTCCATAATATGTACCCAGTGTAAGCTATGGACACATATGAGGTGCAGCAACATCAAAGGAAGATTAACCAGGAAGATAACGTTTGTGTGCGGCAGATGCACAGGGGCAATAAACACCACAGATGCTCAGAAAACAGATTCCATCACATGCCAGGGGGAGAAACTAGAAGTAGTTGATAGCTTCTGCTACCTAGGTGACCAAGTCTGTAGTGGGGGTGGATGCTCAGAGAGTGTTACCACTAGAATAAGAATAGCCTGGGTAAAGTTCAGAAAGCTCATACGCCTACTGGTGACAAAAGGCCTCTCACTCAGAGTGAAAGGTAGATTGTATGATGCATGTGTGTGAACTGCCATGCTTTCCGGCAGTGAAAAATGGACCGTGACTGCTGAAGACATGCATAGGCTCGAAAGAAATGAAGCTAGCATGACCTGCTGGATATGTAATGTCAGTGTGCACACATGACAGAGTGTAAGCACCCTGAGAGAAAAGTTAGACATAAGAAGCATCAGAAGTGGCATGCAAGAGAGATGTTTGCATTGGTATGGTCATGTACTACGGTGGGATGAGGAGAGCTGTGCAAACAAGTGCCACTCCCAAACAGTGGAAGGAATCCAGGGTAGAGGGAGACCCAGGAAGACATGGGATGTGGTGGTGAAGCATGACCTTCGAACATTGGGCCTCACAGAGGCAATGACAAAAGACCGAGACCTCTGGAGATATGCTGTGACTGAGAAGACCCAGCAAATAGAGTGAGTTCACAGCTGTAACCTACACCAGTGTTGCACAATCAAGCCACTCAAAAGTACCTTGGATCGTAGGGTGACATGCCATGCTTGAGGAGTCAAGTACATCAAAACCAAAATAAAATGGATATTGTAGTTGTGATCCCTGTGCTGGTGGCACGTAAAAAGCACTATCCAAATGTGGCTGATGCCAGCGCCATCTTGACTGGCTTCTGTGCCGGTGGCATATAAAAAGCACCAACTGATCATGGTCATTGCCAGCCCCCTCTGGCCCCTGTTAAAAGCACCCACTACACTCTTGGAGTGGTTGGCATTAGGAAGGGCATCCAGCTGTAGAAACACTGCCAGATCAGACTGGAGTCTGGTACAGCCTCCTGGCTTCCCAGACCCCAGTTGAACCATCCAATCCATGCCAGCATGGAAAATGGACATTAAACGATGATGATGATATATATATATATATAGGCATGACCTTCGAACTTTGGGCCTCACCGAGGAAATGACTAGTGACCAAGACTTTTGGAAATATGCCGTGTGTGAGAAGACCCGGCAAGCCAAATGAGACCATAATCTCGTGGCCTATGCCAGGGGCGTTACCAGCCCACTTATGCATGCCTTTTCCTTCTTTGGACACTAAAACTCTGCTTGTGAAGACCTGTTGAGGCAAGTGAAATCAAAAATCAAAATCAAATTCGATGACTGGCGTCCATGCTAGCAGGGTGCAAAGAGCACCATACAAGTGTGATCATTGACAGATTGGCTAACCGGCTTCCATGCCAGTGACACTTAAAAGGCACCATTCGAGCGTGATCGTTACCAGCGTCGCATTACTGGCACTAGAGCCCCGTGCTAGTAGGGTATTAAGAGCACCATCCGAGCATGATCGTTGCCAGAGCGGCTGTTTGGCCTTCGTGCCGGTGGCACATAAAAGACACCATTCGAGCGTGATCGTTACCAGCATCACCTTACTGGCACCCGTGCTGGTGGCATGTGTAAATGATTCAAGCAAGGTCGTTGCCAGTGCTGCATGACTGGCCCCATGCCGGTGGCATATAAAAGCACCCACTACACTCTCGGAGTGGTTGGCATTAGGAAGGGCATCCAGAAACTCTGCCAGATCGAGATTGAAGCCTGGTGCAGCCATCTGGTTCACCAGCCCTCAGTCATACGTCCAACCCATGCTAGCATGGAAAGCGGACGTTAAACGATGATGATGATATATATACATATATATGTATATATATCAAAGAGTGAGAGATAGAGAACGAGTGAGGTGTTACTCATCTCATACCCTGAAGTTCGATGCATTGTCTTTATCTGTTTTCTGCTTCACCCCAGTCATTCCACTCCTCTTTTCTAAAATATGAGAAGCCATGTGGCTCCTCTCCAGGGAGAAACCTGTACTGCTCTGTACCACTCTCTCATACTATTGCCTAGCATATAGCTGCTCCTCTTGAGGTTCATAGTCTTACAAACTGCATAGTGGCATGATAAAGGAATCCAGTATATACTGTAGAGTGGTCAGTGTTTGGAAGAGCATCCATCCATAGGATCAAGATGATTGGCAATTTTTTGGGGCTTGAGAAGATCAGTCTGTTTCAGTAAAAATGAGGCCTTAAAAGTATATAATTCATATCTATGCCACTGCACCCAATCTGTCCCTTATGTGTCTCTTTCCCTCAACTTATCTTCCAAATATCCATCCTTCCATCACTCATGTCCATGGCACTATTCACTCAGCTGCTGTAATTATATAAGAGTGAAACAACACCAAGTTCTTCCTCATCTTCGTGTACTCTCACCCGTCCTCCATGGAACCACTTCTCTCTGTCTCTTGCATTCTCAGTGTCATCCATTATCATTTTATTTTCCACTGAACACCCCTTTCACCTCCATTTTTTCGCCTGTACACCCTCTCATTCTGCCAATGACAGCCCCCTCTACCTATGTTCAACTGATATTTCCACCCCTCTGTACCACTGACCTTATCCTTGGTACTGTGCATCTCTTGCACACCACCCACATTTCACATCACCTGTGCTACCTTCTATTACTTCCACCATCCCCACCATTGACCATGCCTCTATTCACTACATTCGCCTTATCTCTACCTCTATTCATCTGTCACTCTCCTTTTGCACTCTTGCAAACTTGCCTGCCAGTTCACCCTGTCCAATTCTCTGGACTACTCTTATATTCACTTTCCAGTAACTTGAATGTGTACCCTAACACATCTTAATCACCATCTCTTGTTTCTAACTGGTTAATCATGTGTCTCCTCTACTGGAAGACACGTGTCTGTTCCACTATCATACTGTAACTTCTCATCATCCATCAATATTACATGTACCTCAGTTGAGAGGGTCTTGTCTTGCAGTTTACTTGATCACACTAGTGCTGGTGACATTTAAATAATACCCAATACACTCTGTGAAGTTGTTGGTATTAGGAAGGGCATCCAGACAAAATAACCATGCCAGAGAAAAAACTGGAGCTTGCAGTCTTTTTGGCTTGTTCGCTTCTGCCGAACTGTCCAACCCATGCCTACATGGAAAATGGACGTTAAACAATTGTGACGATGACGACGATGATGATGATTACCTATCAATGTATCAACTATTTTCAAGTTTCACTACTTCAGTACATCTTTCATTATTACATTTTAATGTTATATGAAACCATTCACTCTGAACTATTTAATTCAAAAAGTCCCGAATTGAAATTTTAAATTTTTACTTGTTGCTGTCATACAACACGACACCGATATGTTGGATCACCACTCAAATATCTGTTTGCCTACTTCATCACACAACGTGTAAACAGCCAATGGATTAATAAACAGTCTTTCTTTAAGGCATGAATCAAATTAGACCAAAAATGGTTAATACGGTATTAATGTCTGTCAGAAATAATATCCACATGAACTTGAAAGTAGCACAGTAAATAATTTTTTTAGGAAGGTATAAGTGTTGAAAAAATAATCATATATGACAAATAATTATAATTAATATTTTAGTGCCATTAAAATGTGAATATAACTGTATAATTACACTAATTGATCACTGATAAATATATATTACTACATGTGATGTAATACGGAAAACGAAAATACGGCTAAGAATAGTTAGATAGAGTCATAACTGCACTCGTGTCTCCGAAGAAGTTTCTTTCACTCGTCTGTTTTGATCTTCATTCTTTACGCCAAAGTATTTCTTCCAACTTTTTAACTATTTCTGTTCTGGTAAGTTACTTAATTCTTATTGCCCACTCTTTGCTGCTTTATTTAGAGATTTTTGATATTCAGGCTACTCGAATATTCCAGTATGACAAGAATGATGTCTACCATGAAAATATTTCTTCAGAAATACCAAAGATAATGAGAGAGTTTAAGCTGCTTTGTGTATGTGTATATATATATATATATATGTATATATAGGTACTATTTAAGAAGAGCTATGTTTTTTTATTTACTTCTTAAATAGTACCTATATATATTAAATACGCACACTACGACACTCTTATTTTACAAAGAGTTTATCTGCGATGAAATATTGCACATTTCAGTAATATTTTCTCGGTTATACTTTATCTTTTCATGACTACCTAATATTCCTACATTTTTTTTCTTTTAATCTATTTTATTTACGTCGTTTTATATCATTTCTGTTACTCTCATCCTATTTAGCCCTTGGTCTGTTCATTTATATTAGTCTATATCACTGTCTAGGTAACAAGAGACGCGATACTTGTACAGACACAAAGTTCCTTTCTTTTCCCTTATTTTCCTTCAATAATTCTTCAAACTTCCCACTCCGTTTTTTACAAAACACTTCCTCTACAAAATAATAATAATAATAATAATAAATAGAAAGAAAACTCAAAATTCCATGAGTCATGTTTCACGACAATTACCTAATACGAAAGAAATGATTCCTCCGAGTTCGACCTTGCCTTTCCTCCTTTTGGGGTCGATAAAATAAATTACTAGTCTTGTACTGGGGTCGATGTTATCGACTATCCTCTTCTCCCTAAAATTACTAGCCTTGTGCCAAAATTTGACGCAATCATTAAAGAAACTGTTGTTCCTATACTTTTCAATCGAAATACTCCCCACACGCCTCAACAACCCTTGTTTATTGTAAATAAAGGGTCTCTAATCAGTTTTGATTGGGAAAGATCAATAGAGGAACATGTATTTGCTGCACTGCAACGGTCAATCTATTACGTCGAAGTTGTTTGTTTTGACCTGGTTTTGGAGCTGATATTGCACCACATTGGGAAATTTATGTAGACTTTGTTTGTTTGTGTTAGTCTGAGATGGTCGGGGCAGTACCTTTAATTGTTGTAAGTCCCTCATTGGAATTCTACGCCTAAACACTGCAATGTTAAAGGATAGAGTTTTAGATAAAAAAAAAAAAGGAGGTGGGGGACTCTTCCTTTACATTCTTTGCACCATTCTAGTTTCACGCAACACTATTTTTTCATAGACCTGAGGATCTTCCGCTTAACAATAATATATATATATATATATATAATGCAAAAATACCCTGCAGACTCCTATAGTCAATAAAATAGGGGGGGGGGTGTTCTTTCTCTGCCATGGCCGGGGGTTCCAGCTGTAGAATATTTTGTACAGTGTAGGTAAGAGTAGAGAGGAGGATTACTTCGAATGTTGTTTAGCCCCGGGTCAGTCCTGATTGAGTAGATTTATGATTAAAAGTATTCCAGTCGTGACTATCCTGCCTTGAATTATTTGGTACTTAAGGCCGGTGCACATAGTGAAATAGATTGCCAGAAATATTTGAATGTATTGACTTTAAAATAAAATAGTTAAAATATGGAGTTATCTTTCTTCCATCATCAATTTGTGCTTAATTAAAAAAAAAATGATTTGTATTGATATATCAAACAGCTTTTCGTTTTACAGCTGGTAATTACGGGCATTGATGTTTTTTTCCCTTTTCTTTAGTTTCATGCTTAACTGTCACAATTCTTTTACCAAATCATTCATTTATTTGTTTTGGTTATTGTATAGCCACAGGAGAGCATTTAAACTGGCCATAGCTGGGCCAAATATTCTACCTTTTTAATGTGAATGTGACCAAATCCAGCCTTTCACACTTAATGCTACAATGTCATTGTAAAAATAAACAATCACATCATCAAAATATCAAAGCTGTATGATAAAGCATGATTAAATGAAAACATGAATAAATATTATATTTGACAGAGTAATTTGAATGCTAGAGGGCTGAGTGAGAGTATTTTTTAAAAGTCAATCTTTTTTATACGGCATGTTATTACTAAAAGTAGTTTTGGGATTGTTTTGAACATCAGACATTTGTGATCAGGCAAATTTCCAAAAAAAAAAAATTATGCCACTTTCTTGTGTCTTATCTCGGTTGTAAGTATTCCCTCATTATTCTGGATACACTTCTTATCGTTGATACTCTGGTTCTCTCTCTCACATTCTCTAGTAATCCTGAACACTTCACACCTCTGATGCTTACATTGTAGGGTATGTGCAAATCTCTTCCCATCTGCCTTGCCCTAAACCAAGTTTATCTGTCACTTAACTGCTCTTCTAACAATTTGATAATGCTCTCTGCTACATCTTCCTTCCAGGCTTCCCAAATCTATCTCTTAACCTTTACTATTCTTTCAATCATATTATCTTCAGTCTGGCAGGGTCTTTGCATGTCTGATTTGTAGCCCTTAGGTTCTTTTCATAGAAAGTCTTGATTGTCATTGATGCTACAGGTATCTTTCTCTCCATACAGTCATATGCATCAAGCAGAATTTCTTTAGATCTATTCCCTCCTGCAAGCTCTTTTAGTTTTCATATCTTCCTTCTTCACATTGTCTTTTGCATCTGTGTCTTCCTGGCTCTGACTCTGAAATTACTAACCACTAATCTATGTTGCATAGTGCATTCTTCCCCTGGAAAGGTTTTGGTATTTACAATAGTCTCTCTCCCATTTCCCGGTGAAAATATAATCTATTTGACTTATGTGTTCACCAGATTGGTAGGTGATGAAGTGACTGGCTGGTTTCTTAAAGTGTGCGCTGCAAGTCGTCTTAAAGTGTGCGTTACAGAACTCTCAGAGCTTTACATCCTCCTTATTTCTCTCACCATAGCCTCTATGTATGTCATGGTGTTTTGGCTTATGTGACCCTTGAAGATGCCAGCCACAATAATGAAATTACTGTCATAATCATTGAGGTAGTTTCTTTCTTTTCATCTGTTGATCCTGCTTGTGGTGTGTATGCAGACGTAAATATTTCTGAGTTATCGCTAATTGGTTTCATCCTAATTGGAAGAGTTTGTGTGTCTTCAGTGATAAATCTGTTTGATCATTAGTTCATTACAGTCTGTACCTATGAAGAATTAGAAAAGTTGTGTGCTTTGTCAGCAGTTTGTAGATTTATACATGATTATTTTTTTCCTTTTCAGATGATTAACCATTCTTTCATTTTCCAATATTTGCTACATATGCTGCAATAAGTGCTGTTTAAACTGTTATCAGTAAATAAATGTGTGTGTGTGAGTACACACGCACAAACAATGTGCTATTGTGTGAAATTCGTTAAATTGCAGTAAACAACTCTAGGTTTTGATTTTTGTATTTGAATAATTTATTTATTACACAGTTTTTTTAGTGAATTCATATAATTTATCTATTCCAGTCGGTAGTTTCACCTACCAGTATGCCACTGTTCACTTGTATCTCTTGTCGAGTGGTGTTTGCTAACTCAGAACTACAAAAAGCTCACTACAGAACAGACTGGCATCGATATAATCTGAAACGTAAAGTAGCAGACCTGCCTCCAGTAACTGCAGTAGACTTTCAACACCGAGTTTTAGAACGAAAAGCACAGGTAAGTCTTTTACCTTTCATACAATTTTGTTTGTGAAAATTAAAAAAACTTCTATACAGCATGTGAAAAACATTTGAGCGAGGTCGTTGCCAGTACCGCTGGACTGGCTCCTGTGCAGGTGGCACATAAAAAACACCACTTGAGTGTGGTCGTTGCCAGTACTGCCTGACTGGCCCTTGTGCTGGTGGCATGTAAAAATACCCACTACACTCTTGGAGTGGTTGGTGTTAGGAAAGGTATCCAGGTGTAGAAACTCTGCCAGATCAAGATTGGGAGCCTGGTGCAGCCATCTGGTTTGCCAGTCCTCAGTCAAATCGTCTAACCCATGCTAGCATGGAAAGCGAACGTTAAATGATGATGATGAGACGAAACAATGTGCCATTTGTAATGGAACCAAACTAAATATGTGGATATTTTAGTAAAGGAATTGCAAGATGGATTCTTTAAGCTGAGCCAACTAGCTGGAGGCCAAAAACAAGGTGGTTTGATATTATCTACGGTCTTAGTTGGTCATGCTTGGGAATCAAGCCAGAACATCTAGGGATGGTTGCTTCTGATAAGACCCTGTTGAGGAGGTGCCTGAGAAATTGAACCCCCCCCCTACTTCTCCCAGGAATAGGGGATGGAGAGGACGGGTGAATGGATGTTATAAGATATCTCTGAGAAAGTCAGTTTAATTGATGTTTCTTCATTTTATGTTTATTTTCCATGCTAACATGAGTTGGAGACAGATTTATTTGAAGCAGCATCTAACAATCAGATGCCCTTCTTGTCACCAACCCATACCTGTCTTTCAAATAAGAATTTCTTTTTCATTCCACTGGTCTTTGAAAGTGCAGACTGATCAGTTACATTCTCAATAGGGAATGTAAACATCACATCAGTGTTTCACTCAAGAGGTGAAGACTGTAGACTTTGGAATGTCAGCATGCACTCACATTATGGGCTTCCATACAGTTTCTATCTACCAGTTCCACTTAAAGGCATTGGTTGGTCTGAGGCTCTTGTAGAAGATGCCCAGGATGTCATGCTTTGAGATAGAACTCAACACCATGTGGCTACAAAGCCAACTCTGTAGCCACTTAGTTAGGCCTATGGGAAGGTGGTACCATTTTGCAGGCTTATCCACACATGTAGAGTTGATGAATGAAGTAAAAATTGCAGAGGATCATGTATCTGAAGATGAAGTATTGAATAAAATGTCAAGTGTTTTGTGAGATAAAGTATGAAGTGGTGAGGTGTATTGTATAGAAAACTTACTGGTTTAGAAAAGCAGAAGATATTGTATTAAGAGTAGTAAGGAGTGATGTGAATGATTGCAGTAGTGGAACAGAGAAAAAAGAAACTCTGTGGTTTAATGGTTGATGTGTTTGTCAATCAATCGAATAACATTTTTATAGAGATAAGAATATTCCTGTATGCAGCAGCATCAGTGGCACTGCTGCTGCTGCCGCCGCCTGATGTAGGTCTTATACCAGTAGTAATAGCTCTACTACTAGAGACGTACTCTTTATTTAAAACTTGAATGTGCTCTGTTGAGGCCACAAAATGATCAGTATAACTCGTAACATTATAGTGATTACAGTTTACATGGGACTGCAGAAAATCTTTGTGCATCATTGGGGTCCTCTGTTACTAGGAAAGTCTATTTGAACTGGGTACCCACTCCCAATTATCCAGTGACTAGCATGGATAAATATAAGAGTGTATGTTTAAAAAAAAAATAATAAAAGATATTATTTTTAATGATTACTCTTCCTTAATTTTCAGATTTCTGAAGCTGGTAAAAGTCAAGGTAGCTATTGTAAATTGTGCTGTAAACATTTTGGCAGCACCAGAGCTTACGGCAACCATGTTCTGTCTAAGAAACATCAAGAGAAAGAGTTAAAAGAAACCCAAAGTCTTGTACAAAAGGAAAATGAGAAAAATACTGAGAAAGGAATTTATGAAGAAAATATCAAAGAGTTACCAAACAAGGCTTCAAAACTTGAAATAATAAATGAAGGTGCCAGCAGCAGCAGTGGTGGATTGGGCATGAAATATTGTGTACCATCAACAAAAAGTAATTTAAAAAAACCTGCTGATCCAGTAGCACAAGCATCTACATCAGCTGATGATGAAGGTATGATTAGTTGTTATATATGTTGTTCTGTAACTGATTAAACTTTTAATATGTAACAATTTGTCTTCGGCAGGTGAAGGGGTTAACCTATTTACCTTTTGTTAAATTCCTGAAACTTATATCGATGAAACAATATCCCCTGACCATTTAGATTGTTGGGTCACCTTTGATGGCTTCATTTTTATGAGGTTTCCTTTAATCATCTCTAGTTGGATTGTAAACCCAGTGTTGCAATCTTTATATATTACCTTTTTCATTAACATTCAATGGACTACCTTTCTTGGTAGCTATTTACAGCCATTGTCACCTAGATTACAAATAAGCACGTATACTCAGTCACATTTCCATGGGTTTTATAGATCTGTATTCTGTCTTTGAAACTAGTTTAACTCTTTAGCATTCGGATTACTTTGTCAAATGTAATGTTCATTTATTTATATTGTTTTAAATTATTATCTCGAAGCTTCAAGAGTTTGACCATGTGATTGAGTATTTTTAGAATAACATTGTAGGGCAGGGTACATGTGAGAGGCCAGATCTGTCTGGTCTGAACATAAAACTGGTAAAATGTTTGGGCTGGATATCATCATCATCATCATCATCATCGTTTAGCGTCCGTTTTCCCTGCTAGCATGGGTTGGACGGTTCTACTGGGGTCTGTGAAGCCAGAAGGCTTCATCAGGCCCAGTCAAATCTGGCAGTGTTTCTACGGCTGGATGCCCTTCCTAACGCCAACCACTCCGTGAGTGTAGTGGGTGCTTTTTACGTGCCACCCGCACAGGTGCCAGTCATAGCTGGTAAACGGCCACAAATGGATGGTGCTTTTTATGTGCCACCGGCACGGGGGCCAGGCGAGGCTGGCAACGGACGGCCAGTTTAAATACTAAAGGGTTAATGATTCACTCTCAAAAACTTTTAGTCGTTTCAAATTGCATCTTCTATTAAAGATTTATCAGTAAACACTTGTATCATTATCTGATACTCAATTGTCATCATTTAATACCTGCTTTCTGTGTTGGCATGGATTAGATGGTTTGACTGGAACTAGCAAGCCAGCGAGCTACACCAGGTTCCATCTGATTTGGCTTGGAACTGTCATTTTATTTCAAAGTCTAATACTGTGATGATTTTGAGGCAGCTATTCTGGTGATTATTTAACCAATATACCTCAGTGTTCCATCAGATATCACCATCTTTGTACTAATCACATTCATCCTTTTATTTACATCTTATTTCTGGTTGTCATTGAATGACTAAATGTTTAGCCCTATTGCAGTCATTTTTGACTGTAGAACCAGAGATTTAATTTTACATACTTTAATTTATTTTGTTGGGAAATTAGTAAGTTAGCTGCAATATGCTAGTGTCTTATCCAGGAGAAGCTATATTTAACATTTTATATTTCATGAAGCTTTTGCAGTTTATGAAAATATTGGCTCTTTTCAACTATTTCTCAACTAGTTTGCTATAAACAAATGTTTTTTAATTAATGTTTTCTTTTTATTAAATTTAAATTAGTCACCATCCATACATTATTTAAACATTATTTTCAATTTATAAATCTGTAAACAAAATTTGTTGTTTCAATAAGAGCATCACTACTTTCATGATGTTTTGTTTGAGATGAACAGAAAATGTTTTATGTTAATTTCTGTGTGTGTGTGCAATCTCAATTCTTTATATTACCTTCTTTCACTTACCCCATCCATAAAATAACTGTTTATATTCCCAAACTTTCACAGTTCTTTTAAGAGATGACATTTGATTTTGCCTCAATTTGTGATTGCTTTTACCCATTTTATTGTATACTTTCTCTTAGATTCTGATTGTGAATCCGAAGGCTCCTGGGAGAGTGTTGAGGGAGAAGCCATTCCTATTGAAGCTTGCCTTTTCTGCCCAGTGGTCAGTAAATCACTGGAGAAGAACATGCAACATATGACTCAAGCACACAGATTTTTCATCCCTGATGCTGAATACCTTGTTGATGTTGAAGGTTTAATTGCTTACCTTGGTAAATCACTTTCTTTTTTTCTCACTTTACCTCTCTCTTATCTACTCGAAATTTGTCTGGGACAGAAAAGGTTCTATGTAGTTTAGACTGGTCCATAGTAACGTTTCTGACTACTGTTCACTAAAAACGGTGTCTCCTGGTGATGATTGGGTTATTTATAATAATGCACTGACAAATGTCCATTAGAAATGCTCAGTGTTTGCAGCTGAAATGCCTCATATTGTCAATGTACAACAGTTTTAACTTTTTGAAATTTATCAAATGAAGGACTCAACACTTTATGAATTAACTTCCGAGATTCTAATATACTATAAATTATAAATTTGCTATTGAAAAGATTTAACAAGTTTCCATTAGCCAAACTAGAACCCTCTATCTGTTGGTTACCAGACAACAACATTACTAATTACACTAAGCACTGATTGTATTTCCTTCCTCCTTTTGTTAGTTTCTATAAATAGTTTTTGCTATTTTTATTATACCATTTTGTCACCACAATTATTCCTGAAACGAATTATTTGCTCATATTGTCATTAATAGTGTCTATAAGCAACAATACAAGACGACGTACAATTATAATCAATGATGTCTTCCTCATTTCCTTCTCACATTACTATTTATAATATCAAAGAGACTGTTCCTGTTTACAGGTGATGTGCTTGATTCATGTTTTATTCAGCAGATAATAATAAATTAATCTCCCCAAAATGGAGGCATTTAACTAAATACACTCTGTTGCAAGCATTCAAGCCAAGTCTCTGGCTCCTTTCTTTTCACCAGTCTCAGCGACCCTAAAAATACACTTGGATGCTACCCTTTCTTCTTTGCTGGCTTAGCCATAACAGGAAATCTGAACCAACAGAGTTTTTATTTTATTTTATATAAAATGATTTGGTCTAGTTGCTGGAGCATTGCTCACAGCCTTTACAGCCTCTCTGAGACCAGTTTAGTCTGGTGGATGGCATTGTGGTTATGGTCTTTGCAGAGCCTCTTAGACTGTTCCTATGCTGTGGAAGTTCTTTTTGAACAACTACAAGTATAGCTTGAGACAAAAACATGATCAAGGAAAGATTTCCCGAGGGGGTTACATTTTGGTTAGGAAGGATTGGGGATATTTGTACTATGCCTGGTAGAATGCTGCCTTATTAAGACATTACCAGCTCTGACCATCTCTAATTTTTGTATGTCTACAACTACATTATCCACATTCCTTCATATTTTTTTTTCAGACAGCAGTAATTTGAGGGAGATTTGGCTGCTATTTTTAGAAGGTCAAGTGATCATGTAGAAGCTCCCTCATTGGTTACTCATGTTGTGGAAAATAATTTCACTGTTACTGTAATGGAGTTGTGGGTAGTTTGACATTCACCTGTTGAGATTGAGGTTATTAAGAATTTACGAAGAAGGATTATGTCTGCTTTGCCATCATATTTTTGGCAACAATAGGCAAAAGAGGGGACGTTGACTGCTGCATCTTGTATGTTAATGTTAACTTTTTTTTACTTTTCTGTAGAGATGGTTTATACATCTGGTGCATACATAATGATATACTGTACTCCACACATATGGTGTGTATACATTGTTATATTGTGGTCTGCACATGTGATGTATAAACAATCTGTTATGATACAAGGTTTTCTGTTTTCAATTCACATTTATTTATTTGATGTGTCTGAAAGATTTAGGTAGGTCAACTTAGTTTTTGGTACATCTTCAGACTTGTTTATTGTGTTTGATGCATAAGTGAGTTCTTGTAGAAAATTTAATCCCTTATTTGCTGAAATTATTACAGCCTCTCTGTGTTCATTGAAAACCATTGTGCTGTGAGTGCAGTTTTAGATAGTAGTCGCACAACCTAGATGTCATTTCTGACTTGGTTTACATTCAGTCCCTGTCTGTAATTATCTGTTTTGCAATAAAAGGCTTCCTCCATACACAGAAACTATACTGAAGAGCTTGCTGAATTTTATCTGTAGCTAAAAACTTGAGAAAGGCATGTATGTAACAGTTTCCAGTATGTCCAGTTTAACACAGTGTTTCTTCTCTGTATTTTGTAGGTGAGAAAGTTGGTGAGGGGAATATGTGTTTGTGGTGCAATGATCGTGGTAAAACATTTTATAGCATTCGATCTGCCCAGCAACACATGACTGACAAAAATCATTGTAAGATATTACATGAAGGAGATGCTTTACTTGAATACTCTGACTTCTACGACTACAGGTAAGTTCTGATGACTTTCACTATTCTACCTCAGAATCTGCAGCCAATTTTAGCTCATTGTCTTATATGTAAAGAAACTATTATAATAGTTTTTAGTTAAACCAAAGCCTCTTACACTTTCATCATCATTTAATGATCACAGGTAAGTTCACCGCTGTCAATTCACTGAGAAAATATATCCATAGTATCTCACCATTAATAGTTTTAAATTATTTTATTGAAATTGAAAGGTTATGTCAAAAAATTTGTACAGTGCACTTTCTCTGTAGTGAATTGATGATGTTGAACTTACTGGACATGTCGTTTAAGATTCTCTTTTCTATGGACAAAGTTTAGTTCAGGTAAGTTTTCTGTGTCTGGATGGCCTTCCTGTTGCCAATCCTCACCTGTTTCCAAGCAAGGTAATATTTTTCCGAAGACAGACATGTTCTCACAGAATTTTGGAAATGAATGACACTGCATACAAGACCATAGCACTCATTTACAGTGGTCATGTGGTGTCAAGACAAGGAGACAAATACACACACACACACTTATATACATACAGGAGGCTTCTTTCAGTTTCTATCTACTAAATACACTCACAAAGCTTTGATTGGTATGGGGCTGTAGAAGACACTTGCTCAAGGTGTCATACAGTGGGATTGAACCTGGAACCAATTGGTTGGCACACAAACTTCTTACCACACAGCCATGTTTGTGCCAATTTGTTTATACTAATCTACATATATATCTCCCCTAATGGATTAAGTTAATCTACTGATGTTCCATGGGGGAACACCAGTTGTTTAACTGTAGTTCTTTTTTTCCTATAAAATATAAACCTATTTCAGTGCATAAATCTTGTTTTCATTGAGATGATTTTGTATGTCATCACTTCAGGCCAAGCTATCCTGATTATAAAGAAACAGAAGATGATGGCGATGATGATGACGAGGAGGTGAATATTGAAGAACTGGCATCAGATGGCTATGAACTAGTTTTACCTTCTGGTAAGTTTGTATTTACTTTATTGTATTTTTGGAGTTGCTTTATTGGGATGTGAAGAAGAAAGTCACCTTGTATGACTGTCTAATTTTTAACAAAACTTGCTCTTTTGTGTTGTAGGTGCAACTATAGGCCATCGATCACTCCAGGTATATTACAAACAAAATCTGCCACCTCGAAAATATACACAAACAGGAAAGTTATTACCACGGCTGCTGGCTCAATACAAATCACTTGGATGGACTGGTATTTCTGGTAAGTTCCATACAGTTTTAATATTTGACGGACAAAGCAGCCAAGAGTCAGAATATATACACTGCTGTATTTAGTGTTTACTCTATTCCAATTTGAAATTCTGTTGGAGTCAGCATTACCTTTCATCACCAGCATTATTAAAATACCTGTAATATGATAGTGTCAATGGTAATTGAATTATATTGTTTAAGTAATTTTTTATTCCCTAATTTTTAGGTCCTGCAGCACAGAAGAAAGCCAAGGATGTAGCATATGTCCAGCATCTTCGTTCAAGACAGCATCTCAAATTAAGTATAAAAGCCAATAAATTACAGAAACACTTCCGTCCGCAGGTGGTATTCTGAAGAATATTTTATTTCCATGTTACAAATAAACAAGTTTATATAAACATTTTTGCATATTGTTTGTATTATTTGGAGTATTTTTTCATACATTTCTATATAAAATGAAATTTAATATATAAAATTAACATAATTTTGGAATGTTCACATTACAGTTAGTTGACTGTTATTCAGAGATGAGCCACTTTGGTATGGATTTCCAAGAGGTCCTTCATTTCATTGAAAACTTCAGCAAGGAGGCTGCTGAATTTCTCACAGTCAGTACAGTCACTGTCTTTAAATGATGAAGAAAACACGTAGATTCTGGAAAAAATATGGAATTTTATCCATTTAGAATTAAAATCCAACATTATTAGATTTGTTTTACTAACAACATTGGTAACATTTTTCACACGTTTTCTCTAAAGATATTTCTACAAGTAATGTTATCTTAAACCCAACAGCCAAGTGATATCAGCTAGTGACATCCACAACTGATTTAAAAAAAAAAACTTTTCCTGTAAGTTACATACCCCCCCCCCCACATTACAATGTTTACACCTCCCTACCCTCTTAACACTACTTACATAGTACCCCATTCCTAGTTGCATATCTCCGTTTTTTCTATAACAAAGCTAAAATGAAAATGTCATTACTTACAAGTCTTCTTCAATGTGATAAAAGATTCCATAACCATCTTTAACCATGGGTAATGTCCCTCCTTGAGCTGTCGTGTAACCGAGGAAACTGGTAGACAGGTAGAAGTTACCACCACCACCGCTGAATTTAAAATTTTAAAGTTGAATTTACTCTTATTTAAAGCAATATATCTTTATACCCAACAATTAAAAATTAGGCCTTTTCAGCCATTAATTATATCTCACTTGAAAATTTAAATTTTTTCTTGTGAATTTGCATTTGTTTTGTTTTTTTTTAACCTCATCACCTTTGAGAAATGCTTCAACTTTCAAACAATTGTGCAACTAAGATACACCCACATAGTAAATCAGGTGGTATAGAAAAGTGTCTTGAGCAATAACTGGCCTAGCAGGGTCATTAGCTGCTAGAAGGGCAAGAAAATGTGTTAGAAGAAACTACACAGGTATTAAACTGCTGGATCAGATTATGAAAGAAAGTTAAGATGAAAATAACATAGGTGTGGTGCTGGTTTTGTACCAAGAAGAACTAATGCCATCTTTCTGGTGAGACAGCTGCAGCAGAACAATCTAACTAGGAATAAGTCTTTTATTTGGCATTTATTCATCTAGAGAAGGTCTTTGATACAGTTCCCTATGATAGACGGTCTAAACAACAGGTATACGCAAGAGATAGTGAATTCACAGGCTTGCTAACAGAAAAGGTAGACTACATATGGGGTAGGTCTATAGACTCAATCCAATGCCCAACCAGCTTTCTAAAAGTAGTTGATAGCTTATTTATAGGAGTAGCAATAGGTATTCTGAGAGCTTGTCAAATTAAGAACTGGTTCAAAAATACATTATTTACATTTGACGGATATTTGTCCTCATCTTTGTTGTTAACACGTTTCGGCTGATAAACCTTCCAGTCTTCATCAGATGTCTTGGGGAAATTTCGAACCAGGGTTCTTATTCCTCAGGTATTTTTCGATATTATTATTATTCATGTCACTGCTTGGAATCTTGGGGTTAGTAGCCTGTGCTCTTAACCACTATGCCATATGCCCATAGTTCAGGAAGCTATTATCTCTGCTGGCAATGAAAAGCTTTTCACTCAGAGTGAAGAGTAGATTGTGTTATGACTGTGCACTGTGACAAAGCATGATAATGATATGCAAGACTTGAATGCTAAAAGCTGTAGGAAGACTAGGAAAGAAATGAAGTGAGCATACTCTGTTAGTGTGTATGAACAATGGACCACAAATGGGCTGAGACGCCCCCCTCCCCCCAAAAAACTGAACCAAAGAAGAATGTGTGCAAGGGAGATGACTATTGGTATGAACGTGAATGATGGTCTATGTGTATAAATAAGTACAGAGTGGGCCAAAATCCATGCACAAAATATGTTCAAGAATTGTCAAAGACCTGCTTCAGTTTTTCTAAAATTCAATAAAATAATGAACGCACACATACATGAACAAAATAATAATAATGCAACAAATAAAATGTTTCTTGGCATGTGACTTTTGGCCCAACATGTATATTCAGTTTCTTTTGCACTGAAGGTGCTTACTGGTTAGGAGTGCTCATCTCGCAGTCATGGATTTGATTCCTGGACTGAGCAGCTCGTGTCATTCCATGGTGATCTAGATTACTCAGCTGAAAATGAGTACTAGCTGAGTGCTGGTACTGTCCTCTCCCTCCAACTGTCACATTTTCATGTTCCACTGGATCGAGGGCAAGTCTGCTTGTGAGTACAGGGACATGTAAAACAATTAGCAGAAACGTGGTATAAACTACCAGGTCATTGTTGCTTGCCAATGATGGCTAAGCTATTTTTATCTTTTTTAAGTTTTGAGAAACTGATTTTGGCTGCTACACAAACACCAATGAGCCAATTTATTTCAGTGATGGCCCACAACCCAAGGGGGTCAGTAACTTCAAGTATTTTATGCCCTATGCTGCTAACAGTAAGAAAGATTTCCTGATGTAAAGAATAAGCCAAGAGTGCTTGTGACCAGTTTCACAACATCTTTCAGTCATGTCTCAATGTCAACAAAGCTAGCCAAGGAAGGAGTTTCAAAATAGCTTTGATGGTATTTACATAAAACTTCTCATGGTATGAGTGCAAAACCAAAAACGAAAATTTATGAATGCATTCCACCTATTGTGAAGGCACATGGCTTAATGATTAGGATGTTGAACTCGTGATCATAAGATTGTGGTTTTGATTCCTGGACTGTGTTCTTGAGTAAAACAATTTCATGTTGCTCCAGTCTACCTAGCTGGTAAGAATGAGTAATCCTGTGATGGACCGGCACCCCCTGAGGGAGGAATATATATGCCAGAAAAACTACAAAACCAGCCCTATGCTCCTTACGGAGTGCTGTGGCCTAATCATTCCATCCATTACTATTGTCACTCGATAAAGAGTCGAGTTTACTGGCCATAGCTGTTGTACTGACCAACAGGCAATATCAGACATCATGCTTTGGAGACTGCTACACCCTAATAGAGGACTACATTGGTGTTACTAACAGAGACACACAACATGAAATTGAGGACCTCCCAAAACTAATAGTGGTGGGACAGATTCCTAGTGCAGCCACTTGAAGGAGATTATGTGTGTATATATATATATATATATATATATATATATATATATATATATATACACACACACACATTGACAAGTGTTTTGATGTAGCTACATTAGAAATCATACACAAGGTTCTGCCAGTTATTGAACAGATGACTGCAAACAACTGTTTAAAATGTAAAATTTTCATAGACAAATATATTATAAACTGACCTTTTTGTGAAAGCTGGGTCTGTATATATTGCTGGAATGTCTTCACCATTATCTCTTGCCAGAACATACAGTGCCAATAAATGCCTGTCACAACCTACGGTGGAATACAATGAAGAAGAGTCAACTGAATGCAGTCAGTGTTGGTGACATGTAGAAATGTAATGGATTTAGAAACCTCCAGAACTTACCTTCCAAATTCTGAGCTTCATTTCTCAGTGTGTTGTGTTTCTGTGCAGCTGCTAACATGAGGTTCAATTTTTCTGCTTTCTGTTAATAAATTGGAATCAAATTCAGAAATAGTGATGAAACATTTAATCAACTTCCTGAAGCAGCTCTACTTAACCTTCTAGTTTTGAATCCTGATTTATAGTTACAACGATTTATTAACATCATGCAGTTTGTCATCCGTCTTTGTCATCTACCAAAGGCTTGGTGACTATATTCTTCCCCTGTGATAGAGTGGAAGTAATTGTCTGAGAGTGAAAGGGAACTCGAACATAAATGCATATATACATACATATAAGAAAACAGATATATATATATATATATATACATATAAATATATGTGACTTCTAATCTGGAAAAAAGGCCATTTTCACTGTGGTTTGCCATAGAGAAAATTCTTGCTTTAGGCATAGGTGTCAAAACAACATCAGTCATCCCAGGGTCTCCTGGTTGATCAATAAATGCATTTGCAACTATTTGGTTATCCTCAGTATCAACTACTTCACAAGAGACACTTTGGAAGCTATAAGCTTTGTTTATAGAAGATCAGTGAAAGCTATTTGTTGATTTGAGTGATCACCTGCCAGGTTAGAATAAATTATATATTATGCATGCTAAGTAGTGTTGTGAACTAAAAAAATCTTTTAAATCAGTTCAGATATGATGGTGTTCTGAAACCTATTGCCTGAAATGAGAATTTTCTCCATGGCAGATCACAGTGAAAAATGACCTTTTTACGGGTCAAATATGTCACAAACATACTTGAACTGGTTTATAAGTTTATTACTTCACAATACTGCTTAGCATGCACAATATATAACAAAGCAGGAAAAAATACAGCAACACCCTATACACTTTTCTATGAACATGCATAAACAATTAGCAGTTATCCAAATTAAATAAAAATTCTCCATACAATTTTGCTACCACAACCTACAGCCTAACAACCATTCAACAGAATTCAGATTACCAGAGAAAATTTTAACTTAACAGTGACTATATAAAGCCAAAAGGAACTTAAATGAACAACATTCCAATGGTGGATTAGGTAACTAAAACTTCAAAAGTCACTGTCAATACTCTCCTTGTTAAAGAATTTATTTTTTATTTATATATATATATATATATATATATACATACATACGACAGCAAACCAGGCAAAATGCTTAGTGGTATTTCATCTATCTTTAAGTTGTGAGTTCAAATTCTGCTGAGGGTTTGATTAAAACAAGTACCAATTGAGCTCTGGGGTTAAAGTAATCAACTTACCCTCTCTCCTGAAACTCTTGGCCTTGTGCCAAAATTTGAAACCTCTCTCTCTCATATATATATATATATATATATATATTTCTTAATTGCTCACAGGGGGCTAAAAATAGAGGGGACAAACAAACAAGGACGGAAAAGGGGATTAAGTCAATTACATTGATCCCAGTGCATTACTGGTACTTACTTAATCAGCTATGAAAGGTGAAATCGAACTTGGCAGAATTTGAACTCAGAGCGTAACGTCAGACAAAATACTGCTAAGCATTTCATATATATATATATATCTATACATACATATATATATATATACATACATACAAATGTGCACACACATACATGTGAAATATTTCTTACCGAGACTTTAGCATCTAACATTGCTTGGCACCACTTGATAGCTTCCACAGAACAAGATCGGATTGTTTCTGTACGCCCATGCCAAAATACACGGATTGTTGCAGTTTCATATGTCGGAGCTGGCCTGAAATAAAAGCATTACGTGGCAATTATTACTAATTTGTGAAGTCTAAATTGTAATCATTAAGGTACTAGATCAATAGTTGTTATTCTAGAAGTTTAACACTTTAGCATTCAAACTGGCCATATTCGGACAAAATATTCTACTGTTTTATATTGAAACTGGCGAGGGTTCAGCCTCTCACACACATCCTACAATGCCATTCTAAAACTAAGCATCGGCATCTCTAAACTACAAGATAATGCATAATTAATTTTATACTATTTTTTAATTTTTTTTTTTATTTGTGTCAGTTATTAGACTGTGGCCATGCTGGAGCACTGCCTTTAGTTGAACAAATCGCCCCCAGGACTTATTCTTTGTAACGCTAGTACTTATTCCATCAGTCTCCTTTTGCCGAACTGCTAAGTTACGGGGACATAAACACACCAACATCGGTTGTCAAGCGATGGTTGGGGGACAAACACAGACACACAAACATACATACATATATATATATATGAAGCTTTGTAATTGAATTTGGTAGATGGAAGTTACTGCCGTTACTGCTGTGTGTGTATATGTGTATGTAGGTGCTTGTGCCTCTCCGAGATATATATATGTATGTATATATATATATATATATATGACAGACTTCAGACTTCTTTCAGTTTCCGTCTACCAAATCCACTCACAAGACTTTGGTCGGCCTGAGGCTATAGTAGAAGACACTTGCCCAAAGTGCCACTCAGTGTGACTGAACCCGGAACCATGTGGTTGGTAAGCAAGCTACTTACCACACAACCCCTCCTGCTCCTGTATAAACAAACATTACATTTGGCAGCATAATCTGAACACTAAAGGGTTAATAGTTATACTCACTTGCCATACAAACGGTAGTAGGTGTACTGCAATGCAAGTTGGACATGTGTATCTGGATGAAGATTAAAACTTCGCAGGAAAGTACGGCCATATTTATCATACCACAAAATGTTACATTTTATTGTCTTGGCCTGAAAATGACATAAAACTGTTACAGAGAAAATGTAGCAAGTAGAGCAGGCTGGTTGACTGAGACACTAATAAATTAATGGTTGAGCCATTCTATTGTCTCTTTAGTCTGGCTTCAGTCAACAAACTACAGAGAGATGACCAACTTCCAGCCAGAATTATCCTTTTATATGAAACCTTCATTGCTGTTTCCTAATCACAATAGATTATGGATCTCAACACCACCCTATGAGATAACGTCTAAAAAAATTTTAAACCTGATAGACAAGTTCTATAAAAAGAGACTTCAATATATATATATATATATAATATATATATATATATATATATATATATATATATATATATCATCATCATCATCATCCTCGTTTAACGTCTGCCTTCCATTCTAGCATGGGTGGGACAGTTTCACAAGAGCCAGTCAGGCAGAAGCCTGCGCCAGACTTCTGTGACTGTTTTGGCAGGATTTTTATAGCTGGATGCCCTTCCTAACACCAACCACTCAGCAGAGTGGACTTAGAGCTTTTTACATGGCACAACCACAGGCGAGGTCAGTTTTAGCAAGGTTTTTACAGCTGGATGCCCTTTTGAACACCAACCAATTTATAGTGTGGCCTAGGTGCTTTTAAGTGGCACCTGCACTGACAGGGTCACCAAGTACTTGCAAGCCAAAAAACAAAAAAAAATTTTAAGAGGGGAGGAGGCATTGGAGTAGATGATCTTGTTTTGGATGATGAAAGGCTAAAGTGAGACAGAGACACAGAAACAGGTGTCTTGCTGTAGAGGAAGAACAAGGTTACCTGGAGAGAGATCAGGAATGAAGGCAAAAACAGGTGCACTACTGCAAAGGAAAGACATGGTTACCCAACCTGAGGGAAATGCAGGAGAAGGTGCGAGAGAGTGGGAGACAGCGGAATAGAGATGGTGGTAAAATGCTGGGCATACTCACAAGGGACGGGGATCAGAATATAAATGGGACGATTGAGTAAAGGAAGAGAGGGATATTGATGGTGGTAAGTGCCAGGGCATACCCTTGAGGTTCGAAAGCCATAATATAAGTGGCAGGATATTGCAAAGGTAGTGTGAATAAAGAGTGCAGAGGGGGGAGGGTGGTGAAGACCTGGGTAGACATAGAGCCGGGTGGGGGCTATATATATATATATATATATATATATATTATATATATATATATATATATATATATATATATATATATATATATGCCTCTTGATGGTTGATCCTTGTGATGGAGGGCCTTGCATGGACCAATAACTCTGAGAGCGATGCTGACAGGAATTCTAAACTCCTGGTAGGGCCACCCTTGGTAGTAAAGTTGAAGATGGGGAACCAGGCTAAGAATGACCAACTCCCAAAGACTCCAATGGTGGAACAGGTAGATGATAATTACAACAGATCTCAATGGTTGAAACAGCAGATGAAGAGGGCTATGTATGATGGACATGCTACAGAAGGCACCACTCAAAACTGTAACTGAATCAGCAGCAGTCCGTTGCAACTTCATAACTGGATCTTGTATGTGTCATTCCATATCTGCTGCAGAGGAACGTCATGAAATTAAGTGTGTATGTCGCATCCTGACAAATTGAAGTTCACTTTAAACAAATCCACACCATTGGCACTTTCTTCTACTCTGTCTTTTACAAGTTATCTCTACAGATTTCCTATAGAAATTCCAGCCAGTGCTGAAAGTCACATTTCATATAAAATACATGTATGTAAACAATGTGATCTAAAACAGAAAAATAGGTAATGAAGGCAATGAATGTATATGCATATTCCATGAGCTCTTGCTCCTTCTTCAGTACCTCATTCAACTCATTGACCATCCGTGCTTGAGAAGACCTGGCAAGCGAAGTGAGACGATAACCATGGCCTATGCAAGTGTAGCATCACTGGCCCATTTAAGAGTACAATAAACTGTGCTTGAGAAGACCTCTTGAGTCAGGTGAAAACATTGTCGTGGCTGATGCTAGTACTGCCTAACTGGCATTCATGCCAGTAGCACATAAAAAGCTACCATTCAAGCATGGTCGTTTCCAGTACTGCTTCACTGGCATTCATGCCAGTGGCACATAAAAAGCACCATTCAAGTGAGGTCGTTGCCACTATTGTCTGACTGGCTCCTGTGCTGGTGACACATAAAAAAAGCACCATTCAAGTGTGGTCGTTGCCACTATCGCCTGACTGGCTCCTGTGCTGGTGACACATAAAAAGCACCATTCAAGTGTGGTTGTTGCCAGTGCCGGCTGACTGGCTCCCATGCTGGTGGCATGTAAAAAGCACCATTCAAACGTGGTCGATGCCAGTACTGCCTGACTGGCCCTCGTGCCAGTGGCATGTAAAAAGCATCCACTACACTCTCATAGTGGTTGACATTAGGAAGAGCATCCGGCTGTAGAAACCATGCCAGATCAGATTGGAGCCTGGTACAGCCTTCTGGCTTGCCAGTCCTCAGTCAAACTGTCCAACCCATGTCAGCATGAAAGCGGACGTTAAATGATGATGATAAGGAAATATAGTGTTCCTACCAGCAATTAATTAATATACTTGGTGGTATATTATGGTTGCAAGATGAAACACAGTGTCCTTACCAGCAACTAACATGTATGTACCAGTTGTTAGGAATGTGTCTAATATCTAAAATTAGTACATCCTATTGTGTTACTGTTAAATTTAGTTAGCTACTAGCCTACCTGTGACCTGTTTAAACACCAATTGTTCAAGGTACCCAAAATAACTGCATATCTTGAGAAACTGTGATCTGATTTATGCAAAACTTGTTTTATTTCCTTTGTATTCACATTTCAATGGTACCTTACTTTCAAAGCATTTTTGCAATTATGCACTGATTTGGCTATTTATAAAGGTACCCATAAAAACTGGATATCTCAAGAATCCATGGTCCTATTTAAGTGAAACTTGTCTTATTCTGTTTGTATTCCCATTATGCACTAGTTTGGCTATATTAAATTACAGACAGGAACACACAAGCAATCACAGACTTTTAGTAGTATATAGATATAAGTAATGTTTGTGGATAGTTACTGGGTTGGATGTGGTACTGAAGAAGGCACAAGAACTCTTGAAATATGCATATACATCCATTACCTATTTTTCTAGCTTTGAATGCATATTTACATAGATGAAAGTTTATATGAAATGTCAAAATGTTCAGTGCAGGCTCCAATATCTGTAGAAAATCTGTAGAGGTAACTTTAAAAAAAAGTGACTAAATTGCACAGCTAACACAGGTGGGACAGAGTATTGACTTATAAGCCTTCAATATACTTGACAGTATATGATGGTTGCATAATGAAATATAGTGCCCCTACTAGTAATGTATGTGTGTGTGTGTGTATATATATATTTATTTCAATACGGAGCAAATAATTCATGAGAAAAATAATTCATGGGAAAATAATTTGCGAAGATATCATCGACTATTATTATCTAGTCTAACAATTTAAAAATGATAATAACAGAATCAATAATGTAGGCAATTGCAGCCCCACCTCCCAAAGCTTTAAATAGCTGAAGGATTAAAATTAATCGAAGGACATACTAAGTATGTCTATCTGCTGGAAATAACAATCAAAACTCTTATTTAAATCACCAAAATATATGTATATATATATATACACACAGGCATACGCACTTTGCGTTTTATCCTTTTGAGATTGATGAAATAAGTACCAGCCAAGTGCTGGGGTTGATGTAAGCAACTTCCTCCTTCCCACGAAGTTGCAGGTCCTGTACCAAAATTTGAAACCATCATTATTATTATTAAGGTGATGAGCTGGCAGAATCGTTAGCATGGTCGATGAAATGCTTAGCGGTATTTTGCCTGTTGCTATGTTTTGAGTTCAAATTTTGCTGTGGTTGATTTTACCTGTCATCCTTTTGGGATCGATAAATTAAGTACCAGTGAAACACTGAGGCCAATGTAATTGACTCATCCCCTCCTCAAAACTGTTGCCCTTGTGACAAAATTTAAAACCATTATTATTATTATTATTATTTAGAGTAAACAACCTGAGCTGTGAATGCAGTAATTCTTCCTTAAAATAAAATGAAAATGTAAACTTACAGTGTTCAAATACATTTTTTTTGCATCTTCAATTCCTTGATAAATGCTTTCATTCAAGTGAAGTACAATTTCTTTTGGTGGTTCCAAGTCTCGAACAGTCATGTTTCCCTGCAGTGATCAAGTTATATATTTTACAGAAACAGCTGTTGGCAAATTATTGAGAGCAAAATGGAGTTAAACAAGAGATACTATGGAAGCTGGTCATTCCATCATAAATCAAACCTTGATGACAATAGTTTATTCAGTGTTAATGGAATGTAATGAGCAGAGAAAAGTTAATCAAAATTTCTTCTGTAACAAGGAAAACGAATCATTGGTTTCATGACTAATTTCTTTTTTTGATAAAGGTAACAACAACAACTCTAGAATTTAGATTTGAATTAACCCATAAAGCGCTGGGATTTGCATTTACATAGCATTGACTGCTGAGCACATTGTATGAAAATAAACCTACCATGCACACATAAAAAACAAAAAATAGTTAAAATATCTTCTAAGTATATAATGGTGGCAAGTTTTACATCATCCGAAAAGTCATTAGTTGAACTATTAGTCATTTTGCATTCTGGGGGGTATTGGAGTGTTTGAGTGACATTAGACCCCAACAAATGCTCATAAATTAAATGCATCTATCTGGGTTACAATCATGGCCTGTCATGCTTTATGTGTTAAATATATTTATGTGTGTGTGTGTGTGTGTGTGTGTGTATATATATATATACACACACACATACACCCATGCACACATATATATATATAAGTGTACACACACACACATTTATATACACATGTATATGTGTGTGTATGTATGCACATAAATATATGCGTGTGTGTGTGTGTGTGTGTGTATTTCAAAGTATACAGTATTATATATCCATTACAAATGATCTTGCCAATTAGTTTCACACTGGATATTAATTTTGGATAAGAGCACATGAGGCAGAAATAACATCAAAAGGACCACATGAGCAGCCAAATATGTGAATGTATGTGGGAGTGGCAGAAAGTCTCTTCAGGATCAGATTCGATACCCATAAGTCCCTCTTCAATATGCTAAAGAGATAAAATGTCACTGCCCTGGCCAGGCACAAACGGTCATTAAAGGAAAGTGCAATGGAATACAGGATAAAGTGAAAAATCTTTGAGAAGTGCAAGGCTTATTTTATTATTATTTTAATAGCAACACGAAATGCAGATTATGCTGAGCTGAGAAAGAAACCATATCAAAAAACTTTCAGGACCTTGACATCTATCTAAACTGCAGAAGTGAGATTTTTAGCCCTTGCCCACATGAAAGAAAGTATATTTCAACATAGCTACAGGCCCAATTATGACTATAGTTACTAATTCTGGACCTTCAGCTCTTTCACTACCATATCCTGAGAACCCAACAAAGAGTTTAACTAAAACACACAGATGTATATGCACCCTCATCCCACCAAAACATCTAATCATGTAAACCCCCACACACATTTCAGAAAACTTTTGCAGCCTAACAGCATCTCAGAGAATTTTCAGTTCAAGAGATATAACTCTTAATATAACCCTTGCTCATTTCAACGTCTTTGTTCACAGCACCAACAAACTGGATTTGATTTTTCACTTCCAATAACGTAGAGCAATTGCTATACATCTTTTCCATACTTGTTGGTTCTGATGAATATGTAGTATTATTTAACCATGCTGTCAACTAACATCCAGTTTAATATTCAGTGTGAAACTGATCTGTAAGATCAGCCATAATGGATATATAATACTTATATGTAATCACTATCGCCAAATATAAGTGTATATATTTTATAACTTACGGATTCTTACATAACTTTATATATATATATAACGTACATATGTATGTGTGTGTGTGAGTGTTTGTGCATGTTTGTATGGTTCCTTGTCTAAACATGTGGTATTTGCAAATGAAAATTAGTGTCTTACAAGTGAAGTTCTTAGTTCCCAGTCTTCTGTGAAAAACATATGGGAAAATATGACCTTGCTTAGAAGCAGGTGATGGTTGTTGATACATAGAATAATGCAGTCCAAGATACTCATAAAAAGACGGAATAGTCAAAATCATACTACTTTTGATCACATATCTACTGTCTTGATTTTGAGTTGAACAACAATTCCCTACTCTATGAGCAGCTAATACATTGACAGTCCATTACTGGGGACATTATTATTCCTTTTTACAATATTCCATTTACTGTGCTTTTATAAATAAAAAATATAAGATATAATGAAAATTTAATCACGGAATCAGCTTTGAAGCTTGGTGCATCAGTAGTAGTGGTAGTAGATTTTGTGGTTTCATAATAGTTAAGAGCCCTACTGTGCCTCAATAGCCAAAATTTAACTTGGTTTCAATAACAACTTCTTCAATAGCTATGGGCCTGTCTTGATCTCTGTCATACCATAAAATGTAAATTTGAATGTCAGAAATGAGTAAAACTTACTGTCCATTTTCCTTTTGACTCTTTGACACGGCAGTCAACATAATACGTCATGTGGACGGTGGTCATCCCATCAGAGGGTGCGTGCTAACAGAATAAAATGAAGAATAAATTATTTATAAAGTGAAATGCTACATCATATATGAGAAGTTGAAGGGCAAATAGTTATTTTCTACAGGCAATAAATGAGAAGGAAACAAGAATTAGATGTTTAATATAGAATTTGAAAACTTGAAGTATTTGAATAGGAAAGGAGCTTCTAAAGATAAAGGGGAGCACTATGAAATGGTGTATGTTATAATGTTGGAGGTGAGTATCAAAATAAGGTTAACAATAATGAGAAAAAGGATTAGGTGGCAAGCTACCAAAATTGTTAGTATGCTGGGCAAAATGCTTTCTGGTATTTTGTCTGTCTTTATGTTCTGAGTTCAAATTCTACCAAGGTAAAGTTTGCCTGTGCTTTAACTCAGGTGTTCTGAGGATCTGCATGTATACAACTATTGTTGAATCATATTAATGCAATACTGCATATAATATACATAACATTTAAAACAATTAACCACCGAAAATGATGCATTGAAACAATTATAGTGATTTGTAATAAAACCTGTTCAATCCATCTTCTCATATTAAAATTTGTTTATATAAAGATATATATATATATATAACAGTTATTGAGGTGTAGATAAAGATTGAGGTGGGATTGTGGAGTTGATGTGGCCACAGGAGAAATAGTGGAATAAATGTAGTCCTAGGAGAGATTGTGGCATAGATATAGACATGCCAGAGATTGTAAAGAAGTGGTTATGTCTGGTCTGAGAACTATTGTACAATCACATGGCCAAAGTTGATATAGTTGTTTGTCCAACAGAAATTAATGTTGTGACAATTTCTGTTGGAGTAGTTATGTCATAAATAAATTTATGAACATCACACCATGGTGAAAGTAAAGTTTAATTTTTATTTATGTAGCCAGTGACCCCTGACTGGTGGCACATAAAATACACCATCTAAATGCGGTCAAGGCCAGTGCCCCCCGACTGGCTCCTGTGCCAGTGGCACGTAAAAGGCATCATCTGAACGTGGCCAATGCCAGTGCCTCCTGACTGGCTCCCGTGCTGGTGGCATGTAAAAAGCACCATCCAAATGTGGCCAATGCCTCCTGACTACCTCCCGTGCTGGTGGCATGTAAAAAGCACCATCTGAACGTGGCCGGTGCCAGTGCCCCATGACTGGCTCCCATGCTGATAGCACATAAAAACACCATCTGAACGTGGCCAATGCCAGTGCCTCCTGGCAGGCTCCTGTGCTGGTGGCACGTAAAAAACACTATCCAAATGTGATCGATGCCAGGATAGCTTGACGGGTTCTTGTGCTGGTGATATGTAAAAAGCACCCACTACACTCTCAGAGTGGTTGGTGTTAGGAAGGGCATCCAGCTATAGAAACATTACCAGATCAGATTGGAGTCTGGTGCAGCCGCTGGCTTTCCAGATTTCAGTCAAACCGTCCAACCCATGCCAGCATGGAAAATGGACATTAAACAACGATGATGATGATGATGAAAATCAAAATGGAAAACAAAACTACTTACATCAAGGTTAGAACCAAAAAGACCATTTTTGAAACTGATAAGGTTAAGAGATTTATCAAACCATCTGTTAGTTGGATCACCGGCAATGGCTTTTGTAAACAACTGGGAAAAAGGAAGAAAGAAATAATGTTAAATAATATGGACAAGAAAATATTAATATCTGGGCTACCACTACCATCATCATCATCTTCATCACATTTATAGAGCAACATTGCTTATATAACTTCTTGCCAAGCACACAGAGTTTTTACATAATTCATTTTTCTTTTTCCTCCCTCCACACACATTCTACATCCAATACCTCAGTCCCACCACATGCACATATCTCTTGCTCTCTCTCTCTCTCTCTCTCACACAAATACACACACACACCACAATACATATACCATGCTATAACTGTGTATCATAATTCTCTAATGTTATCTAAGAGACACTAAATCTGTTCTGAAGATGAAAACAGGTAACATATCTTATCGACACCTACCAGTTATTATTTATGGATATCAATATTTATTTTCAATTTTTATATTATACTCTTGATGCATATATCTATCATATAAAATCCATTCTGTCTGTCTATGTGTGTGTGTGTGTGTGGCTTTTAGGATCTCAGGCATCCTCCATCCGATTGCGCTCAAATTTGATATGTAGATACTGACGGTATCAGGGCGTGTATAAGTCTTGAAAAAATTACAAAAATCGATTCCAGGTGAGAATGCGATTGATAAAGCCGTGGGAAATCGTTTTTCTTTGGAATAGAGAAAAAGTCTATCTTTATTTCTTCTTTTGCTGGTGTCTCAAATTTAGGTTAAATCAGTGTTTCTCAAAGGGGAGGCCTATGGAACGGTCAGATAAGTTGTTTTCAGAAAATTTGGCTTAAATGTTTTACAACTCAGCACCGTCCATTGGACAGGGTGTGTTTTGCTCATATATATATATATATATATATATATTATACAACATGTATTTATTTATATACATGAGTATATATAAATACATGTGCATGTATTTTAAGAAATATAAGCTATGGAGAATATATAAAGAAAGGGGAACATAAGTTCATTTCTGTTTATTTGTTACTTACTTACATGCACGTGACCATGCATGCACACACTGACTAATAAGGAAAAACTGTAGATGATGGAATGATAACTGAACCTTTATTGATCATCTATTTGCTATACATTGCATTCTTTCATTCATGGCTATTTCTCATCTCTCGATCACTCCCTCCTCAATTCTCACTCTCCTAAGCTTCTGATGTAACTGGTGTAGACAGTGGATCTCCTCTGCTCATTATGCATTGCTTCCACTCAGTGTAACTAAACATGCTACTGTACCTATTCTGACTCTTTTCTTCCTACCACTCCTTTATATTGCTCACCAATACAGGACCCATCTGCTTTCCATTTGCCATGTGAACACCTCCATTATTCAATCCCTTCAGCTCATCTCATCACTAAAGTATAAATGGCTACATTGGACAACTTCTGCCACTTGCTTAATCCTCCACTCTTTACTGCTTGTCATCATCCTCTGTCACTGCCTGCTATCTTATTCCTATTCTTTTTTTCCTAGATATACTGGTTCTCTGTCATTGTCTATTCCTTGGGTCCCATAACTTCTGTCACCTCTCTGACATCTCAGTCATGTCTCATATACACACACCTACCTTAAAATACTGAGCGCTACCATCACTCCTTTCCCAATCACACATCCCTCTCATCAATATCATTTTTGCCTCTGTCACTAATGTTTCTCACTCTGTAAAGAGGCTGGCAAACAAGGACAGATGTGGTTTTATGAGGTCCCTTTAGTGATGTTGTGACCATGGCTACCCCTCAAGTGCTGGTGTCATGAAAAAAGCACAGCCAGTACACTCTGTAAGATTGTGAGAATGTTTCGTTTTGTGAAGGTCATGACATCTCTCTAGTGTTGGTGCTGTGAAAGAAAGCAGTCAATATATTCTGTAAAGTCAATGTTAGAAAGAGCATCTGAAAGAGAAACCAAACTAAAAATGAAATGCAGCCATGAGATGAAGTCGCATCTAAAAATGAGGTGAAGTCAGCTGAACAGTCTAGATAAATAGACCCAATCACTACATGCAGGTATGGAAAGCAGATGCAAAATAATGATGATACCATTCAGATACACATTGCACACAAATATATACACTATGAACCGAACTACATAAAACAAAAAAGAATCATACCTCACTGGTGTCTTGAGGACAGTCTTCATCCAAAGAGACAGCCATTATGCTCTTCTGAACCAATTCCAGGGTGTGAAAGTTTTCTGGATGGATTGCTAGTAATTCCTTGTAATACTGAAAATACAGAAAGTAGTAATAGTAGCAGCAGTAATAGAAATAAAGATGTAGCTTGCTTACCAACCACATGGTTCCGGATTCAGTCCCACTGTGTGGCACCTTCGGCAAGTGTCTTCGACTATAGCCTCGGGCCGACCAAAGCCTTGTGAGTGGATTTGGTAGATGGAAACTGAAGGAAGCCCGTCGTATATTTATATTTATATATATCATCATCATCATTTAGCGTATATATATATATATATATGCATGTGTGTGTATATGTTTCTGTGTCTGTGTTTGTCCCCCCACCATCGCTTGACAACTGATGGTGGTGTGTTTATGTCCCTGTAACTTAGCAGTTCGGCAAAAGAGACCAAAAGAATAAGTACTAGGCTTACAAAGAATAAGTCCTGGGGTCGATTTGCTTGATGAAAGGTGGTGCTCCAGCATGGCCGCAGTCAAATGACTGAAATGAGTAAACGAATATATATATATATATAGTTTACTTTAGTATTTGTTTTACAATACTCCTGAAGTGAAATTGTCTGTTAATTAGACATTATTGTATTAATGGCAGGTTATTTTACCAATTAAAACACATGTACTGCTTGTAATTTTACTGCCTTCTATTATTACCAGTTAACATGTTAACTAATTAGCTAATAGACTGCTTGATTAATCAATCAGTTGGGTAGTCAGAATCTGTTCATTATAGCTTCTGATTTTATGAATGACACATGCTCATCCACTCATCTGTAACTTTGGCTGCAGCATTTTGTGTGTGTGTGTGTGTGTGAGTGAGTGAGTGAGAGAGAGAGAGAACTTAGTTGAAAGGTTTATACGAGACAAGAAAACTAACAAAATGTATTTTGAGGGCTGATATTTCACAGAGTTAAAAGGTCAAATAGATTTTTGTCTTGCAGATCCCTTATAAAGGATTTTGGTGAGCCTGTTCCTTTCAAAAATCAAATTGAAAAGTTAACTCAAACCACACACACACACATACACACAAAAGAGACAGATTATGTCACCTTTTGTAGATAAGTACCAGGAATAAAAATTGATGAAGAATTAAAGCAAACTTTGTCTTGTTTCCAAACCAAGAAATGTGAAGTGAAATCTTACCTTTGCCCAACTTGTTCTATCATGTGCTGTGAGTATCCCAACAGATGGTCCCGCTTCTTCGTTGATACACTTATCATAAATAATTTGAAGTTGTTTCTGCATCTCTGGTGCAGTGATCAGTTCATTTGTGTCATCAGTGATTCCCATTGTAAACATTCGACCACGACACAAGACCAAAATATGCTGGGGTGTCTCCCCTTCGCTCTCTAAAACACCAAAATATTAGAGCTTAACTTTAAGGTTATGGTCAAGGAAATTGTTATATTCAAACAGATTGTTGTTATAGAAAACAGAATAGAGTTGAAATGATGGTATTGCTGAATAACTGAGATCAGCATATCATACAGATGTATAATGTCAAAAAACATAGAAATATATCAGTAGCGGATGTCTATATGAGATACTTTGAGTGATGATGAAGATGATACAAGTACGTTGATGTTGGTATTAATAGTAGTAATGATGATGATAATAATAGTGACCCAACCTGTTTTAAAATAATGCAAAAGATGGTCCTTCTTTGTTCCAGGGATGCGACAGGTGGTAAATATCTTGTGGTATTGGTTCATACACAAGAACTGACCATTTCTGTTTGTCTGAGCTCGGAGAGTTTCACTGCAACAGTGGAAATAGATATATATATATATATAGAGAGATTGCTGTAGAAAGTGGGTTGAAGTGATGAGAGAAGAGGTATGAAAGTGAGAAGTGAAAATTTGTGGAAGTATATTGGAAATGTCATCATAGCATGAAATGAAAGACGACAAAGTGGACTCTTGAATGAGATGTTGTTGTTGTTTATTCTAGAATAGGAAAGCAGAAGATAGATTTAGCTGCAATTGAACCAAAATAATTTCACTTGACACTGTGAAAGAGTTAATAGCTGTTCAAGTACAGACTCCGGCTTTTGATATAAGCAGTTCAGAGAGCTCCCATCTCTTCTGGTAACAAAGGCCTCTCGCTCAGAATGAAAGGCATTATACCACCAAAGGTTTCAGTCACCTGTCATTGCCTCCTTGAGGCCCAACACTTGAATGGTGCTCAGAGTGAAAGGCAGACTGTATGGTGCCTGTGTGTGAACAGCAATGCTACACAGCAGTGATACATAGGCTGTGACTGCCAAGGACATGCGTAGGCTTCTAAGAAATGAATGCTTTGTTGGATGTGTAATGTCAGTGTGCATGCATGACAGTGTAAACATCCTGAGAGAAAAGTTGGGCATAAGAAGCATCAGATGTGATGTGCAAGAAGGACAACTATGCTGGTATGGTCATGTGATGCATATGGACAAGAACAGTTGTGTGAAGAGATGTTGCACTTGAATGGTAGAGGGAACCTGTGGAAGAGGTAGACCCAGGAAGACACAGGATGAGGTGATGAGGCACGATCTTCGAATGTTGGGCCTCATGGAGGCAATGACAAGAGACTGAGACCTTTGGTGATATGCCACACTTGAGAAGACCCACCAAGCCAAGAGAGTTGTAGTTGTGGCCGATACCAGTGTTGTGTAACTGGCCTGTTAAAAGTACCCTTCAAACATTGGGCGATATGCAGTGCTTGTGAAGATCTGTCGAGCCGAGTGAAATCATAGTCATGGCTGATGCCAGTGCCATCTGACTGGCACCCATGCTGGTGGAACATAAAAAGCACCATTCAAGCATTGGGTCTCAAGGAGGCAATGGCAGATGACTGAAACCTTTGGTGATATACTGTGTTTGTGTAGACCTGTGAAGCCATGTGAGACCATAGTTGTGGCTGATGTTGGTGTCAGGTTATTGGCACCCATGCCAGTGGCATGTAAAAATCACCCACTACACTCCCAGAGTTGTTGGTGTTAGGAAGTCTATCCAGCCATAGAAACCATGTGAAATCAGATCAGAACCTGATGCAGTTCCCCAGCTTACCAGTTTTCAGTTAAGCCATTCAACCCATGCCAGCATGGAAAGCAGACATTAAATGATGGTAATGATGATGGGACAATGGAGAAGAAGAAAGTGAATAAGGAGGAAAAGATAAGGAGAAGAACAGAAAGAGGAAAGCAAAGAAAATGGAGAAAGAGTAGATAAGAAAAAGTGAAGGAACAGATAAAAAAAAGTGAGAATGAGAAAAGGGAAGAGTGGTATGTGTGTGTGAGAGAGAGAGAGAGAACAATATCTTACCGTCTAAGAAACTGCCAAAATTCAAGAGAGTAATACAAACACATAGCACACCGCTCTATCTGGGTCCCTACTTTGGCTGGCCAGTAATGTCTGTAATAAGGTCCTTCTCCCCCAGTGTTGATCATAGGTGCACAGGGACTGCGAGTCTCTAGGTAAGCAAGGTCTTCCCACCATTTTTCCAACTGTGGAACATAATTATAGATTTATAAATTAATAATTCATTATTTCCTTAATTAGAAATATAAATTACTCTATGGTGATGTATACACATCATATACACTCAAATACTGTATATGCACATATCTACAGGCTGTGTATTCACATACATTTACACATTATATACACATATCTATACATCATATACATACACCATCTACATATATATCTATGCAATGTATATAAACATATATCTATAAGCTATATAAATAAGTAGATAGCTCTCAATAGGGTTCAACAATAAGTATCCAGTTGTTCAACCATCTCGACTATTTAATCACTGAAATATAGTGTAAGTGGCAGAGTATTCCACAGATAATTATAACATTAATTAGGTAGAATCTTGTCTCTTGGATCTCCATGAGTGGGTTCTTAAGCAAGGCACTAATTCGATTGATCCCTTTCTCAGCAGGCATTGAAATATGATGACCTTTTGCAAGTTATTATGAATGTGTAAGTTTATGTGTGTGTGTGGTCCAAAAAGACAAAAAAAATACACAAAGACAGAGTGAATGGACAAATAGTGTGTATTAATTTAACACCAAGGGAGAATGGAAGAAGTCTTCCTCTTTTTTTGTTATCTTTTCCATCATAAGGGAGTAAGGTTTAAACTGTGTTTGATTAATACCTAAATAATTCATGTGCTGTACTTCATGCTTTTCTCAAAATGGTATGTTAAGTATACAATTTTGAAAGACCACTGTTCAGAGAAACATAGACCCCATAAGTGTTTATGAAACAACATGATAACACTAGTCCAAATACATCAGTGTTTAACAATGGCAGAGGTAACACATTTGTGTTGTTGAAAATTACATCTTTGATTTTTATAATCCTGACAAAGTTTGTGAATTTTCTTTGTAACTTTCTTTGAACTTGTAGAATAAAATGAATCACTGCAAAATGTTAGAATCAGGAAGGTAAAAGAGGCAATAAGCATCCCCCACTTTTCATATAAACATTACAATAAAGACAAAATGTCTGAAGTATTAAAGATCAAAGTTAACTTACCCAATTATTCTCACTCTTAGCTTTTTTCTCCAAGAGACTATGTAGTCTGGGACCGGCATTGCTGGCAAATTCCTGCACAATTTCCGTGGTCTGCTGGTATTCTTCATCAGATACATGTGGTCGGACTAAAGACACAAACAATAATTCCTCTTTTATTTTGTAGAAATCACATTCTATTTAATAATATTCTGCTATGCAGGTAAATATGCCAGCCAGCATTATGGAGGTGTTCAGGGAGTCCCAACCTCCCTTTACCACCCCACTTTCATGGTATGTATGGACAGCTGCCAACTGCAACCAGCCAGTTCTACTATAAGCTCCTGTATCCACTTCTAGAAATGCATACACTTCAAACAAACCCACTGGCTCCATGCCCCTCCCATCAGTTTTCTGTAAGCACCTCCCTCTCCTTCCCTCCTTTACTATGTAATAAGTGAACACAATGATATTGGTTTCAAATTTTGACACAAGGCTAGAGATTTCAAGGGAGAGGATAAGTTGATTACTTCTACTACTGGTGTTCAACAGATGCTTATTTTATCGACCCTGAAAGGATGACAGGCAAAGTTGACTTTGGTGGAATTTGAACTTGGAACATAAAGACAGACAAAATGCCAGCAAGCACTTTGCCCAGTTTGCTAATGACTGACAGTTTGACAGCTTGCCACCTTAAACACTTAATAACAATACTGAGAGACATAAGTCATACTGAAAGCACCACAAGAGGAGCAGAAGCCCTAAATTAAGATTCTGTTTTGGAGGAGAGATGAACTCAAGAAGATGCAGGAAGGAAACATGTCTGAAGAGAGAAGTCACTTTGAATAAAATCTGACATAGTGCAGAGAGGGCAATTAAGTTCCATCAGACACACTTTTAGGGCTGGTGGCATGATGCAAAGCACAGTGTCTATGCTGTAAGGTGGGTCGTGATGGGAAAGGCAGCCAATCGATAAAACAAGGACAAAAATCCTGACAATCACAAATGAGACGTAAAACCCTAACTATATATAGAAGAAATGTACAACCTCATGTTGGTGCTGTCTGTGATAGTGGAGTAGTCAGGTGGAAACATCTGGCTATAATTAATAGCCCCTAGATCATCATCAAACAATTGAATAAATTGTCTTCCTTTCAGACACAAAGAATAGACAAATATCAACTTACCTACCACTGAAACCACCCCACCTATTCTTGTCAGCTCAGGGCTTCCACCATCAACATTGACATAATGAAAGATAGGTAAGGATTGGGGAACTACTAGAGCAGTATGCTGTATACAAGTGGTAAGATGGCGGGAGGCCTCAGTAGGATACTATGTGGGTAAGGACACAAGTACTCATTATTTTAAGTTGGTAACAGTAGTAGAATAAGTATATTATTGGGAAAAAAAAAACAAAAAAAAAACATTGGAAAAACCAATTATAGCAGCAACTCCATCAATTCCTAGGGATATCTGAAGAAGGAATTTTATATTCTGAAATATCATATCAGACTATGGATGATTAAATTACAACAGTTATTATAGTCCATTGTTGTACTATTCAAAACATTTTATTCTTTACAAAGGACAGATAATATAATTGAGGTAATCAGAGTATGTGACAGAATAATTAAACAAATTAGTCAATGAGCAACAGTTACCTCAGCTTATGTACCACAATTAGGACTAACACAAGAAAAAGGAGCATTTCTACAAATCTTTCTTGCATACCATCCCAGTAAGGAATGACTGAAACCTTGTTAGCTTGGCTGGTCATCACTGCACTCATTATAATTGTTATTGTTGCTGTTGTTATCATTGGAATACATCACCTTGGGGTTATATCTGATTCCTTATCTCCTCTCTACTGTGTATATATGTGTGCAATTGTATGTACATCTGCTTGAATATGTATGAAGGAGGACTGGCCTCCATTGCCCTCCCTGCATCAACTATTAATCTATCTCCTAGAAAAACCCATCATTCTTTTACTTTCTATTCTGTCTTAGCAGTGCTGCTAAATATAATTTGCATAGCTGGAATATACATAAGGACAGCATACCACCAAGCTTTGTATTTTTCGCCGTGAAAGTTGGGGAAATAATTATATTATATCTGATTAATTGTTTTGTGTAATAATGATAGTTGATTTACTAAAACAGGTGTAGGTTTTATAAAGCTAAAGATACTAATTACGTTTTCTGTGTTTATTATTTATATATATAATATAAGCAAAAAGATTAGGAGATGTGAGAAGCAAAAAGAGTTTAGATATTTCTGTAGTGGCTACAGCTGCTTCATAAGTTATGCTGGACTAGCTGAATTACCTGGCATTGCCTAGGTTACTGCTGTTCTTATTCAAATTAGTAAACAATAAATATGAAGATATATTTTTTTCCTCATAATTATTTCAAAATATCTATATTTTATTTAAAAATATCCAAATTGTAATGATAACAGAATTTAGAACTGAAAATCTGTCAATCTTGAAGCACCTCAAAGTAAACAATATTCATTGTGTAATTTTTTGTCAGTGTCCAAATAAATAAACTGTTGCTGCTTCCAACTCGTGAGCAACAACATAGAGTTGGCCGTGGGAGGAGTATGTAATAGAGAGATGAAGTCCAACTACCTTGAGGGATTGACTCTGAAATTTGTTAATTGAAATACCATAACTTAGTTTGACTGGGAACTGAAGCTTCTTAAATTCAAATGGAACATCTGTAGGTATGAGAGGAAATTTTGGTATAAAGACAACTTCTTCTTTGTGACTAGCTGATATGATTGTTGCCTGTAGGACATGGGCCTTCCTGGAAGTAACAATTAAACGAGTTCCATTACACAGGCAAGGTGGGTCAAAATTCCTAAACAACATAATAGGAGCATCCAACATTAGTGTGAAGTTATGCGGTGGTACTCCAGTGTGTTTAAGTGTGTTCAGAAATTCAACAGGGTATTGAACTGACAAATCTTGATCGACGGCTGTGTGGATTGACTGAAAAGTCATTTCTGACATATCTTAACTTTTGAAGCTCATGATTGAGCCAGTATAGCTCTTTCACAATAGCCAGTCTACAACAGGGTAATTGACAATCACACATAAATTCTTACATACATATACTTAGACACACACAGACATACATTTCCATAATGAATGTGCAAGCATTTGTGTCGTCATTGTCTTGGTATAAAATGTCCTTTACTATATCATATATAAAGAATGCACAAACGCACACACACTCACAGACGCATATACACTCATATTACAAAATGTGTTGTGGTGGTGATGATATAAAATGTCTTTTAGTATCTCATGTATCAAAAGTGCAAACACACACTCATATACAAAAATGTCATTGTCATGGTATAAAATGTCCTTTATTATGTTGTATGTAATAAACACACGCACATACAAAATGTGGTGGTGGTATAAAATGTCTGTACTATAATTGACTACAGAAAGATTATTTTCGAGAAAATGTTAAATTGTTTTAATGCAAATGAAAAACAAATGGTTAATATACAGTTTAACTCCCAGTCACCGAAACAAAAAAAAAAAAATCAAATAGGTGTAAAAAGATGTGTAGAAAATTAATATGGAAACAAAAATTTGTGCAAATAAACGGGGAGAGGACTTTCAGAAAATTAACATGACCCAATTTTTTCCCTCATAACTTTCATGAAAATGGATATCTTTTAATGAAATTTTATATAAATACTTTTCAAACAGTATAGATTACGATTATAAAGAAATTTGTGGGGAAAATGTTTTCCGAAGGGGTAGGGAGAGGACTGTCAGAAAATTCCTTTTTTTTATCATCGTAATCTATGCCATTCAAAAGGCCATGGAGAGGTTTATTTGAAATCGATCCTTCATTTCATTTCATTTCCGATATCGTCACATTTGAAAACTAGTGCTCGAGAATGGAGAATTTCAATATTTGTGAAAATTGTAATTTTGATTACTATGAATGCAAAAGCACTTTTCATTGTAATGATCAAAAGTCAGTTGAGTTCCTTTGTTCATACAGAGTATTACCAAACATAGTGATATGCCCACATGGAAACAATGATGAGAAAATACCTTGCTCTAACAATTTTGAAGATAGCACACATAGAAACATACACACACAAAACATTGAAAGACTTTCGAAAAACATAAAAGAATCAATCCAAAAACCAGGAATTCAATCAAAATATCTGCAACAAGATATTTATTTATAACTTCTCAACATGAAGAAAGTCAGTTGCACAAGTTCTTCATAGAGGCAACCAAATTATACCTTCCTCTCTTGAATTGTTGCTGTCAAATAATTACCAACCAAGATGAAGGTATATATGTTTGTGCAAATTTTTGTTTTCATTAAACATTTTTTTTTTTACACTAAGTAGACTGTTTCTTTTCTTTTTTGTTTAGTTTTGTTTTGTTGACTAGATCCTGAAAGTTATGAGGGATAAAAACTGGATCATGTGAATTTTCCCAAATCCTCTCACCACCCATTCGGAAAACATTTCCCCCCACAAATTTCTTTATAATCATAATCTATGCCATTTGAATAGTATTTCTATAAAATTTCATAAATATATATCCATTTTCCTGAAAGTTGTGAATTTTCTGAAAGTCTCTCCACATCCATCCCAGCTCGTTAACACAAATTTTTGTTTCCGTACTCTTTTACTTGTTTCAGTTATTTGACTGTGACCATGCTGGAGCACCACCTTTAGCCGAGCAAATCGACCCCAAGACTTATTCTTTGTAAGCCTAGTACTTATTCTATCAGTCTCTTTTGCCGAACCACTAAGTTATGGGATCGTAAACACACCAGCATCAGTTGTCAAGCGATGTTGGGGGGGACAAACACGGACACACACACATACATATATACGACGGGCTTCTTTCAGTTTCCATCTACCAAATCCACTCACAAGGCCTTGGTTGGCCCGAGGCTATAGCAGAAGACACTTGCCTTAAGTGCCACACAGTGGGACTGAACCTGGAACCATGTGGCTTGTAAGCAAGCTACTTATCACACAGCCACTCCTACACCTATATTCGTTTTCTACATATTTTTTTTACACCTATTAGACTGGTTTTATTTTTGTTTTGGTGACCAGGAGTTAAACTATATATTAACCAAAAAAATTACATGTTGACACTCACAGGTTATTTGATTTGATTTGGTGAAGCCTTTTGAGAATGCATAAGGAACAGACAGACAAAGAATTTTATATAGAGAGAGATTACATAATTAAACTTGAAGCCTGAGGTTAGTGATGTAACCCAGAGCAAATTATGAAATATTAAAACTCTTTAGCTCCTCACATCTCTTGTTTTTTGCTTTGCTTATTATATACCAGTGCAGGTGGCACGTAAAAAGCACCCACTACACTCACGGAGTGGTTGGCGTTAGGAAGGGCATCCAGCTGTAGAAACATTGCCAGATAAGACCGGAGCCTGGTGCAGCCTTCTGGCTTCCCAGATCCCCGGTCGAACCGTCCAACCCATGCTAGCATGGAGAACGGACGTTAAATGATGATGATGATGATACTCAACAATGGAGATATTACTATTAATGTATCTTGGGTTTTCAGTTGTATAGCCCTGTTAAATTACACAGTAATTTATTTAGTGTGTGAAGGTTTGTGTGTGTGTGTATAGACACACACATTTATAAGCTAAAAATTTGAACCAAGCTTACTTTCACTCGTTTAATATCTGTTTTCCTGAAAAGTCAGAGGAGGAGATATCTGAGGCAGAATTTTTAGGGTCAGATACACTTACTGCTGTCAATCTATACCCATTTTCCAAGTAAGTGATTTTTTTTTTTATTTAAGAGGATTTCAAAAATGCAAGCTAGCAGACAATATGCTAACAGGAAATATCAACAAATGTCATCAGTTCCAACCCAGCTACAAATGATGGCATTTGTAGCCATAACTCAGTAATGATTGTAAACATTCACAGACATACACATGCACGCACATACACACACATGCACACACAAGGACTTTTCCAGTATTCTGTCCATTATTGCTCTCACAAACCATAAGAATGTTGCTAGAAATAATTCACACACATTAAAAATTCAAAATCTGGGAAGTTGCCAGAAACTAGCAAAAAATTGTAAAACGTATAGCAGCAAAATAATAATTTTGGTGGAGGAGGGGGTTATTCTAATTTTTAAAAAACAGCTTTTAAATCATTTTTATCATAAATTCTTATAGGTGCAGGTGTGGCTGTATGGTAAGTAGCTTGCTTCCCAATCACATGCTTCCAGGTTCAGTCCCATTGTGTGGCACTTTGGGCAAGTGTCTTTTACTGTAGCCTCAGGCCAACCAAAGCCTTGTGAGTGGATTAAGTAGACGGAAACTGAAAGAAACCTGTTGCATATATATAGAAGGGCAGTGAGCTGGTAGAACTGTTAGCACGCTGGGCGAAATGAATACGTTCTAAGTTCAAATTCTGCTGAGGTTGACTTAGCCTTTCATCCTTTCAGGGTTGATTAAATAAGTACCAGTTACACACTGGGGTTATGTAATTGACTTAATCCCTTTGTCTGTCCTTGTTTGTCCCCTCTATGTGGGCAATATAGAAATACATGGATGTATATGTTTGTGTGTCTGTGTTTGTCCTTGACAATCGATGTTGATGTGTTTGTCTTTGTAACTTAGTGGTTTAGTAAAAGGGACCAAGAGAATAAGTATTAAGCTTACAAAGATTAAATCCTGGGGTCGATTTGTTTGACTAAAGGCTGTGCCCCATCTTGACCACAATCAAATGACTGGAGCAAGTAAAAGGATAAAAGAGAAATACTTCATTCTTAATTTTGAAGTCCCATACTTCACCTTGAGAAACACTGTGATAGACTTTATGCATACTACACACATTAACACATATACACATTAATATATTATATATACGAGGCGGTGAGCTGGCAGAAACATTAGCACGCCAGGCGAAATGCTTAGTGGTATTTCGTCTGCTGCTACGTTCTGAGTTCAAATTCCGCTGAGGTCGACTTTGCTTTTCATCCTTTTGGGGGTCGATAAATTAAGTACCAGTTGCGTACTGGGGTCGATCTAATAGACTGGCACCCTTCCCAAAGATTTTGGGTCTTGTGCCTAGAGTAGAAAAGAATATACTATATATACATACACTACAAGCACTAATATACACACAAATATACTATATTGTGTGATCACATGATCAACCAGACTATTGGATGTTGTTATATATCACTGGTCACAACGTGCTTTGCATTGTTTTAGCTTTTGAATGATGCAACCCCACTGGCTAGGTGAGCAAGCCAACATTCTCCCTGACCAGAAGGCTATTCTGTTATAGGGTCACTGAATGGACTGGAGCAATGTGAAATGAAGTGTTTTTCTCAAAAACACAATGCACAACTAGTCTGGGAATTGAACCCATGATCTCACAATTGTGAGTGAAACACACTTAACCACTGAGCTACATGCCTTCACAATATAATATAAACACACTGTACAAGGGGATGCTGAAAAGTTCCTGGCTTTGGGTAAAAGAAAATACACGAGGATCAGTTAATTATGATTTTATTCAACATATTCCCCTTTCAGATTCACACACTTTTGGCAGTGGTCCTTCAGGTTTTGTAAGCCCTCTGGAAAAACTCAGAAGGTTAGGCTTCCAACTAGGCCTTTCGCGACACCCCTAAAAATTCAGAAACTTTTTAGCACCCTTCCATATTACATACACACTCCGTTTCATATTCAGAATGAGAAAATGAGAGGAACTTTACCTGACTCCAAGTATTTCTGGAGAGTTTTGCTAAGATCTGGACATGGTAGAGGAGGCAATGTATCTTGATTCTGGAAGGTCTTCTCTTCTGTTGAAGTTACCTGCAGAATTGTCGCAGACATCTTTCTGTCAACAACAATTATAATAACAGATGCAATAATCCGGAGTTTAGTAAAGCAATATAATAAAGATTCAGAGAAGTACTAGAGAAAGAGATAGATAGATAGATAGATAGATAGATATAGATAGATAGATAGATAGATAGAGAGAGAGAGAGAGAGAGAGAGAGAGAGAGTGAGAGATGTATGACACACAGAACAACTAGGCATTTCTATGAGACACTACAGGCCATGGTAGGGTTCCAGACAGACAGAAAGTAACTTGATTGGGAAGCAATACAGCAGATAAAACCATTAAAGCTAAGAGACAAGCCTACAAAGACTGGAAGAAAGAGAGTAGCAGAGAATTATACCAGACTGCTAGAAGAGAAGCTAGATGTTAGGTCATAATCATTATTCAATGTCTGTTTTTCCATGCTGGTATGGGTTTGTTGGTTCAACAGGAGCTGGTGAGCCAGAGGAGAGAGAGAGCCAAGTTCCAATGTTGGCTTTGGCATAGTTTCTATGGTGGTGTGTAGCTAGCACAGCAAAAGAAAAAAACAGAAGTAAGAGTTTTCCAATGTTCTATGGCACTGAGACCAGAGGCAGGAATCCATTCTGAATTGCAAGACTGAATTGAGATGTTGTGGGGTGAGTGTATGGAATGATAATACAGACATTGTAAAGAAATAATCTTATAAGTGCTATAAAGAAAGGTTACAGGATGATGAGAAAGTGTTTTACCAGATTAGCTCCAACTAAGACACTGGCCATTCAAGTTGATAGCAGCACACACACACACACACACACTCTCTACTAATCTTTCAGTTTCTGTTAAACAAACCCACTCATCCCTCAGCTTCTATGCTACCTTCCTGTGTCTCTTTTATTCATCCTTCTCTCACTGCACCACTCCCTCCCTCCTTAACACACTACCCTCCCCCCTACACCTCTCAAATTCAATCTACACTGCCATTAATATAAAGTGGGATAACCCTGAATCTCTTCCAACTAACTCCACCCCTACCCACCGTTTTTATCTCTACTTCTCTCTCTCTTTACAATGATTGTGAAAAGAGGGGTCTTTTTCTTTACAATCACACTTTTGTTAGGCATCACATTCTCTCCTCCCCCAGGTTACCAACTGACACACATTATTCATCTCTTACCACCTCTGTTCCTTGTTTGGTATCTCTTCTTTGTCACAAAAGGATAGGGTGGTACCACTGGAAAAGAATCAATCAGCTTTCTAGTTGTCTGTTTCTTGAGGGGTCATTAATTTTGAGAACTGAGGACAAATAAGTTTCACGACCATCCTTGTCAAAACAACAGCTTCTGAGACCTGTTGTGGTTACTGATTCAGCTATTGTGTGCCCCTGCCTCTTTTTCACTCCCTACATTTCTAGTTTATCAAGGAGAGAAGCCCTCAAATGTAACTGCTATCCTGCCAGTCTCTTTTTCTTCCTACATCCAAGCTGTTCTAATTTCTTTAGGGTTCACCAGGATTCCACAGAACTACATGTCATTCTTGATTACTTGAACTGTTGGGCAAAACAAAGTAACCTAATTACATTCTAGGTAACTAATTTTACTTTTTCATTCTTAGTTCATTGTTGTCATGGGTACAACACTTCTAATCGACATATCAGTCTCAACAGATGACAAAATATCTCTAAAAAAAATGTGTAAATTATCTAAGTACAAAAACATGGAAATAGAATCAACAAGAATGTGATGATTAAAAGCAGTAACAATTCCTACAATAATAGGTGTCTTGGGAATGATTAAAACATGTAGAGAAATAGATAAACAAAACTCCAAGACCTATAAATATAGCATACTGAAAATAGTACAACTAGGCACTGTATACATACAGGTTAATATCTAGTTTAACACCTAGCTACCAAAACAAACAAAAAAAAGTAATAGGCATAAAAAAATGTGTAATAAATGAATCTGAAAACCAAAATTTGCTCAAACAACTTGGAAGGTAAGGAGAGGACTTTTGGAAAATTTACACGATCCAATTTTTTTCCTCATAACTTTTAGGAAAATGGATATCTTTTAATGAAATTTTATATAAATACCTTTCAAATGGCATAGATTACGATTATAAAGAAATTTGTGGGAAAAATTATTTCTGGAGGGTGGGGAGAAGAGTTTCGGATCAGGAAGACCACATAAGTTCATTTTTTTTTTACTCCCTTCCATCTCCCCTCCAGACCAATTTTGGCCAATTTTTTGCACTTAAAAACTATGGGAGGAGCTTTTATGATAAAAAAAGAAAGAAAATTGTAAATATTTTCAGAGGGAAAAGTGTAATTTAATGGAGATTTGGCGGTCATCTCTAGCACATCCCAAGACAACCCACCTTGTTTCTGCCTCACTGGTGCATGATTTGATGTTTTGCCATATTTTTCTCCATATAAACACATTTATGCTATTAAAAAGTATTTGAAAATTTGATTTTCAATCCTACTCCCTACTCCTGATTGTCTCTGATTATAATCTATAATAATAAATGCCAAAACAAATTTCTGTGTGTCAGTGTGTCACACTTTGATCCCCCCTCTCTCACTATTCAATAACATTTCTTCTACTCCTCTTGCTGGGATGAGAGTAATAGTAGGCATAGAGACAGTGAGGACAGTAGTACATTGACAGTTGAGATGGTAATGGGGTGATAATAGCATGAACTGTAGTTGTGATAGAGGCAGAGGCAACGGTGATGGTAGCTGGGGTGTCAAGGGACGTGAAAGACAGAGGTGATGGTGGTGGAGGGTAAGGTGGCAAAGTCAAATGTGTTGGTGTTGGTGGTGTCAGAAGTCTGAATGGTGTGTAGGGCAGTTGTGGTGGCGATGGTGGTGATACTGCTGATGGTGATGGTTGAAAACAATCAACAGAAAGAGAGAGAGACAGGTTAGACAGAAAAAAAAATGTACCTAAGTTGGAGGTAGGCCTTGAAACCGGTTTTATATTATGATCAGTAAAACCAAAACAGATTCGCCAAAATCGATTTTAATGCTTGCTGTTTCTATTTATTTTTTTTCGCAAAACATTTCTCCATTTTTTTCTTTTCATGAAATATCATTGAAACTGAACTAACTGAACTGTTGTCGGTTGCCTTTAGTTGAGAGTGCTGGCTGTTTCATTGAAACATATCGCAACATATCAATTCTCACCTTCTCTCCCCTTGAACCTTAGATCAGCACCTTGTCATTTCCTTCGCTGACTCTTTGAATTTGGAGGTAACAGAGTTTATTCATAGAAAGTCAAGGGGATGCTGTTAATCTTCAGTCAGTTGATCTTTCTTGTTGAGCATATGTAATAACCAGTTCTAGATCCATTTCAAGGAAGTAATACTAACTAAATTTTTTCTTAATTACTTTCATTAGCCCTAGCATGATAAAAAGAAAATCAACTGTTTGGAATTTTTTTGATAGGAAAAACAAAGATGAAGCTCAATGCAATAAGTGTGATAAGATCACGAAGTCTTCTGGAGGATCTACTACATCTCTGATCTTGCACTTGAAGAAAATTCATCAAATTGACATATATCAAGATGCAAACCAGCCTCCAGTGAAAATGACAAGAACAATGGAACACTTTTTAACAAAGAAATCAATGGAAGAAGAAATTTCAAAGTTAGCTGCTATGGATGGATTCTCTTTCAATTCAATCGCGAAAAGCGATTTTGTACAGAGAAATATCTTCATAGTCAGAGAGGCAAATATGATAAATTATAACCAACATCTGCAAACGGAGTCAGGAATATGGTAATGAATTATTACATAACCAAGAAAGAAGAACTTATTCATTATTTCGAAAGAGAAGTAGTGCTAGGGATTCGTTACTCATTGACATTAAATGAATACACATCAATTCAAAATAAACGATATATGAACATAAATGTTCATGGGAAAGACAATCATTGATCATTGGGTCTTATTGAGATCCATGGCTCCCTTAATAGCAGGAGAACAGAGCAATTTGTGAGAGGACATCTTCATGAATTTGGATTGGATTTGGATATACACATTGTTGGCTGTACGACGGATGATGCTTCTATGATGATGAAATTCAGAAAAGAAATAAGACCTGATCACCAACAATGTCTCACACATTGCATACATCTGTCTGTGATTGACATTCTCTATCAAAAAAATATTGAAAATATTGCCTCAACTGATGAGACTGATAAAAAAAGTGAAGAGATTGCTATAACAGACGATAGTGATGATGAAGCTGACATAAGCCAACAAGACATACTTTTTCAAACAGATTTGGCTCACGAAAATGCTTGTTTTCCCCAGCTAAAACCTGAATTTAACAAAGTTTTAAATAAGGTAAGAAAAATTTCAAAACTTTTCTGTAAATCTCCTACAAAAAATGAAATTTTGCAAGATTTTGTACGAGCGAACTTTGATAACAGAGAATATAAACTTATACTGGATTGCAGAACTAGTTGGAACAACACATTCCATATGATTGAGAGATTTTTGAAATTGAAAAGCTGCATTCCAAATGCTCTACGAGCAGTACTTTCCACAGATGCCGTAACTGACAAAGAATGGAAATCTCTTGATTTACTATATGAAATTCTGCATCCAGTAGAAATTATTTTGAAGGCTATTTGCGCTGATGATATGGATTTACTGAAAGCGGAATATTCTATAGAATTTTTATTGAATAAACTTAATATCGTCGGCAACCCTTTGGCTCTAAATCTTCGTGAAAGAATTATGCATAGATATAATAAGAGAAGAAATGTCAAAACCTTGACTCTCTTGAGGTATTTACATAACCCAAGGAAGTTTAAAGGTGAATCAATTTCTGGACCTTTTCTTTTTTTAACGAAAAAACATTTAAGGAAGAATGCTGAACAAACATATAGGAGATTATTTCCTGAACATGATGCTGAGCACACAACAGAATTATACAAAGAAAATGAAATAGGAGGGAACCTAAAAACAAGTGTTACTGTTGTCCCATCTACTTACAGAGGTAATGAACTCATGCATGAATACACAAGCGCAATGAAGAAAATGAATGAAGAGCCCAAGATAGTAACAGATGGATTTGAAATCTCTAAAGAATTTGAATATTTTGAAGCAACTTTGAACAGAAGTGAAAAGCTCGAGAAACTTTATATAGCATTGCTTACAACTAAAGCAACTAGTGTCCAGTCAGAAAGAGCTTTTTCAATTACTGGACTTTTCAACACAAAAATTAGGACTGGTTTGTCAGGTAAAACACTGAATGCATTGTGTTTTTTAAAAGATTATTTTGGAAGGAAAGTGAATCATCAAGCAAGTCAAGAAACTTGATTGATTCTCAAATGTACAATGACTTGGAAAAACGTTGCATTCCTGATTAAATAAATATAATACCATTATTTTTTGTTATTGTTTGTACATAGATACAGATACAGGCACCATCAACATATTTGTGGATATCAGTCAACCTGTTACTTTTTCTCTTTCTGTGTATTTATATAAACAAATTGCAATATACGACAAACTTCTTCATTACAGGGACACCACTCTAAATCCATGAAAACCGGTTTTGAGAATTACTTATACTTAAACTCAGTTTTGGGAATTATCGGTTTTTTGCAAGCCCTCATTGGGAGTAAAAATTTTAATTACCATTTTTTTGTTGATGCAACCAATGGAGCATGCATGTGGTCCATTGGTATCATCATTAAGCAGGGAGGGGAGTAAAAAAAATCAAATTTCCAAACCATTTTCTAAAGATGCTCCCCATCATTTTGAAGGCTGTGGTGAAAGCAATTGGAAAAATCCCTATCAAAACGGAGAAATTCCAACTTATGTGTTCTTGATCCAAAACTCTTCTCCCCACACCCTCAGAAAAAGATTTCCCCCTACAAATGTCTTTATAATTGTAATCTATACCGTTTGAAAAGTATTTGTATAAACTTTCATTAAGAGATACCCATTTTCCTGAAAGTTATGACGGGAAAAAATCCCCAAATCCACTCCCCACCCATTCGGAATTAGGAAAATGGGGTTTTTTCAATGAAATTTTATAGAAATACCTTTCAAACGGCATACATTACGATTATAAAGCAATTTGTGGGTAAAATCTTTTCCATGGGGCTGGGGAGAGGACTTCTAAAAATTCACAAGATCAGAGTTTTTCCCTAACTTTTAAGAAAATGGGGGTTTTTCAATGAAATTTTATATGTATCCTGGGATCGATATATCCAGTTATTTTAGCAGGTATGTAAAAGATATTTTGTTTTAAAACACTGACTTGCTTCACACAAACATGTTTTTTTTTGTGTCCAGACATCGTTACCACTAATTTTTATAACTTCAGCAAAGTGCACCTGTAAAAATTTAATGTGTCTGTGTATATATATATATATATATATAAATAATATTATGTGTGTGTGTGTATATATATATATATATATATATATATAATATTATGTGTGTGTGTGTTTATATATATATATATATAATATTGTGTGTGTATATATATATATATATATATATATATATATGTGTGTGTGTGTGTGTGTGTGTGTATAGATGTATATAATATATTCATATATGTATATCTCTCTCTCTCTCTCTCTCTCTATATATATATATATGTAGTTAGATAGATAGAGAGAGAGAGAGAGAGTAATAACGAGTGGATGAGAATAACGCCTGAATGGTTAAAAAAGTGTAAAAAAAACTGAAGCCAAAGCATTAAAAATTATCGAAAGTGGGTAGAAATAAACACTACGTAGTGTAGTAGAACTACGCTAGGGTATCTGTAGAAAGTTGAATGTGATTTCGGAATATAACGAGGAAAAATTCGGATGTTGAGAATTTTCCGAAAGTCCTCTCCCCTCCTCAAGATTTTCCCCACAAATTACTTTATAATCGTAATGTATGCCGTTTGAAAGGTATTTATAGAGAATTTCATTGAAAAAAAAAACAAAACAAACAAGATTTTCCTAAAAGTTACAAGAGAAAAACACCCAAAGAAGTTCATACAGCTGTATAGTCCGTGGGGTAGTAAAAGTATACAATACGTAATAATTGGTTATATTCCAAACTGTATAAAATATTGGGTGCATATAACTTGACTCCGGTTTTCATCATGAATCGATACATTTTCTTAGAGTCAAACGACTTAGTATATATTAAAAAAAACAAAAAAACCTTTTATAATCACATTTGGGCGGAGTTCCGGAATAGGCACTGTCGCTACTTTATTATTTTTAGGAAAATTTCCTTAGCTTTCCATACCTAAAAAAACTAAATAGTATTGGCATTGATATAATCGAGGATATCTCGGGAGATATGAACAAACGGCAACAAATGGGAGCATAGAGTGTATGACCGAGAGTCTCTTTCATTGGGATAATTAACAGAGAATGAATGGTATTGATTTCAGATAAATTAACGTAGTGAATTCAACCCATGATAACCTATATTGTAATAGGATTACATTGTCCGGTGATTTAAGGAAAATCTGACTGCCATTTCAATTAAGTCGAGCAATCTCGTTGGGTCACGAATGGTGTCAGGCCATTTGTGTAGACCTAGTTAAGGGTATTCGAGAGATGATCAGCAAATCTTTTTTAGAGGCATGTAGGACTAATTACACACAGTTTTTTTGTTTTGTTTTTTTGTAGATGATAGAATGATTTGAGAGATTTGGTTGCTATTTCTAGCAAGACGGCGACTATATATAGAGGCCGTCGCACATAAGGAATGTGTTGGGATGCGGCGAAATCAGTAGACAGGAAAGGCGGTGACCGTGATACAGACAGTGACACAAACAGTAACAGTGACACAAACGTACAGAAAGGAAATAAATAGGCAAGAATAAAAAGCAGTCAATAGGACAATGGGGGAGCATTTGATCATGTCAAATCGCACAATGTGAATGATTTAATGTTTGACTGCAGACAGTAGTAATTAAACAAACGAACAGATAAATGTATAGCTACAGACATGCACAAAAATACAAAGTATGAAAACAGATAGATATAGAGTTGCATGTTACAAACCTAGGAGGTAACTGTGTCCAATATTTGAGGTGTCGGTCTAGATATTGACCTATTCACGGGAGATAACGCCCATTGTTAAGTTGAATTGTTGAATTACCGTTCTTGATGGATGGTTCCCGACCGAACTTTTAAATATGCCTCTGCTTCGCTTCGGATCAGAGGTACTACAACAATAAAATAACTTTTAAAACGCAGAACAGGTTTGATGACGTTTTAATGTATCATTGGTTTAGATAAGCTTCATTAACTGCTCTCTCTATCTTTCTCTCTTACGCGCGCGCACGTACGTATGTTGCTTGAAGCTTAGGGATAAATAATAATAATAATGAAATTATTGTATACAGTGCTCAGGTGCACCACAACTTGTCAAAGGTGCGTATAAAGCACATGCAGTAATGTACAAATGTCTGGAAAGTGAACAGTCTATGAGTCGTAGAGTTGAAGCGAAGCAATTTTATCCAACGCTTTAACGTTTGATAAAATTACTTCGCTCTATTTCTTTTTTAGTTTGTGATGTCTTTCCATCGTCAATAAAACTTTACTTTCAACTTTTGGTAGTCAAGTATTATCTTTTCCACCTTGTTTTGCCCTTTTGTGTTCACATGTGTTGTGTTGCGCGCGCGTGTGTGTGTGTGTGTTTGAATCAATCTATAGGCGATCCATATGCTGTCAACACCCGCTAAATGGAGGGCTAGACATGCCGTGGTTGATGATGTGCAGACATGCGCTGAGACTGCGACATCTCCGACGCTTCATAGACCATAGACGACGGTGAACAGGTGTGGTCGCCGTTTGTGCAGCGCGCTTTCCCGCAGCTCGTCTCCTTGACCGAACTGCAGTCGTGGATCAAATAGAGGCCAAGGCTAGGCGAATGGCACAGCGAGTGTCGCGTTGCTCTCAAGTAACTGCCGTCCGGGATCAAATATTTGCGTTCATACCAAAATATTTACCAATTTTTGTCCTTCCATTTATTTTTTTCAGTTTATGGAAGTCAATATTTTCTCTGTTGATATCCACCTCAACGAGGTCATGGATCAAGTGGAAACACATCAATCAATGTTCCCTCTTAACAGGACAAAGACATTTTCTGCTGTCTTTGCAAACAACAGGCTGGTGGATTTTGTTTCAAATCCAGGCTGGGCCAAACGAGGTCCTACATGTTATTTATAATAATATGGGACGTTATATCGGGGTTGAAAGTATGGCGCGTACAATATTAAATATGCTAAGACAATCTGAAAACAATAGAAACTTTTAAACATTTATCGGTTTTTATGAAATTTTTGTGTTAAGGGGCTTGAGTTAACAGAAGCTAAATGTGACGGAAATTAATTAGTCTGGTAATGATTTTCAAAGTTGGCTTAAAATTTAAATCGTTAATGAAAATGTTAATTAACGAACTTACGCCCCTCTGTCTGTCTGTATGGGGTGATCCAAAAGTTCTGTTACATTTTTTAAAGTTCTTAGTTTAACATAAAAATCGTAGCAGTTTTGTTATTATTTTATATCGTTTTAAAGAATTTTTTTGTCTTCTTTCAGGTTCTGAACTCATCTTTAAGCTAAGAGATATAGTTTTGTCTAAAATTAGAATGGAACGTGAAGATCTGCGGTAGTTGAGCTATATCAAGCTGGCAAGTCGCCATCAGAAATTTTGAATCTTCTCAATTGGTCGAAAACGAAACGAACATTCATTTATCGAACCATCAATCGATTAAGGGACACTGGTGAAGTTTAAGATCGAGTGAAAATAGGACGTCCCAAGTCAATCAGGACTTCCAGGCTAAAAAAAAAAAATTCTAATTTCTCAGAAATCCAAAGTGCTCCATGAAAAGGATGGCGGTTGAACTGGACGTTTCAAGAGAATCTTTGAAGCAAGCTGCCAAAAGCAACATGGGACTTGCTTCATTTAATTACCGTAAAGTTCACAGCCTAACAACTGCTTCAAAGGGGAAAATGACTCACAAGAAGTCATGTACTACTTAAGCGGCTCGATACTCATGGCTTGGGCAATGTGCTCTTCACAGAAAAGAGTAGTTGCTCACTGTTGAAGGAGCTCACAACAGCCAAAATGATAGGATCCTTGCGGAAAAAGCTCAGTCATTGCCATATCCTAAAAATATTGAATTATTATAACGCCCACTTCGGTATACAGTATACTTATTAAACAAGTAAATACACAAGTATCTCAGACCGGCTACTACGTATTCTGATTCTTTATTATCTATAAAGGACGAAACATAGAGGGGAACGATACAATCGGGGGAACATAAAATAACAAAAGAGGATGAATAAAGACGACGAAATTAATAAAAAAAAGGAATTATGATAAGATGTTATAATGATGCGCAATGCCCACTCGATTCCTGAAATGGAGTGGTTACATTTGGTCAGTCTTTTCCCTTAACTGATTTTCTCATAGATTATCAATTTCACAATTACAACTACAGTTCGCAAAATTTACAAAAAAATAAATTTCACAAACAAAGTTTTTTTTTCCCCGACAGTTTTTCTCTTTTCTTTAATTTCAGATATAGTCTATCTTTTCAACTCGTCATAATCCATTACGAGAGACGGCCGATCCATCAACCGACACCTCTTGTCTTCTAGTATATTCTTTTTGGCGACCTCGATGAAATTGGCGTAACAGTCTGCATGGACTAAAACACCAATCTCATCTTCATCATACTTAGTTCCCATCCTAACCCTTGTTACTCCCTTCATTCTCGATAATTTTTTCTCTATTTCATAGGAGCTTTTGTAAATTACAAATGCTCCAGAAAATTCAACTGTATCATTACCTTTGTTTTCCGCTGAGTCTTCCATCGTCTTCGATCTTTTTCTACTTTTGGGACTGGTAGCTCCTTTGCTGTCTTCTTTTGATTTTTCTATTTCTCTCTTATTGTTGTCTTTTTTGTTTTCTTTCTCTTTCAGTGTACTGTTTTTTCCTAACTTTTTTCCTTCTGTTTGAACTTTCTCTTGTTGCTGTTGTTTCTTTTCTTCCTTTTCTGTTGTCTCTTTACCTTGTAAATTCATATAATGGACACTCAGTCCTTATATGTCCTCTAGTTCCGCACAGACAACAGTTGGGTCTCCTTCCTTCGACAATATTTATCGTTGGTCCATTTTCCACTTCTATCTGGAAGGGGATTCTCTCTATGTCTTCTGTTGTGGCCATAAGCCACATCTCGACACTGAATCCCCTCCAGTTCACTATATTAGTTTCGGTAACTATACCCAGTTCGGGTTCGTCTTTTGTAGAACCTAGAATCGCTATCACCAGCCATTCTGTTTTTATTTCCGGCGGTATTGTTCGGAATCTTAATCCTTATGCTTCTTTTTCCCTTATAAAAGGGTAACATTGTAAACCTTTCAGTTCTGAATATCGTGGTGGATAGCGAGGCCGCCCCATTCACTTGTGGCAAACCTCACCTCCACCGTACTGAACGTTTTCCCTCTGCTGGCGTATGTTGCTCTTTCCATTACGTCTCCAAGACACTTTTCTATTTCTTCTTCTGATATCCATGTTATTTTCTTTGTGTTGGTATATTGAATTTTATATATAATGGTCTTAATGTTTTTATCCTCTGTTGTTTCTGCTGGAGGGATCAACTTGGTGCTTTCTCCCTCCCTTCTCACGTGCTGTTCGCTTTTTTGTATTTCTTCTTTATCAATTGTAATAGTCTTTTTAAAACCCAGTGACGCGACACTTCTTGTTGCAGCAACCCTCGCATAGGTATCCATGACAGAGGGACGACGTCTTTTCTTTCACCTAAAATGAGAAAACAATAGAACGGTATGCAGCAGCAAGCGCCTGGCGCGATTCGTTCTCGTTACGACGTTTTTACAATTTTTTCACACACAAAAGACGCAACGTCTTCAACGCACGAGCTCAGGAGCTTATAAAAATACACGCCTTCTCCAGTCAACGCCTACTACGTATTGATTCTTTATTTTGGCACTCAGGCCACTTAACACAGAGGGGACACAACAAGGACAGACACAACACCACAGTGGGGACAATAAACATATAACGAATGAATATGAATTATATAATAATGAAAGCTGAATGGCCGCATGGGCCCCACTCCTCATACAGTACCATTAGAACGTTTGTACACACACTGTCTGTTGATCATTTTTTTCCCTTTGATTATCGTTTTTTTTCCTATTTCTTCAAACTTTTTCCTTTCTTTTTTCCTCTTTTTTTTTGTTCCTTTTAACGCCTCATATACGGCTCTAACTCCACCAGATCGATTGCCGGTAGCATCTCATTAAACTCTACCAACGCTCCGGCTGGGTCAGTCCTATTTCCACACATGTCCTTAAGCTTCCTGCATGTTTCTCTATCGACCACAATGGCCTTTACACTCTCTGGGTACACGTCAAGTTGGTAGCTTTACCCTTATGATGTGCTTGAATTTAACTATTTTCTTCTCCACCTCCTTATTCTTCAAATAGGTTACAAAATTCCATTGGTTCTTACATCCTCTCGGTCTTCCCCTTTCTTCCTTTACTACCTTTCCTAAGAACAGCTCCTCTATACTCTTCTCTGAGTCTGGTACCTTCTCTTTCTCCGTCTCCACCGTAAACAGCTTCTCCATCTCATCCTCCTGTAGTTGCGTTCCTAAGACCTCAGTCAAATCACCTGTACACGCTTCCTCCTTCTCTGACTCCTTGTCACACACCTTAATTATTTGATCACTTTCCTTTTCCGTATCCTCTTTCTTTCTCGTCGCTTCTTTCTTTTCCACCTCTTCTTTCTTTTTTTTTTTTTGGTTAGTCAGATTCGTATTTGAACTCTGTTATGGAGTTCGCAACATAGTCTGTCGAGAACACTTTTTCTGACTTTCCTGACGACTTCAGTAGTTGCTGTATTTATTGCTAATGTACTATGCACAACTTCTAAATAACACGTAGGAGATCGCTTGTAGCACATTACCTATTTAAGCAGCATTCCTGCTTAAATCAGGCTCTCTTCTCTAACTGCTTCTTCGAGATACGACAAGATCCACCACGACCTAGAGAGAGCCAGGGACATGAATTCGATATCTGATTACCTACCAATAGTTCATGGTATTGTGCCCATGGAAAGTTAATCTCGTAGCTTGATTTATTTCTATTTACTGAAAGTCATCATGGAGCATGGCAAGTTGTTCAAAACTTTTCTTCTTCCCAAAAAGCTTTATTGAACATTGTATACTCACTATACATGTTCATTTACACATGTTGGAATAAAACCTTGAACGTGAAGTTATTTGCACAGAATGAGCGTTGTCGTTATTCCACTGCACATAGGTATTTCATGGTTATTGGATTAATGATTCAGTCCACTTATTAAAGTGTTGACATTTTTATTAACAACTTTCCATGCTAAATTCTAAATCTCATTGTTCAGTAGCGGCTTTGAAGGGGTCTCTGCAGCGTGAATGGGATAAAATACCACTAGAGGTCTTGTGAGCCACTGTTGAACCTGGGCCTGGTAAACTTAAGGCTGTAATAAAGAAACAAGGCGGATTTACTGAATAATATTTAGCTGTAACATTGCTGAAAATGTTAAAAACTAGTGTGTAAGTAAATTGATTCAGATTTGGCTGAAATACATCGTTTAACCCTTGTAACCGAACTTTTGGGTCACCATGTATACATATTCTTTTATACTTTTATTTGTTTCAGTCATTTGACTGCGACCATGCTGGGGCACCACCTTTTAGTCGAAGAAATCGACCCCAGCACTTATTCTTTGTAAGCTTGGTAAACACACCCTCATCGGTTGTCAAGAGGTGAAAGGGGGGCAAACACAGACACACAAATATATATATATATAATATAAATAATATATAAATATATGCATATATACATACATATATGTACATACCTACATATATATATATACATGCATATATGGGCATAGGACATAAAAAAAACGTTGAACACAATGAGAACTGAAAACATAAAAATATAGAAACGAACTTTTTTTTCAAACAACGAAAAAAACCCGAAGAAACGAGACATACAACATAAAGAATATTCCCCTTTTTCAGTTGTCCCTGTTTCATCTACTCCGCGTTTCGAAGGTAAGGATAAGACGTGACTTCATTGAAACAGTCCTTCCTGCAAAGCAAATTAAATAAAATTTGGGATTTTTTTTGGACGGTGAACGTGGTAACAAGAACAGGACAGTGAAAACAAAACAGTAAAAGCAATAAAAAAGTAAAAACAGTAAAAGACAGAACAATGAGAACAAAACAGTAAAAAAAAAAACGATGAGGGCTGTTAGGCAAAGACGATGGAAAAATTATTATGAATGCTTAAGGAGACGAGCTTATGAAGAGACGGGATAAGCCCGTTTAGTCTTTGTGAAGGTAGTGGTTGGAAAGATAGCTTCCTTCTCATCACGTATATATGTACAGGAGTGGGTGTGTTAAGCAAGCTACTTACCAACTACATGGTTCTCGGTTCAGTCCGACTGTGTGGCACCTTGGTCAAGTATCTTTTACTATAGCCTTGGGCCGACCAAAGCCTTGTGAGTGGATTTGGTAGACGGAAACTGAAAGAAGCCTGTCGTATATATATATATATATGTATGTATAATGGGGAGGCACAATGAGTAAGATTTACTGCATTTTTTACTTTGAGAAAAAATATTTTATACAAATGTTCACTACCTTTGGAGAAGCAAATGATCTCCAAATGCATTAAAAACACTATAACATATTCTGAACGCTATTTCAGAAAATTATCTGTTTTCATTGAGTATATAAAAGACAAATTTGGGTGAGGCAAAATGAGTGAGACAAGATAAACTAAATTTGTTTCTTTAATTCTCCAGAATTACATTGGAGAAAAGACTCAACCACATCAATATTGATCCTTAGACAACTGGAAGGTCAGAAATTCAATGAAAATTTTAAATAACATGGTCAAATTGAAAGAGGATCGTGGAAAAATGACACATGGTATGAAGTTAATGAAACCTGACTAAATCTAAAAGCTCAACATAGAATATTCTCTATGATTTGTCAGAGTGACTCTCTTTATGTGATATGCAGTTAAGAAAAGTGACTGAAATTAGCTATTACTCATTTTGCAATGCTACAGCTAAATATTATTCAGTAAATTCGCCTTGTTTCTTTATTACAGCCTTAAGTTTACCAGGCCTTTGTTCAACAGTGGTTCAGTTTAGACATTTTGTTTTTACATCAGTGTGGGAAAATTGGCTTCCAACAGAGAAAAGAATATTGATTGTTAAACACCAAAAACTATCCAGATTTTTATCAATAGTTTCGCTTACAATTGGGTCAAGATTGAGGAAAAATTTCTTTAAAAAAATGTACATGTAACCTGTTTCAAACTCTCTCAACTTCAACAACTACAATTACGTTGACCAACTTTTGCTCCCTAAGATGATGATAACAGTACAAAATGATAGTGCAATATTTGCAATGTAATATCTGTGGGACTTCCTTCTTTTCCTCCTTTTCTATTAAAGACACAAAGTCTGAAATTTTGGGGGAAGGGACTAGTTGATTACATCAACCCCAGTGTTTCACTAGTACTTAATTTACCAGCCCCGAAAGGATGAAAAGCAAAGCTGACCTCGGCAGAGTTTGAACTCAGAATGTAGCGACTTCACCTGGCATGCTAACAATTCTGCCGGCTTGCTGCCTTTATGCTTGTGAGTAATAATAGCATTAAGAGTTCAAAAATGAATTGAACATTGAATTTTCAAAAGTATTCACACAAAGGAGTTCTCTTAAAGAGAAATACTTGAACTGTATCAGGTAGCTTGATAAGACGACTAGTTTTTCTGCTTATCACATCTTTGTAATAATACTACCTTTTTTTCTTTGAAGTCTTTCCATAAAACTTACTAATGATTGAATATACGGATATCTGATTGGTTGGGTCATTTTATGAAAAGATTTTACTCCAGCATAAACAGTTGAGACCACTCTGATTTATTTTTAGAGACACAGCTATTGACACAACAAATAAAAAAACATTAACCTCAGTAAACGTTTTTATATATTATATCAATCCAAGTTTGATTGCACAATTCTGTAGCCTTGAGTTGACAAACACTTAGACTGAATAACTTGGTTGATAGAAACCTGTTATACAGGAGTAGGTGTGGCTGTATAGTTAAGTAGCTTGCTCCTGAACCACATGTCTTGGGTTTAGTCCCACTGCATGGTAGCTTGGCCAAGTATCTTCTACTATGGCCTTAGGTGACCCAAGCCTTTTGAATAGATGGAAACTGAAAGAAGTATGTATATATATTTATATATATACATATAATGAAGATTCAGTTGAATTAGGTACTTAAGTTGAAGCACCAAGTCAGTCTGGTATTATCCGTACAACCCAAAGTAAGGTGAATAAAATAAAATAAGCAACAGGATATCATGAAGTGATGCAGTACAACCGTTTCAAGCAGCTCCGTTTAATTGAACAACGCAATCATTACATCAATTTAAACGCAGAGCTATCCTTTGCTGCACAAATAAATAAATTAAATTTTAATCAGTCGGACACATTAATATAATTTTACTCAAATACTCTAACAGAGCAAGAAGATAGAAAAAAATCATGTTGCCACTAATGTAGCTAAGAATATACTACATTTTCAAGAAGTTTGTTGGGGTCATAGCTTGTAAAAGATTTTGGTTCATTTTAATTTATTAATCTTTTTTTATCAACTACTAAATTTAAGACTGTGTCTGTTTAGAATGGAAGGCAGGAATGAGTTGACAGCTCATAGCTAGGTATGGTCATAAATATTGTCAAGAATTTAGGAGTAGTATAAAGTAACTGTCTATAAAGGAGGCTGGGTAGGGGAAGACTCCCAATCAAGATGTTAATTACCAATTAAGGAGGCATGATGCTAATAAAACCTATGATGTTAATACAGAGTAAAAATTTTATCATGGGGTACTATGGGTGATTGTTTATAAACAATTCTGATATGTTGTATAAAGATAAAATTTAAGATTATCAAAAATTATATCATAACCAAAATATATAAAATGTGTATATATATACCAGAAATGGCGGTGCCCCAGCATGGCCACAGCTCATTAGCTGAAACTGGAAAAATCAAAAAATCAAAAAATCAAAATCATACCAAATTTTCAACATTACATAGAAGATTACATAGAATCAGTTTAATATTCATGTACAAAAATATTTACTTATTAGGTGGTTTCTATAAAGACTGCTCTGGGTATTTACTTACGGAATACTGGAGAGATAAAACATGCTATCTATATAATAATTATAAGTTAAGAATCAGATAAAAAAATGTTGTGTACAGATACATACACATATTCATTTATGTGCACACATGCAAATATACACAAATATTTATACGTTATTATGGATATGTCAATCAACTCAGACTTAAATAACTAGAAAGTATGTATCTCTAAGAACAGTAACAACTTAAAAGGGATAAGAGCATATAAGATAAGATATAGGTAAGGATATCAAAAATAAGAAAAAAACGAAGAATTTATAGAGAATAGTATAAAATATATCTAACTTACATTTAAAGAGACAAAGTATCAAAATTTGAGGAAGAGATAAAGAAAACTCCAAAGAGGAATAAAATAGGTTATATATATATATATATATATATATATTATATATATATATATATATATATAGATAGATAGATAGATAGATAGATAGATAGATATTGGGTTGTCCGCAAAGTGCATGCCAGTGTTTAAAGGAAAGAAAAAGGTCAATAAATACTTGCCATTACATTTTTAATCAGCCAAATACGAACCATTCTTTTTACGTCATCCAAGGAATTGAAATTTTTACCATTAAAACTATTTTGCAGAGACCTGAATAAGTGGAAATCCGAAGGAGCAATATCTGGTGAATATGGAGGGTGGGGTAACACATAACAGCCGAGCTGCATCAATTTTTGTCTGGTTCCCAAAGAAACGTGCGGTCTTGCAATTATCATGTTGGAAAACAACACCCTTCCTGTTGGCCAATTCTGGACGTTTCTCTTGAATTACTGCTTTTAACTCATCCAGTTGTGTGCAGTATTTCTCAGAATTAATTGTCTGGTTACTTGGGTGAAGCTCATAGTACAGAATTCCTTTCCAATCCCACCAGACACAAAGCAAGACTATTTTAGGGTGAAGACCCGCTTTTGGAGTGGCTAAGGGTGGCTCATATCGCTTACTCCAGAATCGCTTTCTCTGAACATTTTGGTAGATAATCCATTTCTCATCACCAGTCACAATTTACTTTAAAAAAGGCGCATTTTCCTTCTGTTATTAAGCGAATCACAGATGGAAATGTGATCCAAAAGGTTCTTCTCACTCAACTCATGTGGTACTCAAACATTGCAGCGATTTGTGTACCCAAGCTTTACCAGGTGGTCATGAATGATGGATTTTGATAGGTTGAGGCTTTCTGCCAATTCTTGGGTTGTGCAATGTGGGTTATTCTCAATTAATGACTTGATTTGGTCATCATCTGTAGTGGATGGTCTGCCTGATTGCTCTTTATCAATAAGTCTACAATCTTCAGATCAAAACCATGCGAACCACTTCCATATAGTTCTTTCGGATAAAGAAACATCACCGTAAACTGCACATATTTCTTTGGTTGCTCATGAGGTATTTTTCCCTTTACATAAAAAGAAAAGCATCAAGTGCCGAAAATGAACTTTCTTATCTTCCATTTTAAAGGGTTACAGAATTAACACTGGTTATAGGAACATAGACCTTCTTCCGCAAAAAGATAGCTTAAACTGTGGTCTAAATGGAAGTGTAGTCAAATCCTATTTTATGGACTCAACTATGTTCTAAAATAAGTTGAAAGGTAAGCTACTATAAATCGGCACGAACTTTCCGGACAACCCAATATATATATATATATATATCAATATGTGGCAGTGTGTGTATCATTGGCGATTTTCTTTTTCCATCTTCCCTTCTTTGGAGTTTTTCTATATTTCTGACGAAGAGCTCCACTCAAAACATGAAATACTTTTTCTTTTCTTTCCTTTCCTGAGCGTCCAATGACACTGTACTTGTTCCATGTCCTTGCATTGTTGCTTTTTCTTGCTTGTTCATGTTTGGATTAACCACACACACACACACACACATATATATATATATATATATATATATATATTTTCAGTAGTTTCAGATTAGAGCTGTGGCATGCTGGAGCATTGCCATTTTACTACACTGTTTTTACTGAGAGTCTCCTCTAATATGTGGCACTTGGTGAAGAATGGAGTTTGATGTAGCTAGCCTTATTTGCACCTCTTGCTGTGATGTAGGTTCATCTGGAACTCTTGACAGGAAGAGGTCCAGCCTTGATTTGAAAACGCCTATATCCACTTTGTGTAGGTTCTTCAGGCTCTTTGGGAGAATATTAAAAAGCTGTGGGCCCTGAAACCCAGGCTGTTGCAGTAACTGGTCCTGAAGCACGATGGTATTGCTGGGATCTTTGGTACTATGCAGTGTCAACCTGTTCTAGCATTAGTGTAGCTTTCAATGCCAAAATTTGGCACAGTTCCTTCCAGGATCTTCCAGATATATATTACTGCATACCTCTCCTGCCCTCTCCCCAGGGAGTAGAGCCTTAGCTGTTTCAACCTTTCTCAGTAGATGAGCTGTTGCAAAGAGATGATCTTCTTTGTGAAGCTTCAAGGTCCACTGTTAATTTTACACTGTTGGGTGCCCATAGCTGGAAGCAGTAATCCAGGTGGCTGAGGATGAATGTCCTCCAGAGGACTATCATGGTTTCCTTTTCTCTGGTTATGAATGTTCTCAGGATTCATCAAGCCATCAAGCCAGTCATCTGCACTTTATCACCATCCTGGTAATGTGCACTTGGAAAGCGGTATCGTCACTCATGTTGATACCCAGGTCCATCAGTGATTTAGTCTCTGGGATTGTAATCCCCTGTGAACCAGTGTACCCTGTAAGTTTCAATTTCAGTTTAGGATGCTGGTAACACAGGGCTTTGAATTTTTCAGCATTAACCTGCATGTTATTATCCTCAACCCATCTGTAAATTGAATCCAACTGCTACTGCAGGTGCGCAACATTGCTGGAGTTCTGTAATTACAAAGGTATCAAATTGTTGGATCAGGTGATGAAAGTTACAGAGAGGGTCATAGCTCAACTAATTAGAGAGAGAGTTAATCTAGATGAAATGCAGCTTGGCTTTGTGCCAGGGAGAAGCACCACTGATGCTATATTTCTGGTAAGGAGGCTGCAGAAGAAATACTTAACCAAAGATAAACCTCTGTATTTGGTTTTTGTCGACTTGAAGAAAGCCTTTGACAGGGTCCCCCGATCTGTTATCTGGTGGTAAATGCAGAAACTAGGGATAGACGAGTGGTTGGTGCAAGTTGTATAAGCCATGTACAGGAAAACTACCAGTAAGGTGAGGTTTGGCAATAAGTAAAGCAAAGAATTCAGGGTACAAGTAGGGGTTCACCAACAAGTAGGGGTCCTCAGCTCCCTATTGTTCCTCATAGTCCTCGAGGTAATAACAGAGGAATTTAAGACAGGTTGCCACTGGGAGCTTCTTTATGCTGATGAGCTTGTTCTTATTGCTGAATCACTACCAGAACTAGAGAAGAGGTTTCAGGTATGGAAGCAAGATCTAGAATCAAAGGGCCTTAGAGTTAACCTTGCAAAAACCAAAGTCTTAGTAAGTAGGAAGGCAGACAAATCACAAATCCCTTTAGGAAGATGGCCCTGCTTGATCTGTAGAAAAAGCATAGGTAGAAACTCCATAAGATGTATGGATACATAAGAGATGCAGTAATATAAGAGGAAGGTTAACAGGGAAAATAGCTTTTGTGGGTAAGCCAGAAGAAGTAGATAGCTTCCATTATCTATGTGACCAAGTTAGTAGTGGAGGTTGATGCTTTGAGAATGTAGCAGTCAGTGACAATAAGAGCAAAGTTCAGAGAGCTCCTACCTCTGCTGGCAATAAAGGGCCTCTCCTTCAGAGTGAAAGGAAGATTGTATGATACCTGTGTGCAAATAGCTATGCTATATGGCAGTGAAACAGGAGCTGTGACAGCTGAGGATACGTGTAGGTTTGAAAGAAATGAAGCTAATATGCTTCGCTGGACTTACAATGTCAGCGTGCATGTTCGACAGAGTGTAAGCATATTGAGAGAAAAGTTGGGCATAAGAGGCATCAGATGTGATGTACAAGAGAAACAACTGTACTGGTATGGTCATGTGATGCGTATGACTGAGGACAGCCGTATAAAGAAGTGCTTATTTCTAACTGTGGAGGGCATCTGTAGTAGAGGTAGACCCAGGAAGACATGGGACAAGGTGGTGAAGCATGATCTTCAAACTTTGGGCCTGGCAGAGGCAATGACTGGTGACCAAGACTGTTGATGACATGTTGTGCTTGAGAAAACCTGTCAAGTCAAGTGAAATCATAGTTGTGGCTGATGTTGGTATCACATAACTGGCACCTGTGCTGGTGGCATGTAAAAAACACCTTTCGAGTGTTGAGCTTCACAGAGGCAAAGTGGCTGGTGCTGGTATCACGTGAAAACTCCTTTTGAATGTTGGACCTTACAGAGACAATGACTGAGACCTTTGGCATTATGTCCTCTAGCTTGCCAGCCCTAGTCAAATCTTCCAACCCATGCCAGCATGGACAATGGATATTAAATGATGATGATGATACACAAACATACATAATATGGGTGATATTTTCAGCCAAGTCATTATAATCATATCTTATTTTTCAAGTGTTCCAATTCTGTGTATGTACATAGATTTGCTAGATTGCTGACAATTATTAATAGCTTTCCCCATTGTGTTGATGTGCCATTTTTTATCATTAATAAAACTGTTGGCATTTTTGCTAACATGGGGATGCTAGTGTACGTGTGTGTGTATATATATATATATATATATGTACATATAGAGGGAAAGCAAGAAAAATAAATGAAAATGCACATTGTGATGATTTGAACCAATCTCAGCAGGAAGTATTTTTCTGCAATATACACATGACCATGTCAACACTTCTGCTCGGAGTCGTTTACCGTCCCCCAAATTATCGCCAAGACGCACAGCTTTTTGATATCCTCAGAGCTGCTGCCATGAAAACAGCCACATATGTGTATATTGCGAGCGACTTCAATTTCCCTGAGATTGACTGGGAGGCCTTCCGTTGGCCGCAAAGTGCAGACGATTTCCTTGAACTGGTGCTGAATTCAAATTGGTCCCAAGTTGTTACCTCCCCCACAAGGGGTAACAGCACTTTGGATCTGCTACTTACCGCTTCTTCTGAAACAATCATTAGTGTCTCTACCGAAGAACCTTTAGGTGACTCTGATCATTCCATGATCATGGCCGACTTGTCTCTGATTGGTTGTTACAAAAAACACAACCATCTTCAGACTGCCCGCTTTGACTGGAATAAAGCAAACTGGAGCTCTTATTGTACTGAGCTGCAATGCCCAAACTGGCACGAATTTTATGCCTCTGGAGATGTGGACACTATACTCCATAACATTCTGAATTCAATATGGGCAGCATGTGCAGCATCAGTACCATGTGCAGCATCAGTACCATGCAAGCACAAAAAACCACCCAGGAAAGAACGCCGTAATGCTGAACAGGAATACAAATTGCACAAATCAGAGAGCAACAGGAAAAAGTGCAATAGGTCAGCCAACCACCTCAAGCAGGTGACAAAAAAGGCAGTGCTTGAATTTGAATAACGCATTGCAGCTAACCCTGACAGCAAAGTGTTCTGGAAGTATGTGCACTCAAAGCAGAGACCCCACTCTCCAGTTGGTCCCCTTCGCAATCCCCACACAGGACAGATTACTGGCAATCCCGAAGAATGTGCAGAAATCATTGCTGGATGCTATGCCGGCATCTTTACTGTGGAAGACCAAAATGTTCCATCTTCATCACCACTGACATCGGACTCAATATCTACAATGCAATTTACACCAGCAATGCTGCAACGCCACCTTAAGAATAAACGCAATTATGCCTCTCCTGGTCTCGATGGTGTTACATACCTACTTCTCAAACGTGGTGGGTACTTTCTTCTAAGCCAACTTTCTCTATTCTTCCAATTCTGTCTTGACAATGGTGTTACTCCAGAACAGTGGAAAACTGCCAGTGTCATCCCTCTGTTCAAAAAAGGCGACCGCACATTGCCTGTCAACTATCGCCCCGTCAGTCTTACTAGCTGCATCGCAAAACTGATGGAATCCTGTATCAGAGAAACACTCTGGAACTTCTGGAAGTCTCACAGCCTCATCCAGCCGTCACAATTCGGATTTATTCCTAACTCCAGCTGCTGTAATCAACTCATCGAGTTTCTTGAGGACGTTACCTAAATCACTGATCGCGGATCCTGGGTGGATGTTGTTTACCTGGACTTTGCTAAGGCTTTTAACTCTGTGCCACACAAAAGACTTATGGTGAAGCTTTCTGCGTTGGGTGTAAGAGATGAACTCTATAACTGGTTGAAGTCCTTTATTTTTGGCCGAAAAGAGGTTGTCACAGTTCTAGGACAGCACTCTTTGCCCTATGAGATGACATCTGGTGTACCACAGGGATCTGTTCTTGGCCCCCTTTTATTTGTTGCATATGTTAATGACATAGATGCCAACTTAAAGAATGCCACAGTGCTGAAATATGCAGATGACATCAAGCTGTACCTCGAAATAAAGAGGTCAAATCCTGTACACTATAGATCTCTATTGCAAGCAGACCTAGACACAATGCAGCAGTGGATCATGGACTGGCAACTCAAGCTGGCTGTGGACAAATGTACCACCATGCATTTTGGGAGGAGAAACCCAGCGTTCACCTACTCCCTCCACAACACTAGTCTCAAAAAGTCTTCATGTGAACGTGACCTGGGTGTTATTGTCGACAGTGATTTGCGTTGGACAAAACACATCACTAAAATTGTCAAGAAGGCTGAGGGTGTCTTGGCATCACTCACCAAATCCTTTGTGAGCCACTCTCCGGCTATCTATCTGCGGCTTTATATAGCTATGGTAAGACCTCACCAGGAATTTGCATCACCGGTCTGGAACCCCTATCTTGCCCAAGATATCAATCGTCTGGAAGCTGTTCAGCGACGTGCAACCAAAAGAATACCCTCCATCAGGCATTTGCCATATCCTGAACGCCTTACTTCCCTGGGCATGGACACATTGAAACTCCGACGTCTGGCAGCTGACTTGGCAGACACTCATAAAATTATCAACCATCGTACAAACAATAACTCTGAGCACCTTTTCAAACTCCACCCATCTAACACCCGTGGACATATTTACGAAGTCAGAAAACAGCACAGCTCCCATGACTTCAGGAAACATTTTTTCATGCTGAGAGTTGCTGAAGCATAGAACAAACTGCCGGCATCAGTTGTTAGTTGTCGGAGCACTGCATCCTTCAAAACTTCCATGCTTTCTGAGATTCGCCAACACTACACTTGATTTTCTCCCCTCCATACACACACAAGCATGAATCTGACTCATACATTACATTACTGCATGTACTTTATATGCACTATCTGACAAGTTGTGGTGCACCTGAGCACTGTATACAATAATTTCATTATTATTATTATAAATCAAGAGAAGAAAAGGCTTTTTATGAAAAGTAACGATAGACATATACAATTAGAGGAATTGAGGAAGTAATAAAAGTCATTATTGTGAATTGTTAAAGAGATTCAAGCATACTGGTTTTGTATGTTACAAATCATTGCTTTGAATACAACTATTCATTGCTTTGAATGAATAGCAATGAATAGTGTAGAACATTTTGGTTGTTTTGCTAAATTTTTCTTGAGAACATTTCTTAGTGGTAAGACCATAGCGGATCTATTTCTAGCATAAGGGTGTCCACATAGTGGTCTCCCTCCAATATGTATATAATACAATTTTACTGAACATTCAATTTTTTTATATGCTAGACCACTGGTGTGAAATCGATGTTAATTAAATTAATATCTAATTTCTCACCGTCATTTTAAATTCATATATATATATATATATATATATATAAATGAATGTTTTTATATATAATGAACGTGAAATACAGGAAGGGACGAACACGGAACACAGACAAATCATTCGAAGCCTTCAACCTTCAGTCAGAAACCGAATCATCATAGCAAATTTCGGCTGTTCAATTCTGATATTTGCTCCAACTCGGCCAGCCCCAAGAAAAAAACTAAGCTGTAAGCATTAGATTTCTTGGTAGAAGACAGGAATGTGAACACACAAGACGGATGTAAATACAAGAGACGAAAACGAAAAAATTGAAAACAAGAGACGAAAACGAAAAAATTGAAAACAGTAATGAATAAACAAAATATATATAACGGTGGTTGTCATACGACTTTAGACCAAATGAGACAAAACAACAACAACATAGCAGCTGGCGTAGAAATAATTACCGTTTCGGTAGCGGGGACACGTGTTGGTCTATTTCTTTATTACCCACTAGGGGCCACGAAGAGGGAACATTACAAAACATGGGGGACATAAAACAATGCGATTAAAATTATGATTAAATGAATGTTAAAATGAAAAAATGATAACATGAAAGCGATGCTAACGGCCCCCTCCGCCAGCATCACTTACCTTTCCGTTTCCTATCACGATTCCAAGTTTTTCACCTCACCTTTCATTTCTCTCTCATATCTCTCTATCATATCATCCTTCATAAATGCTGATAAACAATTTATACGTAGTTCATTGCACTTGCTCATCGAAGAGCCCATGAGTTCAAAATCGAATACCGCATAGCTTCCGTCCTCATACTCCTGCCATACATCGTCTTCAAAAAGCCTTCTTGCGTTCTCAGTATCCCCCTTCCCCACAACACATAAAAAGTAGGACTGGGGCTTTTGTATGTTCTGTGTGTCTGTTTTCGTTTTTCTTGTAGGCGGGGAGTGGGTGGGATTGCTGTTTGCAGGGGCAGGATGGGTCTCCAAGGGTGTGGGTGGTATTGGGGTGGGTTGGGGCTTCGCACAGTTTTTCCTTTTCTTTCCTTTTCTCTTCTTTCTGCCCTCCTCACACTCTTTTTGCATCTCCTCCTACTCTGTCATTTCCCTTTCCGTCTGCTTCTCTTTAATTTCTTCTTCTTTTGGGGCCTCCTCTTTTGGAGTTTCTTCAACGATTTCCTTTTCTCTTGGTGGGGGAGGGCAGAAGGCTACTTTCTCCTCGTGGCCGCTGATCACAGCCGCCACAATCCACTCAGCCTCAACGTTTGGTGGCACTCCCTCCACCCTTACTCGTGTAATCCTTCTATTCAAGTACATTGGTAAAAGTGTTACCTTTTCTGACTTCACTGTCTTCACCGCCATCTTCCTCGCTGCAGTCTCGCTTTTAAAATGTACCACTACAGTACCGTACTTCGATCCTCGAGTCAGAAAAATGATTTCCTCCTCCGATCTTCTCAGGGCCTCCTCTATCCATTCCATGTTTATAATTTCTATTTTCTTTCTTTCGTTCGCGAACACCCTGTAAATTATGGTCCTTTTATTGTACCATTCCTTTCTCTTTGGTGGTGGTTCCAGTTCCACCTCGCCGCTGTCCTTCCTCATATACCTCTGGAAACCTGGCAATTTTTCTAGGTTTATTTCTTTTTCCTGTTCCGTCTTCTTTTTTGCAACTCCTGCGTACGTTTTCCTGTTTTTTGTCTCCACATTATTTACATCACCGATTTGCTCGTCTTCAGAGTTCGATGTCTCCGACAAGCTCTCAAATATCCATTCCTCCTCCGACTCCCCCACTAGGGAGTGGTCATCCATTTCCTCCTGTCTGACGGGCCGAAAACGGCCGCCAAAACAGAAAAAGTGTAACGCGCAGAACCAGCGGAACGCGAAACCGCTTCAACGCCGTTCAAAATTTCCACAACAACAACAATTCTTTTTGATCTTTTTTACCGAATTTTACGAGCGTAAAAAAACACGACCGAACTCAAACTGACGAACAGACAACTGATCCGCGGGGACACATGTTGGTCTATTTCTTTATTACCCACTAGGGGCCACGAAGAGGGAACATTACAAAACATGGGGGACACAAAACAATGCGATTAAAATTACGATTAAATGAATGTTAAAATGAAAAAATGATAACATGAAAGCGATGCTAACGGCCCCCTCCGCCAGCATCACTTACCTTTCCGTTTCCTATCACGATTCCAAAGTTTTTCACCTCACCTTTCATTTCTCTCTCATATCTCTCTATCATATCATCCTTCATAAATGCTGATAAACAATTTATACGTAGTTCATTGCACTTGCTCATCAAAGAGGCCATGAGTTCAAAATCGAATACCGCATAGCTTCCATCCTCATACTCCTGCCATACATCGTCTTCAAAAAGCCTTCTTGCGTTCTCAGTATCCCCCTTCCCCACAACACATAAAAAGTAGGACTGGGTCTTTTGTATGTTCTGTGTGTCTGTTTTCGTTTTTCTTGTAGGCGGGGAGTGGGTGGGATTGATGTTTGCGGGGACAGGATGGGTCTCCAAGGGTGTGGGTGGTATTGGGGTGGGTTGGGGCTTCGCACAGTTTTTCCTTTTCTTTCCTTTTCTCTTCTTTCTGCCCTCCTCACACTCTTCTTGCATCTCCTCCTCCTCTGTCATTTCCCTTTCCGTCTGCTTCTCTTTAATTTCTTCTTCTTTTGGGGCCTCCTCTTTTGGAGTTTCCTCAACGATTTCCTTTTCTCTTGGTGGGGGAGGGCAGAAGGCTCTTATGTGGCCCCTCAGGCCACACTTGTAACAACGTGGAGCTCTGCCCTCCACCCACACTCTCATAATCACGTCTCCTAATTTAATGCTCTCCGCCAGGTCCACCTGTACCTCGCTCTCCGCCTGCACGTTTAGCTCCACTATTACGCCTCTCCAGCCCTGGGTCTTGACCGAGGCATGGAGAATATCTACTTTCTCCTCGTGGCCGCTGATCACAGCCGCCACAATCCACTCAGCCTCCACGTTTGGTGGCACTCCCTCCACCCTTACTCGTGTGATCCTTCTATTCAAGTACATAGGTAAAAGTGTTACCTTTTCTGACTTCACCGCCTTCACCGCCATCTTCCTCGCTGCAGTCTCACTTTTAAAATGTACCACTACAGTACCGTACTTCGATCCTCGAGTCAGAAAAATGATTTCCTCCTCCGATCTTCTCAGGGCCTCCTCTATCCATTCTATGTTTACGATCTCTATTTTCTTTCTTTCGTTCACGAACACCCTGTAAATTATGGTCCTCTTATTGTACCATTCCTTTCTCTTTGGTGGTGGTTCCAGTTCCACCTCGCCGCTGTCCTTCCTCATATACCTCTGGAAACCTGGCAATTTTTCTAGGTTTATTTCTTTTTCCTGTTCCGTCTTCTTTTTTGCAACTCCTGCGTACGTTTTCCTGTTTTTTGTCTCCACATTATTTACATCACCGATTTGCTCGTCTTCAGAGTTCGATGTCTCCGACAAGCTCTCAAATATCCATTCTTCCTCCGACTCCTCCACTAGGGAGTGGTCATCCATCTCCTCCCGCCTGACAGGCCAAAACGGCCGTCAAAACAGAAAAAGTGTAACGCGCAGAACCAGTGGAACGCGAAACCGCTTTAACGCCGTTCAAAATTTCCACAACAACAACAACAATTCTTTTTGATCTTTTTTTACCGAATTTTACGAGCGTAAAAAAACACGACCGAACTCAAACTGACGAACAGACAACTGATCCGCGGGGACACATGTTGGTCCATTTTTTTATTACCCACTAGGGGCCACGAAGAGGGAACATTACAAAACATGGGGGACACAAAACAATGCGATTAAAATTATGATTAAATGAATGTTAAAATGAAAAAATGATAACATGAAAGCGATGCTAACGGCCCCCTCCGCCAGCATCACTTACCTTTCCGTTTCCTATCACGATTCCAAAGTTTTTCACCTCACCTTTCATTTCTCTCTCATATCTCTCTATCATATCATCCCTCATAAATGCTGATAAACAATTTATACGTAGTTCATTGCACTTGCTCATCAAAGAGGCCATGAGTTCAAAATCGAATACCGCATAGCTTCCATCCTCATACTCCTGCCATACATCGTCTTCAAAAAGCCTTCTTGCGTTCTCAGTATCCCCCTTCCCCACAACACATAAAAAGTAGGACTGGGTCTTTTGTATGTTCTGTGTGTCTGTTTTCGTTTTTCTTGTAGGCGGCGAGTGGGTGGGATTGCTGTTTGCGGGGGCAGGATGGGTCTCCAAGGGTGTGGGTGGTATTGGGGTGGGTTGGGGCTTCGCACAGTTTTTACTTTTCTTTCCTTTTCTCTTCTTTCTGCCCTCCTCACACTCTTCTTGCATCTCCTCCTCCTCTGTCATTTCCCTTTCCGTCTGCTTCTCTTTAATTTCTTCTTCTTTTGGGGCCTCCTCTTTTGGAGTTTCCTCAACGATTTCCTTTTCTCTTGGCGGGGGAGGGCAGAAGGCTCTTATGTGGCCCCTCAGGCCACACTTGTAACAACGTGGAGCTCTGCCCTCCACCCACACTCTCATAATCACGTCTCCCAATTTAATGCTCTCCGCCAGGTCCACCAGTACCTCGCTCTCCGCCTGCACGTTTAGCTCCACTATTACGCCTCTCCAGCCCTCGGTCTTGACCGAGGCATGGAGAATATCTACTTTCTCCTCGTGGCCGCTGATCACAGCCGCCACAATCCACTCAGCCTCCACGTTTGGTGGCACTCCCTCCACCCTTACTCGTGTGATCCTTCTATTCAAGTACATAGGTAAAAGTGTTACCCTTTCTGACTTCACCGCCTTCACCGCCATCCTCCTCGCTGCAGTCTCACTCTTAAAATGCACCACTACAGTACCGTACTTCGATCCTCGAGTCAGGAAAATGATTTCCTCCTCCGATCTTCTCAGGGCCTCCTCTATCCATTCCATGTTTACGATCTCTATTTTCTTTCTTTCGTTCACGAACACCCTGTAAATTATGGTCCTCTTATTGTACCATTCCTTTCTCTTTGGTGGTGGTTCCAGTTCCACCTCGCCGCTGTCCTTCCTCATATACCTCTGGAAACCTGGCAATTTTTCTAGGTTTATTTCTTTTTCCTGTTCCGTCTTCTTTTTTGCAACTCCTGCGTACGTTTTCCTGTTTTTTGTCTCCACATTATTAACATCACCGATTTGCTCGTCTTCAGAGTTCGATGTCTCCGACAAGCTCTCAAATATCCATTCTTCCTCCGACTCCTCCACTAGGGAGTGGTCATCCATCTCCTCCCGCCTGACAGGCCAAAACGGCCGTCAAAACAGAAAAAGTGTAACGCGCAGAACCAGTGGAACGCGAAACCGCTTTAACGCCGTTCAAAATTTCCACAACAACAACAACAATTCTTTTTGATCTTTTTTACCGAATTTTACGAGCGTAAAAAAACACGACCGAACTCAAACTGACGAACAGACAACTGATCCGCGGGGACACATGTTGGTCTATTTCTTTATTACCCACTAGGGGCCACGAAGAGGGAACATTACAAAACATGGGGGACATAAAACAATGCGATTAAAATTATGATTAAATGAATGTTAAAATGAAAAAATGATAACATGAAAGCGATGCTAACGGCCCCCTCCGCCAGCATCACTTACCTTTCCGTTTCCTATCACGATTCCAAAGTTTTTCACCTCACCTTTCATTTCTCTCTCATATCTCTCTATCATATCATCCTTCATAAATGCTGATAAACAATTTATACGTAGTTCATTGCACTTGCTCATCGAAGAGCCCATGAGTTCAAAATCGAATACCGCATAGCTTCCGTCCTCATACTCCTGCCATACATCGTCTTCAAAAAGCCTTCTTGCGTTCTCAGTATCCCCCTTCCCCACAACACATAAAAAGTAGGACTGGGGCTTTTGTATGTTCTGTGTGTCTGTTTTCGTTTTTCTTGTAGGCGGGGAGTGGGTGGGATTGCTGTTTGCGGGGGCAGGATGGGTCTCCAAGGGTGTGGGTGGTATTGGGGTGGGTTGGGGCTTCGCACAGTTTTTCCTTTTCTTTCCTTTTCTCTTCTTTCTGCCCTCCTCACACTCTTTTTGCATCTCCTCCTACTCTGTCATTTCCCTTTCCGTCTGCTTCTCTTTAATTTCTTCTTCTTTTGGGGCCTCCTCTTTTGGAGTTTCTTCAACGATTTCCTTTTCTCTTGGCGGGGGAGGGCAGAAGGCTCTTATGTGGCCCCTCAGGCCACACTTGTAACAACGTGGAGCTCTGCCCTCCACCCACACTCTCATAATCACGTCTCCCAATTTAATGCTCTCCGCCAGGTCCACCAGTACCTCGCTCTCCGCCTGCACGTTTAGCTCCACTATTACGCCTCTCCAGCCCTCGGTCTTGACCGAGGCATGGAGAATATCCACTTTCTCCTCGTGGCCGCTGATCACAGCCGCCACAATCCACTCAGCCTCAACGTTTGGTGGCACTCCCTCCACCCTTACTCGTGTAATCCTTCTATTCAAGTACATTGGTAAAAGTGTTACCTTTTCTGACTTCACTGTCTTCACCGCCATCTTCCTCGCTGCAGTCTCGCTTTTAAAATGTACCACTACAGTACCGTACTTCGATCCTCGAGTCAGAAAAATGATTTCCTCCTCCGATCTTCTCAGGGCCTCCTCTATCCATTCCATGTTTACGATCTCTATTTTCTTTCTTTCGTTCGCGAACACCCTGTAAATTATGGTCCTCTTATTGTACCATTCCTTTCTCTTTGGTTGTGGTTCCAGTTCCACCTCGCCGCTGTCCTTCCTCATATACCTCTGGAAACCTGGCAATTTTTCTAGGTTTATTTCTTTTTCCTGTTCCGTCTTCTTTTTTGCAACTCCTGCGTACGTTTTCCTGTTTTTTGTCTCCACATTATTTACATCACCGATTTGCTCGTCTTCAGAGTTCGATGTCTCCGACAAGCTCTCAAATATCCATTCTTCCTCCCACTCCTCCACTAGGGAGTGGTCATCCATCTCCTCCCGCCTGACAGGCCAAAACGGCCGTCAAAACAGAAAAAGTGTAACGCGCAGAACCAGTGGAACGCGAAACCGCTTTAACGCCGTTCAAAATTTCCACAACAACAACAATTCTTTTTGATCTTTTTTACCGAATTTTACGAGCGTAAAAAAACACGACCGAACTCAAACTGACGAACAGACAACTGATCCGCGGGGACACATGTTGGTCAAGATACGATGGCCAACAGAATGGTTAAGAATCAGCAGGTTGCAGGAGAAAGAGAGACAGAGAGAGAGGGAATCAAAGAGGGTGGAAGGCAGGGGACAGAATCAGTGACCAAGAGAAAAGGAGAAAGAAGGGATTAAGGAGGATGGGAGGAAGAGGGGAGGAGGATGGGAGGAAGAGGGGGGAAGAATCGTAGGGCGCCAAAATAGTTTGGTGAAGAAGCAATGGCGGGTAGGAAAGACAGTGTGTATAGAAGTCGTGCAGGGTTTAAAATTGGACAAACAAACGGGGGGGGGGGGGTGCACGTAACGCCGCAATAATATAAGAATGAATGTTTTTATATATAATGAACGTGAAATACAGGAAGGGACGAACACGGAACACAGACAAATCATTCGAAGCCTTCAATCTTCAGTCAGACACCGAATCATCATAGCAAATTTCGGCTGTTCAATTCTGATATTTGCTCCAACTCGGCCAACCCCAAGAAAAAAACTAAGCTGTAAGCATTAGATTTCTTGGTAGAAGACAGGAATGTGAACGCACAAGACGGATGTAAATACAAGAGACGAAAACGAAATTGAAAACAGTAATGAATAAACAAAATATATATAACGGTGGTTGTCATACGACTTTAGACCAAATGAGACAAAACAACAACAACATAGCAGCTGGCGTAGAAATAATTACCGTTTTGGTAGCGGGGACACATGTTGGTCAAGATACGATGGATATATATCTTCTTCTTAATCCTTTTTGCCCCTTGTGGACCATAGGGCCTCAACAGTTGCTTTCCACTTTTTGTGGTCATTGGCGTGTTTCTTGGCTGCTTCCCATGTCAGGCCAGTGGTACTGAGCTCGTCCAAAATACTTCATACTTCCATGTCTGCTTCGGGCGTCTTTGCTTCCTTTTCCCCTGCAGGTTCCAGTCGAGTGCTTGTCGTGTCACATTTGAAGGTTCTTTCCACAGTGTGTGTTCGATCCATCTCTATTTCCTTCGTCTAATCTGAACATGTATGTTCACACCACCTGACAGACATGCAAGACATATATATATGTATGTATATATACATATGTGTGTGTGTGTGTGTACCCCATCCATCATTTGAAAACTTAGCGGTTCAGCAAAAGAGACAGAGAGAACAAGTTCTAGGCTTACAAAAAATAAGTCCTGGGGTCGATTTGTTTGATTAAATGACTGAAACAGGTAAACGAGTATACACACACACATGATGAACTTCTTTCAGTTTCCATTTACTATATATAATTGAATGTATATGCATATGCATGTATATCTATGTGTGCATGTATTTTGGGATTGTGTGTTGTTTGTCATCCACCACTGTTTGACAACAGCTTTAAATTAATCATGCATTATCTTGTGGCTTTGAGATTTCAATATGTTTGTTTATTTTCAGAATAACGTTGTAGGATAGGTGTTAGAGGCTGGATATAGCCATTTTCAACATAAAACAAGTAAAATATTTGGACTGGATATGGTTGGTTTAAGCACTTAAGGGTTAATAATAATTTCTGTTTCACCACACAACTAATTTCAAGTTGGTCATGAATTAGATAGTGCACAGAAGTCAATACCATTGAAAGTATAATTCTGTAGCATTCATAAATAGTTGATTATAGGTGCAACCACACCATGACTTAAATTTTATAATCCAACAACTTGATTTTGAGTCTAATAATGTTTGTTAAGTTTTATTGGACAACCTAAACCAAACCTATTCCACTTTCTGGTAACTACAGTCATAATGTTGAATTTGAAAATTATTTAGACTTAAAATGAGATTCCCCAATTACCATTCCAGAAAGGGGACATCACTATGCATAAACGATATATCAGGAGGAGATTATTCTGTAGTTACATCTATTTTAGAATCTTATCTTCCAGAAACCTTGAGAAGTTTGTCAGTAGAATAGGAGTTATTTTTGGAAGAAGGAATATATATCTAATTATCTTTAATCTCAATGGAGTTCAAAGTCGAATTCACTTGGTGAATTAGACAACAAAGAGCTTATGAAATACCTCTTCTTTTCTTCTTTAATTATGGCTTTATTTTCATAGGGAGCTTTTGGCCGTTCAATAAATAAGTCAATAAAAAAGCCTATATATGAGGTATAGGAAACCTTTTTCAAGAAGAAGGCTGCATGAGACATGGTTCATCATCTGACAGGTCATTTACTAACAAATTTTAAGGTAATATTTTGCTAGGTGTGATATTTAGAAAATCCTGCAGGCCACATATCATTTGTGGGACTTTCCAAATCAGTGGTTCTCAATATTTTTAATACTTGGGCCAGATTCCAAACCTGGATTTTTTTTAGGGGACTGCACCAAAAAAGTAAAACAACTCAAAGAAAAATTTACTATATCTATAGAGGGAAGACCATTGAGGACGAATGCAATACTGGGAGCTGAGGTTGAGAACCACTGTTCTAACAGCCAAATTTTCTTTGAACTATCAAAAACAGAAAAAAAGGGGGAATCTGGGATGCAATATTCCTAAAAATAAGATCGGACGATTATAATTAGGAAGCTTTTTGACCAGGACAGATTTAAAGATTGAACAACAACAAACATTAGTTGAAATACCTTAGGTGTTGATAATGAGATGTGTAGTCACAACTAAAAGTACAAAATGAGTGTTATGGTTGAAAAGTTATAAAAATATGCTTTACACATAGCAATTAATCTCAGAAGAAAAGATATTGATTTTCTTGTAAAGATATATTAAAATGTGTTTATATTAACACTTTCGTTACCAACCCAGCTGAATCTGGCTTTGAGTACAAATGTCTTGTTTTCATAAGTTTTGAATAAAAAATCTTCCACCAAACCTTAGTCACAATTTATGTTCCTAACACTAGCTGAATGATAATTAAGCTATTTTACTAAATTCTTTGTGATATTTAAAGTAATTGAAAGAAACACAGAGCATCTCAAAATAAATACAGTAATGAAAGGGTTAACATTAGGCTCATCAGGATGGTGGCAGTGACCTGATATTCTGACCTTATAAACTGTCTCTCTTTAGGGTGAACTGGATTGTTAAGAGTTAGCCATAATAGGATAGAACAGACAAGTTTTCTCAAAAAGGAGGCTGCATAAGACCTGGGTCATCATCTGGAGAGCCACATTGCTAAAGCATTCAAGGTAACTTTTTGTTAGGTGTACCATTCAAAAGTCCCAGGTGCCACAAGTTACCTATGACAGGATCATAATGATGACTGGGGAAAAATACTCAGGTAATGAGTGATAATTTTAGACATGATTTTGTCTTATTAGACACCTCAGTGTTTTATTGTTTACACAGATTTTTCGAGAACTACATGACATTACCATTGTACTAACAAAGACTCACTTCCCAATAGATTTTAGATTAATTGCTGGTGTTTTCTTTCTGAAATACACATTTATTTAATCAAGCAGTACATAACTCAGTATTCTTTTATTCATGTACTTGTTTCGGTGATTTGACTGTGGCCATGCTGGAGCACCACCTTCAAGTATAGATTTCTTATATAACCTCTCACTTGTTTGACATCATATGAAATACCAGAACCAGTAACTTGAGACATGTAACTTATACATTCAGCTTGGATTTTATCATACATAAGTATATGCAGTATTGTAGGTCAAATTCAAACAATGAATTGAATTCAGACTTAAGAAGAGTCAAAACATGGACACCTCTATTACTCTTTTATTTGTTTCAGTCATTTGAATGCAGCCATGCTGGAGCACCACCTTTAGTCAAACAAATCGATCCCAGGATTTATTCTTTGTTACGGGGACCTAACACACCAGCATTGGTTGTCAAGTGATGGCGGGTGGACAAACACAGACACACAAACATAAATCTATATATATATATATATATATATATATATAGTTAATCCAAACATGAAAACACAACAACATGAGGACGTGGAAGAAGTATAGTATTATTGGACGCTCAGGAAAGAAGGGAAGGAGGGTTTAACGTCAGTGGGTCTGAGCCTGGAATCACATAGTTGGTAAGCAAGCTACTTACCACACAGCCACCCCTGTGCCTATGCTATGTTTTATCTATTTTCTTTTCTAATTTGTCATTAGATTATTTTAATTTGAACTAGAAAATGTATAAATGCATTTCTCTCATGCATACTGAAGCAATTGTCTACAAAAGGTTGGTTACACACACACATTCTTATTTCATCCACCATTTTGATGTCCACTTGCATGGACTGGATGGACTTTATTGAAGTGGAATTTCTACAACTGGATGCCCTTCCTGTTGGCAACCATCACCTATTTCCAAGTAAGGCAATGTTTCCCCCATAGCCAGACATGACCTCACAGAATATTGGAAATGAGCATGTTTTGTATGAGACAATTATTTTACAACTATTATGCAATATCAAGACAAGGAAACACAAACATACATACATACATGCTGGTTGTCTACTCCTTATGCAGAGTTTGACCACCTCTTGTACTTACACCTTAGAACCATTATAGCATCTAATGTGGCTTTTTAAACCAGGCAATGTTCTGAACAGACACTCACATAGATTGCATATCTGATTTGGACTACCAAGAGCTGCAGATAAGTTCTGATCTTTGTAGATCTTAAAATGTCTTTTGAGGCCTCCATTAGATTTGCAAACCTTCTGGCATACATTGCATTCATGCATGCATGCATACATGCATGCATGCATACATGCATGTATGCATACATACATACTTACATACATACATACATAGTTAAAATTTACAGAAAAACAAAAGATAAAGACAGCTGTATGAACAACAAACAGGTGTATTAGTTTGACGCTTGGGAAAATGAAAATGTCTTATGTTTCAGGCCTATGCTTTTTAACAGAAAGGAATAAGAGAAAATAAAGAGGGAGAGAATGAAAAAAAAACTTGTAGATTTAGTAGTCAAGCATGGCGAATGATTAGAAAAAAGTTTGAAAGAAGAGATTTTATCCTGCCTAAAACTTTCTTCTCTTTGGACTTGTATATCTTAACCACTTCCTGAACTTTTTGCATCTCCCCTCATCTACATACCAGCACACCACCCAGATTACCACTGGATATACTGAATCTACTTTCATGGATTTCACTGGATTTTTTTTTGTTGATATACACACACACACATACATATATAATGGGATTCTTTTTTTTTTAGTTTCCATCGACCAAATCTGCTTACAAGGTCAACCTGAGGCTATAGTAGAAGACACTTGCTTAAAGTTGCTGGAACCATGTGATTGGGATGCAAACTTCTTGCCACACAAACACACCTGTGCCATTGCAGGCAAGCTAATGGACAAAATTTTAAAAAATTCAGGAGAATAACAAAAGGTTCGATCTCAACTATTGAATTTATTCACCTGAATTGCTGCTTTTATAGTCACTTTCACCAGTTTGCTTGCCTGAATCACTCTATTTGTCCATGTAAGAGTAAACTTGTTGGAATTCTTGCTCACCTTTGGCCAAAGAATAAATATCATCAATAATTTCCTCCATTATAAAGAGATCAGGTTTAGTTTGTTTATCAGACAAAGTGCTGGGTTCATCACATACTTGTTTCAATGCAAAAAAAAAAAAAAAAGTTTTTTCTTTTTTTATTAAAATCATAAATAAACAACTGTTATGGGAAATGCTATTAGCAATGAACACACTTAACTACAAAGCCACATAAACACACTTAACTACAAAGCTGCAATGTGATCAGTTGTCTATTTTTAGCATTTTATCATATTTCTTTGTGATGTTAATTACCACTTCAGTTACCAGCAGAGATTATGTATTCCTGAGTGAGTGGGAACACAACATGACAGGGTTAATAAGACAATTGTTATCTAGCAAAAACCAAATGTGTTTTAATAAAAATTTGTGCAGGAGTGGCTGTGTGGTAAGTAGCTTGTTTACCAACCACATGGTTCCGGGTTCAGTCCCATTGCATGGCACCTTAGGCAAGTGTCTTCTACTATAGCCTCGAGCTGACCAAAACCATGTGAGTGGATTTGTTAGATGGAAACGGAGAGAAACCTGTCATGTGTGTATAAATATATATATATATATATATATATATATATATATACACACACTGTAAAAACCCATGTAATTTATGGAATTTTCTTTGCAAGAAACAAAAATAAATTTTCAGGGGCGCGTAAATTACATGAATAGATCATTTCCAGAATTGTTTTAGAAATTTTTTTGTTGAAAAATGACGTACAAATGTAAACATTCATACTAGAAGTTGGCTCATTTAATGTCAGAATAGGCTTTTACAGAAAAAATATAATGAAGTTGACTTTTATTTATGCTGGATGGTATAATGTTTACTTTTTCTGTATAAATTTATTAAAGTAGTTAACCATAAAATGGTTAACTACTTTTTGAAGTTTGATATCTATACTGGTAATCATGGTCTGGGCCATATTTTATATTGCTTGGAGTTTTTACACAATGGAGCCCTTATATAGATCAATTTTTCTCCGCTTAAGAAGTCTAGCTTGCGTTTGCCTCCAGGAAGCTATTGCTTGCTTTCTCCACATTAGGACAATGAAATTCATCACTGCCGGCATTGCCACTGACATCATCATAATTCATCTTTGCACATGTAAAATCACTAAATGAATATGACTTAGCGTTGCTAAAGAAACCTTCATTTACCTTATACGATGTTTAATATCATTTCACATTCATGTTGAATTATGCAACAATCTTATGTTCTCTTCATAGAACACTTGTAATGTATGTATTACCAGTTCTTTTGGTATAGTAGATTTTTGCTATTCTTGTTTATGTCTCCTCACAGACATATATATTCTAACAAGTCACTTCTTAAATTTCGTGCCTCTCTTGTTCAATAAACACTGAGTTAAACTTGCAAAGCTGTTTATTTTCTCCTTTCAATTTTTAATGTTTATTTTAGTGGGTTACCAAACTATCAGTTTGGTCTCCTGGCTAAAACGGTAATTACAAATTTTTAAGTTTGCTTGACATTTTTATAAGTGTGAAAGGGATTAAAATTTCGATACTCCATACCAAAGGTTCTGAGGCAGAAAATCAGCGCTTGAGACAAGAAGACACTTTTGACTAATCAGAATTCTGTTTACATAATCAGTTTGATCAGTTAAGATCCTCTGTCGGTTGAGTGAGATTGTTGAATGGTCTCTGTTTTGACAATGCTCCACAGGACTTAAGTCTGGCATGTTTGCTGCTACATGATAAAGACTGTCTGACATCTATTCTTGGGTTTGTGGGCTTTGTGAAATGCTGGGTCTTGTTGAAAAATGTACAGCCTTCCACAACTTCAGTCATTGAGAGCTTAACAACTGCCTCTAGCATCTCAATATATCCAGTGGTATTAATTCTAAGAGCCTTTCTAAAAGCATCACAGTTGCTAAAAACAGAGTGCATCACTCTAAGGACATCAGAAGGATCTGCTCACAATCATCTGTAGTTTCTCCTGTAAGACTTTTGGTCTTGGTTGAAGTTTTTCTCATCAGAGAAGAACCAAAGCAATCCATGATGGTGAAAGCTTTTTACCTTGTTATGTAATCACTTGACATGGATCAAACAGTTTTCTTGCATCTTTGCAGTCATTAATTGGCCTCTTATCAGTATGTATGACTTGTATTGAATGCCATCATGCACCACAGTTTCAACAGGCTACTCTGACACTGAAAGTTCTTTGGCAATGGCCCTCATTGATTTTCCAGGATCAACATCGATAAGTTTTTGAAACCATTGGACGAATTGTGGTGTCCTTATAGTGTCCAACCGTTTACAATTTTATTTTTCACTTTGAGACAGTTGAAACATTTCTGCCAGGGGCTTCCAATTTAATGTACATAAGATCTTGCAAAATTTAGAAAGTTGGCAATTTCTGAATGACTGTGCTATTCACATGTGACAACAATGACCGGATGTCTTCTCATTTCTAGTGTTAGCATCTTATCTACCATGGGAGATCTGAAAGAAATAAAACGTTTTGATTAGCTTGAAGAGAGTAATATGCTAACAAGTGCCCTCAAATAGCCCTTACCTCCTTTGTGTGTGTCTTACTGCACTACTTGGAAACAACTTTAGGTTATACTCAAGTAACTGAATGAGAGTTATTAGCCATATCTAGACCTATAAAGCGCCTATATCAAGGCATCTACACCAAAATATCCATCTGTCTAATCACTAAAATAATATAATTATCTCATCTTAAATTCTACTTTCTTTTGCAATCCTCCACTTCATCAGTTTCACATTTTTCTTCACCTCCGTCTATTTTACTTGATTCTGTACAAAGCTATATTTAATACACACACACAGGAATTTTGTGTAGTTCAGAAGTTTATTTTGCAATCACTTAGTTCAAGATTTGACCCCCTCCCCCAGTGCACAGGACCTTGATCAAGTATTTTGTACTTTGACTGCATGCTGACAAACGGCTTGTGAATAGAATATTTAGATGGAAACCGTACAAAAGCCTGTCGCATATCTGTGTGCATGTGTGTGTAATCAATGATCAACAAAAATGAATAAATAAAGCACTTGAAGGTTTTACTCCAGCATGGACATAGTCCAGTAATTGAAAAGAATAACAAAGAGTACATTTGTGCACCAAGTGGTCCCTTTTAAAGCTGAGGAAGTGGAGTTCTTCACCTCTTCCTTGCATGCAGAATTCTACTTAATGTATAAGTCACACAACTCTATACTTGATTTTAATTGCAAAAACTGGGGTTGCAACTTATACATGGGGCAAAGCTAAAAGAATGAAAAGGAAAAAAAACCTTGTATCAAGATTTAATACTAAATTAGGGGTGTCTTAAGTAAATAGTCACTAAAATTTCAGAGTTGTCTCCCTTACCTGGAAAAAATGTTAATTAACCCTTTTGCTACGAAATTAAATTTCGTGTTTATTCTGGTAATGATGTTAAATACCTACCAAAAAAAAAATAGAATGGGAATTTTCTTCAAGCCATGTTGTCTCAATAAACTTTCACATATCTCAAAAGCAAATAATTTCAAATATGACATTCCACAACAAAAAAATAGATTGATCATCATCATCATCATCGTTTAACGTCCGTTTTCCGCGCTAGCACGGGTTGGACGGTTTGACCGGGGTCTGGGAAGCCAGGTGCTGCTCCAGGCTCCAGTCTGATCTGGCAGAGTTTCTACGGCTGGATGCCCTTCCTAACGCCAACCACTCATATATATATAAAACTAGTTTCTGCAGTTAAGGGCAATGAAGTTTTGAGTGGATATATCTGATTTCTGTAGTAAAAGGCTTAACATTATTTTTGCTCACTACATTAATTACATTATCATTCACTTAATTATTTTATAAATGGATTGACTGAGATTAGCAAATTAATGGCAGAAGCAAGTTTTGAACTGCTGACATTGTTTTTAGTGGACCACAAGCACTATCTGAATCACAAATCTCCACACTTGCATACATTGTAAACAATGACTGACTCACACAAACACAAACATACACATTCTCATAATTCTTCTAGACATAACTACAAGAGAAAATAGATGTCATTGATGGGTGTGGAGACAACAATTGATAGTGAAGCAGATGAGCAGTAGATGAAGGCAATGAATGTGGAAATGATAATGATGATGCTTAAGGTGATGGTAGTGGAGGTAGTGGTGGTGATGATGATGAAGGTGGTGATGTTAGTGATGATGATGATAATAGTGATGATGGTAAGTTTCTGACTTTGGCACAAGGCCAGCAATTTCAAGTGGTTGGAGTTCATTGATTAAACTCTATCACTTGACAGGTACCTTATTTCATTGACCCTAAAAGGAAGAAAGCAAACTTGACCATGACAGGATTTGAACTCAGAATGTAAAGAGTCAGAACAAAATCCACAAGGTATTTTTTCCGACTCTATTCTGCCAGCTTCAAGACAATGAATTACAAATGTGAAAGCAAGAAGACAAATTTTAGAAGCAGAAGTTGTAAGAAAGAAAAAAAAAAACAACAAAAAAACAAAACAAAAAAAACCCAGACAAATATTATTATTATAATTATTATTATTATATTGCATTTTTTTTTTTGGTTTGCTTTGTTGGCAGAAATGTTTCAGAAATATACAATATTTTCTTCCCATTCATGCTCTCCTGACAATCTCACAAACTCCCATTGACAGAGACCCATCTGCTTTTTTTCTTTTTGTTTTTCTTTTTAGTTCTATAAAAAGTCATCAGCCCCAAAATTGGTTTTATACATGCGTAGGTTTTTGGAGTTTTCTCGTGGAAGTGGGGGAGACATGGAAAGGGCTCTGAAATATTTTTTCAAAGGAACAAATATATATATACCTTTCTCAATTATTTTAGGGCTATTAATGTATATATATGGGAATGGGATGAATCAGTGCAGGATATATACACTTTTGTAGGTATGTAAAATATGTGTGGATGCTTGTGTATGTATGTATATAATTATTTACTCATTTGAAGAGTAGAAATTTGTATTTTTAAATTAAAAAAGGACAACTTGCCCATTAATAGTCATCAATGCACTCTGTATGCATATAAGGGTGGGTGGGGACAGAGTCTTCTGCTGGCTCATAATGGTTCACTTTATAATTACAATGCCAGCCTTATTTCCTTAAAGTTTGCTCAATAGCTGGTTGAGCAGAGAAAGACGAATCTGATGAACCGGTCTGAAGACTGTAGGCCTGTAACCAGGCCAGTGGAGAATAGTCATGAACCTCTTTGATTTTAGGGGTGGGTTGAAATGCTTCTTTTAAAATAGCACGACTGGGGTCATCCTTGCGCTGTAATAGCAATACCAGTGCGTTATAATGTTCACTACCCCCAACCGTGTGTCGTCGCTTGCCTCGTACTTTCCTCCTCGCTAAAGGGGGTGGGGAATTGGATCGAGGTTTCGCAGCTGTGTTCACTTTGGCCATTACTGTAGACCGTGGTGTCCACAACTGTTGACCACTAGCGGAATCTCTAAAGTTTTTTCGTGTATTTTCAGATCTGTAGCCACCATTGAAACAGTTATTTTTGTTACAAGATGACTTTAAGTTTTTTTTTGAATGGCAATCTTTTGGAGGTGAAGAACTTGCTGAAGGGGACAAAGAATATATTTTACCTAAATTAGAAAGTTTAGAGTCTATATACTCAGTACAAAGTCCACCACCATTGCTACGTCGTTGGACCAGTTCCGAAGATGATGCTAAATGACTGGCAGCTATTGGTGCAGCACCATGCGTTATTATTGCCCGCTCACCCAAAACATGTGCAGTCGGACTGGAGTTACTGCGTGTGAAACGAGAAGCAATACCTATTTTTGTCTCTGGTTTCTGAGAACGATGTAAACTGGGGTCACGGAAACTATCAAAGACATCTGTATTCTTTTTTGCCTGTCTACTATATGCCAAACCAAGGTTCAACATACGTGTACTCTCGGCCTGGGCCAACTCAAGACTCTCACTGGTACAGTCATAAACATTGCTGTTCGAAGGGACAATTTCATTGTTTTTCATAGCTGAATACGGTGACACACCTATGTTAGATGGAGGCCGTGGTCTGGAACTACCATTTAATTTATATTTAGGATTTAATAGGATCTGCAGTTTCTGATCAAACGTTGAGGTTAAGCTTGTTAATAGGTCAGAACCATCTTCAGAATCAGTTGAAGCCCAGGACAAACGATTCTCTTTCTTATCATAAAAGTCTATCATTGAATCTAGAGAACCTCTCCGTAAGCTATTTCTCCGTGTAAGGCCCAAGTCAGAATCATTTTGTGGACTTAGCTCTCTGTCTTGTGTCTTACGAGCAACTATTGACAATGGAGATGGCCAAACTTGACCCGTGTCAATAATTGTCTCAAGAGAATTTGACCTCTTTGCATTATCAAATCCTGTATTGAGGTATGATGTTCTGTCAGAGATCTTGCTGTTTCCAACACTAACAAAATACTTTCCACCACTAACTGGTTCAATTGCTTTAGAAGTTGACCAGCTCTTGCCCTGTAATTGATAAGAGTCTAATGAATCATAAGGCTTGGCATACACAGCATTGTAAGGGTAGTTAGTAGAGTACCATATCTTTCTTGGATTTAATAATTCTTCAAGACTATGTTTATCTTCCAACTCCATCTCATGCTTAGTACGCAGATATTCCTGGTCAAATTTCTTTGACTCTTTTTCTCTCACTTCACATTCTCTTTTATGTTGTTCCTGAACTTTCTTGAGAAATTCCTGTTTACTCTGAAGATTTGATTCGAGGCTGTGGCTGAAAGTTTTCTGGAGACCATATGAGAATTCCAGTTCATCACTTTTCTCCAATAGGGATTCGTCTGAGAACTGACGAGCAAGATGAGGGTTTGAAGACTTGGAGAACACTTCAGAATCAGTGTAATCATCGAAGCCTATAGACAAGGAAGACACAGATGCCTTATGTTCACTGGTGAGACGACTACTGTAAGAAATAGTATCCAGTTGGCTTTGAGAACCATCAGACTGTAGTTCCATTGAGTTAGCCAGAGCTTTGTTAGAATGAAATTTAGCAATCTCTGCATCAATATTGCGTTCTTCATATTTGGGACCAGGTGGTGTTGAATCTGTTTCATCAAGACCTTTGGTTTTCTTGATACGATTCTTATTCTTGGCAGCAGCAATCATATCAGCAACTATTTCCAACGGATTTGTTTCTTCAGATTCATCTGAAATGACAAAAATATATTTTGTAAACATATAAAACGAACATAATTACATAGGCACAAGGTTATACATCTGAAGGGAGGGGCTGCAATCAATTATATCTGCTACAGGGAGTGGAAAGATAAAGAAAATAGTGTTACTTTGGCATGTGATCCACAACTTAAAGGGAGATTACTTTAGGTTACTTTTTAGTTTATTTTTCAATTTCTAAAAACACTTAAGATGTTGGCTCAAGATTTTTTACAATAAATTCTTTTGTACATTCTTAGCATTGTAAATGTATTTTTTCAGAATTCTTACTATTTTAATAATCAAACCATATTTCATTTATGTCTTAGTAAATAATTAATAAAAAAACAAAACAAGAAAAACAATATAATAATTAAGATAAGCTTGTAGCTCACAGTTTGGTAGCTGTGAATTTTACAACGTAAAGAAACAGAAAAATTAACCTAAAGTAATCACCCTTGAAGTTGTAGATTGCACACCAAAGTAGCACCAAGAAAATCTTGGCAGAATTCAGACCCAGAATGTAAGGGTATAATTTAATGCTCTACAAGTCAACAATTTACTGTTTCTGCAAGAAATAATCTTCACCCCATCCTCTCTTACACTTTAACAAAAACAACGATAATAATATAGGCAAAAGGCCTCAAATTTAGAGGGGAAAGAATAAGATTTTAAACAATCAACCCCAGTACTTCACTTATACTTAATTTTATCACTTTCAGAAGGATGGAAGGAAAAGTTAACTTTGACAGGATTTGAACTCAGAATCTAATAAGGAGCTGGAAGAAGTATAGCAGAGTGTTTTTCTGATACTCTAACAATTCTGCTGGCAATACTAATAAAAATCCTTTCCATTATAGGCACCAGGTACAGACATTTTTTTTGATAGTAGGGCTAGTCAATTACATCAACCCTGGTGCAGAACTGGCACTTATTTCAATGACCTCAAAAAGATAAAAGGCAAAGTTGACCTCAGAGGAATTTGAACTCAGCTGCTAACAATTCTGCCAGCTCACCATCTTGATATGTAATATTAGAATAACAAAGTCTGAGAAAGGGCAAGAATAATTGATTTCATTTGGCCCTAAGACATAATAGGTATTTATTGAATGAAGCCCCCTTCCACCGCCCAGAAGGAGTGTGTGGGTAAAAGGCAAAATTTGTTGAAACAAGGTTATTTTAAAAATAATTCAGTTTTATCTATTAATATTTAAATGTGAAATTATGAATGCTAATGTTAGATATGTGATGTATCAGTAAAATTGCTAATTTGCTGGTAATGAAAGAAAGCTGACTGAATATCCAGAAAAAGAGGGTGACCAAACCTGTGAAAAGGGAAATCCAAAATAAGGGAAATATCTATCGCTTGTGTATGTATGTGTTAGTAAACCTGTGTATGAGTGTGTGTGATCACTTACCAAGATCATCATCAGGAGTGGATGCTTGTGCCATAGGACTGACCGTTCCTGTAGGAACCTCAGCAGCTCCATTCTCATCCACAGGAACATGATTGTCGACATCCCATGAACTGAAGAACCAATCGGGCTGAAAACATCAAATAAAAAAAAAAACTGTACATGTATGTATATGTGTGTGTATATATATATAGAACAATATTTAAATTTCTCTCATGAAGGATTAGTGTTCTAAATATCAAAACTCTTTCTCTTTCTTTTAAACATTAAGCTTATACAAACATGGTGTTTTCTTTTTTGTTCATTGCCTAATATATATATATATATATATATATATATATATATATAATATATATATATATATATATATATAATATATATAGATAGATATATTTGAGCATGTGTGTGTATGCATATGTATGGGTTTGTTTGAGGTATATATGCATACATATTCACATACACATGAATATATGTCTGTATAGAATGTATGAAAGTAGTCATATGTGGATGAATGGAATTATATACAAAAATTACCTACATGGAATGTGTATGTGTATATATAAATGAGTCGTGTGTGAGTATGCATATATAAATACACACACATTTACATACATGTGCATGTCAGTATGAGTTATACACACACACTGTATTCATATGTGTGTATGAATAAATATATATATGTATGTATATGTGTGTGGTGTATGTATGTATATATATATAGCTAATATGTAGATATATGTATATATGTGTGTATGCATGTGTGGTGTGTGTGTGTATATATATATATATATATATATATATATAGAGAGAGAGAGAGAGAGAGAGAGTGAGTGAGAGAGAATTATAATTTTAACAGCTCATCTTAGGTATTACAATGAACAAATAATAAAATATGAGAAAGAGCTAGACTGGCAATGATAGGTTAATAGAACAGACACTATGCTATAACAAGGTTAACATGACAGATATCAACCCATAAGATAAATAACATGAAAGCCATCAAGTTAAAAGAAGGTTGTCAGATCAGACATTCAATATTCAGAATAGTAAAAAGTTCACACAATAGACATTTTGAATTCAGGGGCTAAGAATGAAACAGCAGGGTTTGATGTTGGTAGAAGTTATTAAAGAATATATTACTTACATGAAGAATGACACTTTCAATAATACGACATTGATGAGACATGTCAATGGCCATTGCTTGTACGTCTTCATCATGGCGGCGCACTAAAGTTGGACCAAGAACTATGGCCAGGTTTCGGGCACACATCTGAAACAGGAATATATATAGTAGAGATATATGAACATACACACACAGACACACATGCTTACAACACTTATAGTCACATCACCAGGATAATGTCTATACTTACAGTCACACTAATAGAACAATATAATTAGTTACACCAATAGACGATGTCTATAGTTAGTCATGCCAATAGACAAGGTCTATATTTACAGTCACACCAACAGGGCAATGTCTATACTTGGAGTCACAACACTTGGAGGCTGTCCTTACCTTGTTGATATAGCTGTGGTCAGCTACTTTGCGTAAATGAAGCGCCAAATGACGAAATGTTTCAAAGTGGACATCTGGCAACTGATGAATAACCTTCTTCAATGTCAGCATCCTTTTCTGTGGATTTTCTATCTGGTTAGCAGTGATAAAGCTCTGGTATAACTCTGTAACAAATGATGATATAGTGGTATGCATAAGCTGCAGATAATGGAGTGACATACATTAAGATGATGACATAATAGAAGCGTACATGATGTACCCTGTGCTGTGTACAATGTAATTACAGTAGAATGTTATACTGTGAATGGAAGGCACATGGCTTAGTGGTTAGGCGATTCAGCTTACAATCACAAGGTTGTAAGTTTGATTCCCAGTGGCACTTGTGTCCTTGGGCAAGGCACTTTATTTCTCATTGCTCCAGTTCACTCAGCTGGCAAAAATGAGTTGTATCTGCAGTTTAAAGGGCCAGCCTTGTCACATTCTGTGTCATGCTGAATCTCCCCAACTACATTAAGGGTACACATGTCTGTGGAGTGCTCAACCACTTGCACATCAATTTCATGATCATGTTGTTCCATTGATTGAATTAACTGGAACACCTCATAACCAAAGGAAAGCCAGGACATACTGTGGAGGTGTACAGTGTCTGTGAGGTCAGCTCATATCAGCCTGAGGTGGATAATATTTCTATACCTGGGGCTTAAACTCCAATGGTGGACACAATAAATATACTCAGTCTGGTAAATTTCAGTTCAGCAAAGGAGACTTGTAAAGACTCTACCTCTCTTTCTCTGTGTCTTTCTCTCCCCTTCTCATGTTACATTAAATAAATAGTTAGTGGTAGGAATAACATTAACTTGTAAAATACCCAGCCATCATCTAAATTAAACACTGTAGTCTAAAAACATCAAAATGCTTCAAAAGATTCTTCAAAGGGTGCACTGATGCTGTGTTTAGTGGTATTGAGATCAATAAAAGATTGCTGTTCTGTGAACATCTACAACCTTTAACTTGATTATGAAAATGATGTGTGAGGTATTTTACAATGTCTAGAGATAGATGCAATATGTGTGTGTATGTGTATTTGCACATACATATATATACAGAGTGATTTGGAAATCATTCAGTATTCATATATATATATATATATATATATATATATATATATATATATATATATATAGTCTAATCTAAAGACTCTACAGTTTCCCAAATGTGCAACCAATTTCTAAGACTGAGGTATAAAATAAGGTGAATATAATCTACTGGATGTATGATATTAGACTAAAAGAAAAAACTGGGTATAAGTGTTTGATTTGGTTTTCTGAAAAGAGTAATAGTTTAATAAAGAAGTAGCAAGTGATTTCAGAAGAGGGAACCTACAAAAAAACACACATATATAGCAATGCTTACTCACCATTGGTAACTAATGGTTCTGGAAGTTTCTGGAAGAAAGACTTTAACAAACTACTGATTACATTCACATCTTGCCATTTTTCGTTTTCTTGGTTGATGTATTCTAGACCCTGTAGTGAAGAAGAGATAACAAATAACAGTGAGGTGAGGATTTATTGTGGCCCTTTACAGAAGCAGACAGGCTCTGTTGGGTACAAGATGGGGTGTCAACATTTGCAAAATGAATAATGAATTCTGTTGTTAAGAAAGGGCCACAATGTTGGATTATAGTAGAAGGTTAAAAAAGGTAGATCAAATAAAAAGGACACAAAAATTTACAAAAACAATGATATATCAACATGACCTCAGGTTATGGGGAGAAACCATCACCCAGGGTAATTTGTAGTACTCCACACAAAACTCAACATGTCAAAGGCAATAATTATAATAATGGTAATAGTAATAATAATCTTTTCCACTATAGGCACAAAGTCTGAAATTTTTGGGGTAGGGGGTAAATCACGTCAACTGGTACTTATTTTATTTGAAATGACAAAAGGCAAAGATGACCTTGCAGGAATTTGAACTCATAATGTAAGGTTGGAAGAAATGCCACAAAGCATTTTGTCAAGCATGCTAACAATTCTCACAGCTCTCTGCTGTAATAAGGGTTTCGAATTTTAGCACAAGGCTAGCAATTTTGGGGGAGGGAGTAACTCAATTACATCGACTGGTACTTTATTTTATTGACCCTGAGTTCAAATGCCACCCAGGAATCACTTGAGCTGTTAGAAATAGCAGTCAGCTCTCCCACTATCCTACTCTACCATGTTAAAGATGCTACATTTGAGCAATGTTGTTTCTTATATATAACAGGATGGATGGTCATAATTAGAATCACTTTCATCACAGGTCTCTAAAATCAGGGCTGATCTGGAATTATGTGACAACAAATGCATGTGTGTGTGTGTTAGTAAAAAGTACAAACCTTGTTGAATTCCTCTTGCATGTTAGAAATAACCAACTTGTTGCCAGGAATTCTGTAAACACCAATAACCTTCAGTCCTCGTGTTTCAACAATACTGGTGCAGAGATCAATAACGAAGGGGATAGACTAGGGAGGAGAAAAACAGAAAAAAAGGGGGTCAATACTGAAGTAATAGAGGACAGTATAGAAAAGAGAGAAAACAAAAATGGATTTGGTGAAACTAAAACTTTATAATTTGAACATTTCTTAAATGTATTTTGGTAACATTTAATAATTTAACCCTTTTGTATTCAGAATAATTACTCAGTCAAATTATAATATAATACTTTTTTATTCACATTATTTTGAATTAATTATGCATTATCTTATAGCTTTGAGATTTTGATTATGTGATTGCATTTTTTAGAATGACATTGTAGGCTAGATGTGAGAGGCTGGATCTAGCTGGTATAAACATAAAAAAATTGTCCAGATATGGCTAGGTTAAATGCTAAAAGGTTAAGTTAGAAATGTGATAGTAGTGGTAGTAGTGATGGTGTATGTAGTGGCGATGGAGGTGGTGATTGTGGTGGTGATGATGATAGCGATGGTGGCAGTAGTTGTGGTAATATATTATGAAGGTAATATGATGATAGTTTTGTGATGATGGTCTTGCGATATGATTAAAGAAAACAAACTCTAAAAACAAGTGTCTACTCACTTCCTTATAGGGAGAAGGGGTACACAGCTCGAGATGGACTCCAAAAGAACCAGTTGCTTCTTCAGGGGCCGGTGGTTGGCTATTTCCCTTGTTTTTAAAACGAATCTTTTCTTTCCAACTCTTTGACTTTGTACCATCTTCTGAAAAATACAGCACCATGTAGACAGGGGAAACAAGAATTTATTGATAACATTAGTGCACACAAAAACTATTTGTAGCTGATCAATACAAGTACTGAGTCTATTCTCCACCAACAATAAATTGAACAACTAGATATCATATGGGGGGAATGTCCCATAGAATTAATCTCAAATTTTGGCACAAGATCAGCAATTTGGTGGGAGTGAGGGTAAGTTGAATACATTGACACCAGTGCTCAGCTGGTACTTATTTTATCGACCCCAAAAGAATGAAAGACAAAACTGACTTTGGTGGAATTTGAACTCAGAACATCAAGACAAACAAAAAGTCACGAAGCATTTTGCCTGGCACACTAATGATTCCACAAGCTCACCACCTTAATGCCCTGTAACAGTGAAGACCTAGTTAGAAGAGATTTCAAATCATTCTAGAAATGTTAAAAGTCTGAAGGAAAATAAAGTTTTTAACCTTTAAGCATTCAGATTATTCAATCAAACGTAATGCTTATTTATTCACATTGTTTTGAATTAATCATGCATTATCTCATAACTTCAAGATTTTGATCAGATGATGTGATTGTATATATTTTTAGAATGACATTGTAAAACAGGTGTAAAAGGCTGGATCTGGATAGTTTAAACAAAACTGGTAGAATATTTGAGCCAGATATGGCTGATTAAAATGTTAAAGGGTCAAAGAGTAAACACCATCTTTTACAATATTTGGTTTGATTCATTTTGTGTTTGATTGTTGGATACCAGGTTGGTTATGTTTATCAGTGAAGGACAGAATTGAACTAATTAACCTTTGTTTCATGGAGGATTCATTGTAAAGATAAAGCTGTCCTTCAACTGCTGCTGATTACAACTCAACTCAAATGTAGGTAAATAACAACAATTTAGTTATTGTTTAGACTCAGACCAATCCTAATTTAACAGATCAATGTGATTCCAATCATGTCCATCTCACCTATGACAACATTTTCTTTTAAAGTGGTGGGATGTGGTGAGTTAAGGTAGAATTGGCTGCTATTTCTAACAGATTGAACTATCATGTAGATGTCCCTTCCTTGGCTTATCAAGTGTTAAATAATACATATATCCAACTAATTTAGGCAATTTATTTATCTCTGGACTTGTGCACCCTTAATATTTTTAAAACAGCCCCAAATGTCTGTTTAGCATTCTGTAACTTAAATTTCAATTAGGCAATTTTTTTTTTAATATTCTGGAAACTGAAGAATGCAGTAATGAAGAAGTTGATTTAAGATATTATATGGACCAACACGGACAGACAAACAGTTACACACTCATATACATTCAACATTTTATATATGTGTGTGCATGTGTGTTACTATAAGATCTTTGCCAATAAAAACAGATTAAGTAAATTCCATAACTCTAGTTACCAATCTTTTTTCTACAGAATTTATTACGAAGTATGTCTAACTGTAATACACACGTTCTAAATGCCAGCAATACTACGATAGTCTATGTTAATATAAAGCGATAACAGTTGTACATCTGGCAACAATATACATGTAATTATTTACAATGTTACCCCTCACTGTGTCAATAGTTGTAGATTATCAAGGTTGCCTCAACCATTCAGCAGTACAGCAACTACCTCTGCCCCCCCCTTCCCCACCACTACCATCACAGCAACAATTGATGAAGGTCAAATTGTTCAGATTACTTTTTGTTTTGGGTTTGTTCTTTAATATAAACAAACTGTTAAGTGAAAGAAGCAAGGACAAGTGCAACATTCAAAAGAAGGTATTTCTTTTTTAATCAGAATATAGCCTGTATGTCAAACAAAAGCTACCTCCATGTTAAATAGTGTCCCTGTCCTTATGTCAACCACAAGGTGCCCCTGTATCAACCACAAGGTAACCCTGTGTCAACCACAAAGTGCCTTCTGCCAAATATTGTGTTTTATGCCAACATAAAGATGCTCTAAATCAGTGGTTCTCAACCTGGGTCTATTGGCCTGTGAGGGTCCTCAATGAAATAGTAAATTAGGGATCCAAAATGATATTTTTAAGGACCCCTGAAAAAAATTTGCTTTAGATTATGTAATGGTATGCATTGCAAGAAACAGTTAGGCTTTTCTTTTACTCTCACAGTTTACATAATTTAATCTACACAAATTAATGTGTGAAAAACAAAATGGGAATTTTGAAAGTAGTTTCTATAAAGCTAGTTTTTAAACATTGAATGGCTATGGGGTTCAACCAGAATAAAGTAGTAGTTAAAGGGGTCCATAAATAAAACATGGTTGAGAACCCCTGCCCTATCAACCTTATATAGACCATTAGGTGTACCTGTATAAAACACAAAGTAACTACATATCAACCCCCAAGGTACTCCTATATCAAAATCAAAGACCCCTGTGTCAGTCACCATGTCAATTCCAAGCTGAATGTGTCAATACAAAAATGGTCTTATGTCAAAAACAAACTCACCCTCAAGGTTCACCTCCCACCAGTAGAATTAACTCGATACTTGAAAGGACTTACCATTAGTTTTTCGTCGGCGAGTACTTGGGGAATGTGTCATTTTATGTCGAAAAGACAGCACTTGCAATTTCTTTGAACTTTTCACTGGCATCTGTGGGGAGCTTTTTACGTTAGGTACAGAGGTGGGTGTTGTTTCCTGTCAAAAACAAAATATTCAATAATTAATTGTAAAAGATTGTTAAGTCATTATAAATGATTTTATACTGATTAAAGTTTCTGTACGAAGCAGACTAGTCTCCTTCAAGAGTTCCAAAGATGTCCCCCCACCCAATCCATATCACATAGAAATAAAATATCAAATTAACGGTATGTACACTCACTCACCCTCAATATATACTCTCACACACCATTAACATTGTATCAGGACAATTCCCCCCAATGACAACTAACCACCTTGGTTAATTACCTCATCTCTAATATATTAAGAAGTCTTAAAGGTGGCAAGCTGGCAGAAATGTTAGCACGCAGGGCAAAATGCTTAGCAGTATTTCGTCTGCCGCTATGTTCTGAGTTCAAATTCTGCTGAGGTTGACTTTGCCTTTCATCGTTTTGGGGTCGATAAATTAAGTACCAGTTATGCACTGGGATTGATGTAATCAATTTAATCCCTTTGTCTGTCCTTGTTTGTCCCCTCTATGTTTAGCCCCTTGTGTGCAGTAAAGAAATAAGAAGTCTTAAATCATCATCTGTTGTCCTCAGGGTAATTGTTTTTGGTGGGTGGGTGTTATTCATCGTGGGGGGGTAAATGTCCTAGACTCCTCCAACACAGACAACACACTGCAAATGCTAGAAACTGAAAATATTTACAGTATTTTCTGGCATACAAGTTGTGATTTTCAGACCAAAATTTACAGTTAAAAAAGGTAGGTTGACTTATACACCAAAACGATGTTGGAGGATGAGAAATTCCATGTGAAATGCAGCAAGATTCAAAAACATAGTGATGATGTTTCAATGTTTATATTATATACTATGTTGATTTGTATGTTGGACAATACAGTAATAAACATTTCCACCAGCCGACACATTCTTCATATTGTTAAGTGTTTATCGCAAGAACTGGGCTTCAGTCTATACACCACTATAACATACTTCAATATTCAACAACTCTTGATTCCTTCGTATAATACCCTGACATAGTACATCTAGCAGCTATATGCACATACCACAAGGGTGTATCTGTTTCACCAATCTGGGACATCAAAACAACTTCAGATTTATCATTAAAATCATTAGGAAATGTATTAATGTCACAATATTCCTAAAAAGTTAATTACTAAAAGATAGACAATTCTGAAAAGTAAAATAATATATACGGAAATAGAATGAAAGTGGTGATGTTATATTCCCTATATGTCTCTATACAATCTCTCAGGCTTCTCACTTCTAGGTTCTGATTCCAGCTTGGGAGCTTTCCCTCTAATTTTCCAACTGATTCAGCAATGATTAATGAGAAGTAGATCACTGTTATACAAAAGCTTTCACTGGCAGTCTTGTAATATTCACTATACATACATGCTACAAATTATATAGACATATATGCTTTGGCGGACTGGCCAGATTGCCAGCTTGCCTGATGGCAAGTGGGCCCCTGCACCATTAGAATCTATATTATGGGGCCCAATATCTAAGAGGCCCATCTCCTCAAATTTGAGAATTTTTATTCACTCCTGGAAGAATGCATTCATTATTTCAGCTTGGCTGTGTTTGTAGATAATTGAAAGGAATACTTTTAACAAAAAAAAATAAATAAAATAAATGATAGCATTGTAGTTGCAGGTGGGCCCCTTTAGTCTCCTTGGAACCAATATTTTTAGACCCAGTTTGCCACTGCATCATCATCATCATCGTTTAGCATGGGTTGGACGGTTCTACTGGGGTCTGTGAAGCCAGAAGGCTTCATCAGGTCCAGTCAAATCTGGCAGTGTTTCTACGGCTGGATGCCCTTCCTAATGCCAACCACTCCATGAGTGTAGTGGGTGCTTTTTACGTGCCACCCGCACAGGTGCCAGACAGAGCTGGCAAACGGCCACGAACGGATGGTGCTTTTTATGTGCCACCGGCACGAGGGCCAGGCGAGGCTGGCAACGGACACGAACGAATGGTGCTTTTTATGCTGCATATATGTATATATTATAGATATGTAAGTGTGTGTGTGTGTGTATATATATATATATATATATATATAGGGACAAAGAAAGAGATATTTAGTTATTCTTTTATTCTTTTAATTGTTTCAGTCATATGACTTGTGGCCATGCTGGAGCACCGCCTTTAGTCGAGCAAATTGATCCTAGAACTTATTCTTTGTAAGCCTAGTACTTATTCTATCGGTCTTTTGCCGAACTGCTAAGTTACGGGGACGTAAACACACCAGCATTGGTTGTCAAGCGATGTTGGGGGGACAAGCAGACACACAAACACCCACATACATATATATACATATATATGACAGGCTTCTTTCAGTTTCCGTCTACCAAATCCACTCACAAGGCTTTAGTCGGCCCAAATATATATAATCATCATTTAATGCCCATTGTCCATGCTGGCATGGGTTGGATGGTTCGACTTGTACACTGGAAGGTTGCATCAAGCTCCAAACTGATTTTGCATGGTTTTCTACAGCTGGATGCAATGCCAACCACTCCAAGAATGTAATGGGCGCTTTTATGTGCCACCGGCATGGGTGCCATTTATGTGGCACTGGTATCTGCTATGACTGCAATTTTGCTCAATTTGATGGATCTTCTTCTCAAGCATGACATAATGCCAAAAGTTTTGGTCATTGCCTCCATGAGGCCCAACACTCAGAAGGAACTCAGCTACCTCACCTCCATAAGGCCCAACATTCAAAAGGGATTTAGCTACTTTGCCTCCATGAGGCCCAATGCTCAGAAAGAACTCACCCACTTTGTCTCCTTCAGGCCATATATATATGGACTTCTTTCAGTTTCTGTTAACCAAATCAACCCACAAGGCTTTGGTTGGCTGGAGGCTAAAGCTGAAGACGTTTGCCCACGGTGCCATGCAGTGGGATTGAACCCAGAACCAAATGGTTGAGAAGCAAGCTTCTTACCACACACCCATGCCTGCACCAATCAACTGTATTTTTATTTCATGGTGAATTAATGGGAAGTAATAGAATTATTTTTGGGGTTATATATTATGTGTAACACAATGAAATCTGCATACCCTTTGATACAAAGCAATGATTAACTTGAAAAGCTGTGTACTTACATAATCTATTTCACTATCACTAGAGGATCTGAGGGCCTGAATCCAGGACCACATTGTTTCATAGTCCTCAGCCTGAAAGAGAAACTCTGACGTATGATTGTTGGTGGTCAGACGAAATACATTCTTCTTCTTGGTATAATCTGTGGCCACATCCACTGAAGAAGACTTTATAGACACAGGCTGATCAAACTCAGAGTTCTGCAGAAAAATAAAAAAGACACAGGATGATCAATATTTGAAAGTTTCAGCAGAAAATTAAATAGAAAAATCACTTAATATTTAAAGAAATATTTTGATTGTCTTTGGGAGATTGGGTTCTACAAGAATTTCAGTGTTTCAAAGGATTACCAATAGATCAGCACAGATAAAAGCTATTTAGAGTCCTCAAGAGATTAATCTTCAGTTGTTATCTCATATAATCTGGGACTATGGACTGGTCCCTTACTATGAGTGAACATAATTGAGAAACAACTACGCAAAATTATGTAAACAACATTACATTTTCAAAGAGACAATATTTCTATGAATTAATGGCTAAAAATTGGTGTTAATAGAGGCAATATCTTTCTGAATTTTTCCCCATTCTGTCCTTATTCTAACTACGATGTTTTTGTAACCCCCATTTTCAATTGCCAATCAGGTTTCCTTAGTACAGAAATCTTTAACTACTTTATGCAAGTTTTTTTTTTTTTTTTTGTGCAATGAGCACATTCCTTTCTTGGGTACTAAGTGCCAACTTCTGTGCATCTATTATATATGAAATGTTTCTCTGTTAGCCAAACCAGCAAATTTCAGAGTCACTGGAGTCATTGGAACATAGGATAGAATGCCTTATGGTACTTGCTCAAGTTTTGAGTTCAAATCCTACATGAGTTAACTTTGCCTTTCATCCATTCAAGGCTGATAGACAATAAAACAGGACAATAGACTAGAAGAATTTTAGGAACATTGAGCAATATAACTCATGGTACCTAGTCCAGTTCTTTGTGTCATGTTCATAGACCAGTCTATATATGATTTCATGAGAAATCCTTTAGAAAGTTCCCAATTATATTTTTCTGGCTTATCACTACTCTCAATGTTGGCACACTAGGGAAGAAAGGGGGTCCAAAGAGAACTAAACATTAACGAAAGAATATACAGATTTTAATGTATCATCTATCATTTGCTTGTTTCAGCCATTGAACTGTGTCCATGCTGGGGTACCACCTTGAAAAATTTTAGTTGAATGAATCGACCTTGGTACTTCAGTGCTTTACTTTCTTTTATTTTAAAGCCTGTTATTTATCATACTGATCTCCTTTGCTGAACTGCTAAGTTAGGAGGTCACAAACAAACCAACATCAGTTGTCAAGTGGTGGTGACACACACAAACACAGATACAATGTGCATCTTTCAGTTTCCATCTATCAAATCCACTCACAGGCTTTGGTTGGATGGCACTATAGTACAAGACACTTGGCTAAGGTACCATGCAGTGGGACAGACCCCAAAACTATGTGGTTGGGAAGCAAATTGGTTACCACACAGCCATAATAAGCACCAACTTGAGACAGGAAAGAATTGAAAGATTTCAACCTTAATATTGATGATACTGCTCAGTGCTTGCTATTAGGGCAACTTTCACCTTGCTGAATGTTTCATTAGGAGGACAGCAGCTCTCTGTCCACTAAGATGGTTCAGCATGTAGCTGGGCTGCCTCCTTATGTAAGTTGCAAATAAACTTCGAAATTTCGTTGATGTCATAAGAATTTCTATAAACTTCAAGAGAACATAAAATAATTCTCTTCTGGAATGTTAGATCTTGAAGCAGTTAAGCTATAAATAATAGCATGTAAATGATGGGTTAAAAATCCCTATACATGCTATAATTTATTGCTTATCTCCTTCAAAATCCAACATTCCAAAAAAGAACCTTTGAAACAAAATAACACACTCTGTCTTGAGATGTGTGGGGCAGTTTTTGATTTGCAGACACCTTAGCTGTAAGACTAGGAATATCTGTATGTATGCATGTACAAATCATCATCATCATTTAACGTCCGCTTTCCATGCTAGCATGGGTTGGACGGTTCAACTGGGGTCTGGGGAGCCCGAAAGCTGCACCAGTCCAGTCAGATCTGGCAGTGTTTCTACAGCTGGATGCCCTTCCTAACGCCAACCACTCCGAGAGTGTAGTGGGTGATTTTATGTGCCACCGACACAGGTGCCAGACGAGGCTGACAAACGGCCACGCTCGGATGGTGTTTTTTATGTGCTACCGACACAGGTGCCAGACGAGGGCCACGCTCGGATGGTGTTTTTTATGTGCCACCGACACAGGTGCCAGACGAGGCTGGCAGACGGCCACGCTCGGATGGTGTTTTTATGTGCCACCGACACAGGTGCCAGACGAGGCTGGCAGACGGCCACGCTCGGATGGTGTTTTTATGTGCCACCGACACAGTGCCAGAAATAAAGCTATTATGAATGTGTGTGTGTGTGTGTGTATGTATATATCTATATATATATATTATATATATATATATACACACACCCACACACATATCTACATATGGTGTGGGGGTGTGTATATATATATATATATATATATATATATAATATATATATATATATATACATACACACACACACACACACATTCATAATAGCTTTATTTAAGCTTTAACCAATGAGAGGTTAGTTGATGTTTTACATAATGTCTACTTTGAATAATCTCTTTATTTTCTTATAAACAAAATTATTACACCCAAACATATCTCTGGCTACATAGGGTGGGAGACTCTAGAATGCTACCAGGTTTTCTTGACTCCACACACCAAACAGAAACCAAGATGTAAAAGTCAATCGTAAGAGAATCATTCTTCGTCAAATATTCTTTTGAATAAGAAACCATTATCTTTGATATGTAAGGAAAAAGCTTTAGCTTTAGAGACCAAACAGCTGAATGGCCTGGTGTGTCACAAATATTGTATTATAGAAATGAAGGACTTTGGTGGTGTTGTGTGAAATTAGTGATATGAGAGGTCAGAGATGAAAGAGAAAAACTCACAACTGAATTATTGTCCTTGCGTTTGTCACTGAGATAGAGTTCTTGGCCTTTCAGCAGCACCAAACATGGTTTCCAGGAGCGATCACTAGACCTCTGTAGAGAGACAGAGAGAGATAAGTAGGTAGAGATAGATGTAGTTAAATAGAGAAGCAGATATAGATAGGTAGAAACATATAGATATATAGAAACATATAGATAGATAAATAGTCAGACAGACAAATAAATAGATAGATATACATAAAAAGAGATAAATAGACACATATAAACAAAGAGACAGAGATAGAAAGATAGACAGATTACATCCAGTACTCTTTTACTCTTTTACTTGTTTCAGTCATTTGACTGCGACCATGCTGGAGCACCGCCTTTAGTTGAGCAAATCGACCCCAGGACTTATATTTTTTGTAAGCCCAGTACTTATTCTATCTGTCTCTTTTGCCGAACCGCTAAGTTACAGGGACATAAACACACAACCATCGGTTGTCCAGTGATATTGTGGGGACAAACACAGACACACAAACATATACATATGTACATATATACAACAGGCTTCTTTCAGTTTCTGTCTACCAAATCCACTCACAAGGCTTTGGTCAGACCGAGGCTATAGTAGAAGACACTTGCCCAAGGTGCCACACATTGGGACTGAACCCAGAACCATGTGGTTGGTAAGCAAGCTACTTGCCACACAGCCACTCCTGTGTCTATTTATGTTTTCTTAGTTATATATCATTATTGCACATGTAAGTATAAATACATAGACCCATATGTTGATTTAGAGGTAAAGATACATACATCCACACACAGAGTCTCCTCCACATATATAAACACACATGTAACTAATCCTTTTTAACAGTTGGGTGCACACCCACATACATAAATACAAACAACAACACAAATATATGTGCACACGCAGCTAAGATAATAGCTTTATTTAGCAAGAAAGAATACAGACAGCTACTGCCATCTGGGAACTACTCATTCTTGATATGCATAAAAAGACTAAGCAGGAACTCTACACAGTGTCCTCAGTGTGGGCAGAAAAGCTATAGTAGAATCACGGGCAGACTGACAGAGAAGAGGGACTTTCTATGTAGCAGCTACTGCATAGGGGTGGTTAACAGTTAAAATAACATGGAATAAATTACTTTAACTACCCTGGGAGTCTGGATGGTAGATAATTTTTTTTTTTTACTTTGATGACTATCAACAATGAAAGTAAGCATTCCAAAATCATTGTGAGAACATCCTCATCATCATTGTTTAACATTGGTTTTTCCATGCTGGTATGGGTTGGATGACTTGACAGGAGCTGGCCAACTCAGGAGCTGTCCAGACTCCAGTTGTATGTTTTGGCATGGTTTCTACAGCTGGATACCCTTCCTAACAACAACCACTTTGCAGAGAGTGCTGGGTGTTTTTAATGTAGGACTGGCATGGGTGCAATGACACAGTACTGGCATGAATGCATCACATGTGGCACTGGCACGAGTGCATTTTATGTGTGGACAAATTTCATGCAGCTGCTAACAAAAGGGGTTCTTTCTATAACTGAAGAAAAATTGAAGGAGGTTTCTGTATGACATGTGGTACTGCACTGCAACAAAATATGCTATTGGATGTGGTGGATAATGTGCATGAATGGAAAAGGGCAGGTAGTCTAAAAACACTGCAACAATTATGTGCAGGTAAAGATGACTGACCCTGAGTCTTTTGTACAAACTTGTCTGCTTTTTAGGATTAACTGACCCATGTTTGACTACCACTGGTATAGAATCCTGCTCTATTTTGTATTTGTGTATTTTGTCCAGATCTACTCAATCAGAACTGAGTAGGATATACACAACAATAAATCAACACCAGTTAAGTCAATATTTCTTGATTTGTTCAATGCAATAGCCAAATACTCTTCAACACACTGCATTATAGCCAGAAATACTGATCAATATTTCACTGGCACCACTGAATCAGTTGGGTTGATCCAAAAGTGTTTTAGCAAGATATGGAGGCAAGAAAAGATTTTATGCTTAGAATTCTTTAACACCACCCTCATTACTGTTGATGTTGGTTGGGATATCTATAGATGTCTGGTTAATGTTACATTTGTTGTGTTTCCGTCCTGTGCGTCCCTATCAGACAGTCATAACCTGCCTTCCAACATTTTATGCAAGTACTCTCAAATGTTGACCTACTACTAATAACTTCACAAACTCAGAGCATCAGCTTATAATACTTCAACATATAACAGTCACTCACATCACATGACAACATGTCACTACATCAATTGGCTATAATGCACACATCACATGACCACACAACAACACCAGTCATCTCTCTTGTATTAAAAAAAAAAGTGACAAAGTCTCAACTGACCTTTCCATCAATGATGGCATTCTTGCAGGATAAACATCCTTCTTTCTTTGCTTCTTTCGGTGGACTAGACGATTGCGATGGGGTGAAGTCACTTCTGCTTGGTTCTTCTGCTATTGAGGAATTAGTCTAAAACAAAAAAGGGGAAAAAACCCATTCAGATTACTTTTGATTTAGCCACAGAATAGTTTTAATGATATCACATTAACTCCTCTTTTAATGAGGGTTAAAAGGGAAAGTGAAGGAGACAGAGGCAAGGAGAGAGGAGATGAAGGAGAGAACCAAAACAATTGCTGCAGTTATATCTTTAATGAGCAGAGTTTAAGTGAAGGGTACTCAGTAAAAACAAAATCTGAGAATAGCTTAAAAGTCACCAGTATATCTTATTAATAGATAATCACACAGAAGGTTCTCAAGTCACCAGTCATCAGTTACTAAGAGCATGAATAAAGGAAGTTTTCTAACAAAGAGATAGATGAGTGAAGCCTGAGTGAAGGCTATCTCTTAAGAAGACAGATTATTAGAGACTTAGTGTAGTCTGACAATAGTTTGAATGAAGTTTGCTTTTTGAGTGCAGGCATGACTATGTGACTATGGTTTTGGGTCTGATTGTGTAGCCTCACATAAACCAAGATCTAGTGAGTGAAATTTGTGAGGCAAAAACTGTGAAGTCTATCATAAGGGCCATTCCCACTTGGGGGTCTTAAATTGAATCCCTTGCGTAGTTTAATACCACTAAACTGGCTTCTGACTGCCTTCAGTGGAGTCCAGTCTACTGCAAACACTTGTGTCAGCCTGAGGGTAATGCCCTTTCTTTTCTTACTCCTACCATTCATGGAAGCACTGAAAAGGGTCGTGGGTGCACTCCTTCCTCCTCTGATTAAACCACAAAAATGATTTCAATCCTGGATAGCAATTCACATTTCTCTCTATATTAGATAGGAGTGGGGAAAACAGATATTTCTGCTTAAATTACTTTACCTAAAATTAATGAGTAATTAATTAGTACGATCACATCTTTGTTTACAATGAAGAGGGCATAAACAAAACTTACTTTTTCCTCAATTAGAATGGAAGACTTTAATTTCTTGGACTGAACTGTTTGTGAGGAACTGTCATAAATAGGTAAGGATCTGCAAAAGACAAAGGTAAAAACTTTATACAAGGAATATAGTAACTTTCATGATGAATATTAATATCATTGAGGCATAGCTTTGTGATTAAGAAATTCGTTTTGTAACCATGTGGTCCTGGGTTTCATCTAATTGTGTGGTACCTGAGGTGTCTTCTACCATGGCCTTCAGGAAAATCTAAAACTGGAAATCTGTTTTCATATATATATATGAGAAGAAAATGGATGTAATAATAAGGGGAAACTCATGGTTTTCGCTCGTATGCCTTTAATTTAATTAGATAATTGTTATCTAATTAAATTAAAGGCATATTAGTGAAAACCACAAGTTTCCCATTGTTATTACATCCATTTTCTTCTCCTATATAACCTAAACTACAGTCTGCCAACCAAACCACCTGCTACCGTACAACTTTACAAAAGACTGTACCTAACCAGGTAATAACCAGGAGCGACTTTGGATTTAATTATCCCTTAGAGGTATTAAACCCCTCTAACTGATACCTACACTGCACTGTGTATGTATGTGTATATATATATATATATATATATATATATATTGGCACGTAAAAGCACCCACTACACTCTCAGAGTAGTTGGCGTTAGGAAGGGCATCCAGCTGTAGAAACTCTGCCAGATCAGATTGGAGCAGCCATCTGGTTCACCAGTCCTCAGTCAAATCGTCCAACCCATGCTAGCATGGAAAACAGACATTAAATGATGATGATGATGATGATATAAACAGGTTTACTGAGTCATATCTTTTATATCAAACATATTTGCTACAATAAATGCCAGACTGAAAAATGTAATCAAAGAATACACACATAAGGCTATCTAGATAAGATATATGGAAGTATATCAGTGTATAAATGTGTTGTAAGGTGCTGCACTATTGTGCAGTACAGTGTGTCATAGTATATATATATATAGTGTTAATGTGCCATTGTATACATAGTGCGCCATAGTATGTATGATGTGTCAATGTGACATAAGGCACACTGCTGTGTAATAAAGGGTATCAATGACATGATACTGGGCAGCAGATAGAAATACTTACAGTTTATCTGGAGTGATGGAATTGAATTTGTTGATGGACTGCAACGGTGTGTTGAGATCTGAACGTTCTTTAGCGGTGGCCATAAGATAGGAGGTACGTCTCTGTAACTTGACAGCATCTTGTTCCGGGGACAAATCTGCAGAATCATAAAACAGTTTATTGACATTTTTGGAGGGGGTAAAAGTTAATGATTGATTGCTAGGGGTAAAGATTGAACGAGTGATTAGTTAATGGTTAATGATTGGTGGAACAAAGGTTATTAATTTCTAGTTAAATAGCATAAGTAATTATCTGATACTTGTGTCCAAAACAGACATTAGTTATGAGGGGACAGTGCTCTTCACCTCCGCTGGCTGGTGAGACTAATGTCAAGTGACATTTACCACGAAAGGCATCAAGCAAATTTTGGATATACAGAACTAGGATTTTGGTTCTGAATTCTACATTTATGTTAAGAAACATGTCATCATTGAACTCCAAGTAATGTACCATGTTATAGGTGTTAAACTCCTGGTCAAGTACTATATTATTAACAGTGCAGTATGGATTAAGTACAATGCTACCATGTCAGAGTACTAGGTTAGAGATGGTGAGTATTAGGTATGAATACCACAACTTCTACTTCACAGAGTCAATGGATACTTCCAATTATAGTAGAACAGGTATGAAATATGATACTTTTACGAATTAGAAAACATTTAGCAGATCAACATTAATGTAGAGTATTGTTTAGTCACAAGACATCTCTAATAAAAGAGGCCTATGATCATGACATATGAAGGATGAAAGGCAAAGTTGGCCTCAGCAGGATTTGAACCAGGGACATGCCGTCTAGGTGAGCAAGGTAGGCAGTGCCTATCTTGGATAAAATAGATTGATAGCAACATTTTCCTCTCATGGCAAAATATGTACCTAATTCAATAAAATTATGAAGGTTACTCTGATTACTATGCAGAAAATGCAAAGTATTTTATTTTTTTGTAGATTAGGTAGGCATAATTCGCTTCTGCTTTTCAATCTCAGTATTTAAGCCACACAAGCTGCGTACACTCCTCCAACACAGTTTTCTTTACATGCTATAAATCTGCCTTCAACTCAGTCGCATGCCTATGTTTTGCTTATTTATTTTTGTGTTTTACTACACATAGCTCACCAACTGCCTACCCTGAATAATTACTGATGGCACGCACCTAATTTGAACTCAGAATTTAGATACCAATACAGCCACTTTCTTCAGAGTTCTGATTCTGCTAATCTACCACCATTGCAGCAACAATAATAATAATAAATCCTTACTTGCTTTAGGCTTGAAATTATGTGGGTGGGAGTTAGTTGATTACATTGACCCTAATGCTTAAGGAAGAGGGGAGAGAGAGAGAGAGATAAAGAGGACTCTCACCTTCAGTCTTCTTACGTAGAGTGACTTGGTCTGACTCAAAGGTGCTATGTGAGAAGAAACTCTCTTTGTTTTCTGCACAACTGGACATGTTGAGCAAAGTGCTGTCAGCTGCAATATAAATAACATTAATAATGATAACAATAACAACAATTACGCCAGTAATGGTGAAATTTACATAGCAATTCAATGGTTATTAACATAAGTTGTATATAAAAATTCCAGTACAACAACAGTAGTAGTAGTAGTAGTAATAATAATCCTTTCTACTATAGACACAAAGCCTGAAATTTAGGAGGAGGTGTTAAGAAAATTATATTGACCCCAGTACTCAACTGGTACTTAATTTATTGACCCTGGAAAGAGGAAAGGCAAAGTCGACCTCAGTGGAATTTGAACTGAGAATGTTGCGATGGGCGAAATACTGCTAAGCATTTTCTCCAGTGTGCTAACAATTCAGCCAGCTTGCTGCCTTAATAATAATAGTAATAATAATAATGATGATGATACTACTACTACTACTACTACTAATAATAATAATAATTAATTCTTTTATTGGCCACAAGGGCTGACAAAAATTAATTAAAACATAAAGGGACAAAACAGGATGAAAGGTTACAAAGTGTTTTGTCCGTTTGTAAAAAACCATGTAAAAATTCCAATTCCCAAAAGGGGGAGGCGCTTCGAAAGGTTACTCGTGGAAAAACCCATAAAAGCCATGGATAATAATAATAATGGAAGATACTTGGCAAGAAATGAAAACAAAATTGAAAGAAGAAGAAAAACATAATAATCCTTTCTGTTATAGGAACAAGGCCTGAAATTTGAGAGGAGTTGGACGACTTGATTACATTGACCCCAGTGTTCACCTGGTACTTAAAAGACTTTGAAAGAATGAAAGGCAAAGTTGACCCTAAATGGGCCTTTGCATGCAATCAAAAGATCATACATAGGTGACCTCTAAAAGTAAAAATAGTGCCGCTTGTTAGTGGATTGAGGGGTTGTCTTAGGGTCTATATGCCATAGAAGGGGCTGACTCAGAGCAAGAGATAGATGGATGCATGTATGTGTGTGTGTGTGAGAGAGAAAGAAAGATAGAGAAAGAGTGTGTGTGTGTGTGTGTGTGTGTGCGCGCGCAAGTAGGGCTGTAGAGTTAGTAAACAAAACCTTCAACTCTGATTCCAATTCTGACTTCTCTTTTGTAATTTTACTAATTCTATACAAATTAAAAGCACACAACATACATGACCAAAGGTGAATAATCAGGCTACTTTTTAACACTCTAACCTGTCAAAATTTAGCATTGCTGGCCTATAACTATGCTGTTTATATTTTTTTTTGTTATATAATAAAGGAGTTACAAACAAATATAACACAAAAGTAACAAACTTAGAAAAAAAGAGACTGTTTACATCAAAAGGCTATAACCATTTTGTTGTGGAAAGATATCCACCTTAAATTTATTTACTCTTAACTGTGGAAAGAGGTTTATATATCAATCTATCTTTTGTTGAAGAATGTCATGTTTGTTGAAATATGTCAAGTTTATTGAGGAAACATGACTTGCAGAAAATACCATTTCTATTTTTTGGTAGATATTTAACATCATTACCAGAATAACCATGAAATTTGATTTCACAGTTAAAGGGATAAGGTAAAAGAATTTTCAAAGAAATAAACTATAAAAATATTTTAAAAGAAAATCTTTCAAGCATTTTTGTTCAACCAGTTCAAAAATCTAAAATACATCAAAGTTAAAACTAAAAATCTGAACACCCAAAGTAACTTATCTCTTTAGCATTTAAACCAGCGATATGTGTTATGTTCAAACTAGCCAAATAGTCTCTTACAACTATCCTACGATGTCATACTAAAAGTAAATACAAGATAATGCATGATTAATTCAAAACAATGTGAATAAATAAGCATTACATTTGACAGAGTAGTTTGAATGCTAAAGGGTCAACAAATGACTATTTTAAAAGAAATAAACTCAATGAGATACATAACCCTTCCTTTTTGAGATTAAAGAATCGCTTTGAATAAGTGAAATGAAATGAAATGAAATAAAAATTATGTTGTAAAATACTCAAAAATGTATCCTTAGGAAAATGAATTGTAGAATCACTGTATATAGAATACAAGGTTAAAAGTCACCTGATAGAGCAGCTTTTAAGCTAGCTCCTTCATGCATTGAGTACATATTAAGTTTTATTAAGCTTGACCAATATTTTTCAAGTAATGAACCGTTTTCATCAAAACAATGATACAATTTGTCGACTTGGAACTTATTGCAAAACTGCATGATAAACAACATTTTTTTTATCTTCCCATTCGTGGATTCACTACAAATTTTTTTTTTTATCTAACCTCTTTCTCTCTCTCTCTTTCTGTTGATTGTTTTCAACCATCACCATCATAAGTACTACCACCATTGCCACCACAATTGCCATACACACTCCATTCAGACTTCTGAAGCCACCACCATCAATACCTTCGTTTTGGCATTTATTATTATAGAAGGGTCAAATACAAAATCCAATAGTAAAATTGTCTAACATCTTGTTCTTAGAAGCAGAACTGTTTCTAATAGAACTTTCTTAACTCTGATATGATCATTTTCATCCCAGAAAATAATCAAATTAATATCTGTGGAATTGGACATTTTTTGGTGCTTTATATTATAACTTACACTTAGTTTGAGTCAGAGTCAGTAAAAAATGTACTGACTCTGACACCCAATAATTGCTTCCAGTTCTACAGCCATGAATGTGTGTAACAGAGTGGACAAATATTTGTTTTAAAGTTTACAAGTTGTGTATGTGAGCATGTATAAATGCGTGTGTGTGTACACTAATATGTAGAAGTGTGTGTGCACTAATATGAGCATGTGTGTGTGTGTACAAATACATGTGTGCTCGTGTGTGTGTGTGTGTGTGTACAGATACATGTGTGCTCATGTGTGTATGTGTCCAAATATGTGTGCTCGTGTGTGTGTGTGGTTTCTGAGGAAACAAGATAAACCTCTCTTACATACAGAATTACTTTTAACAAATAAAAACCAGTTCAATATTTTATGTTTCCATGTCAATACAACTTGAACAAGGGTCACCTGGTCTGACCCTGTCTCCACAATAACAACGACAGAAAAACAAAAAAACAAAACAAGTAAAGCTAAGGTGTATGCAGAACCAACTTACCCCAGAACATGTGTAAAATACCTGAGGGATTCCACACCATTATGACTGAAATTGTTGTTGAAGTGTTGAAGGATGAATGTAATGTGAAGTATCAGCACTGCACACATTGAGGTAGTGGTAATAGCTAGCACAAGAAATCAATTCAACTACGAACATCCAGGATGTGGTTTGCAAGTGGGACAGGAATTTAAGGAAAAAGTGGGTCAAATAACAAAGTCCGGATATCATACAGATGTTAGGAGATTTGGTTCAACAAGACATTTATATTTTGATCACATACACAGACAGAGATTCTCACGTGCACACAGACTCACATACACACAAACAGAAAAACATGTGTGGGTAGAGAGACAGAGCTGATCCTGATATACAAAAGATGGAACAGTCACAAAATTTCAGTCCCAAGATTTGCTGGATCAAGGTTAACTTGAGACTAAACAACAACACACAAATAAAAACAGTTTGTGAAATAGGTTATAAATATACTGATTTTAAATAATATTTGATATTCAGTTTTACTTAAAATGATTGTTAATTATACATGGGAGTACATATGATTATATATGGGATGTATATATATATATATATATATATAAATATATATATATGAAGGCAAAAATAAAACTGGTTCTCTATGTTATTGACTTTGTGCCATGATAGAGATCAAATAAACATTTACTGCTAATCTTCACACGATTTTGAAACAAAAAGAAATAAAACTGCTGTTTGTTTTATGAATCATACCCGTATGATAATAAATTTATGAATAACAAGTTTTTCAAGACAACCAAATCAAACATTAATAAGAATTTTCCAAAGCTTTAAATTATACTTTTTAAAATGTGTGGTGCAGCCAAATATTTCTTGTGCACTGCTTCAGAACACACTGATACAGACAGACAGACAGACCTACTGCTGACATGGATCCTGTATGTGTCCTCCTGAGAATATAGTAACCCTTTCAGATATTTGTTTGAAGGGGGTCACATTTATAAAATAATGCCTGTTGTAAATATATGCAACTTTGTGTTTACAACAGTAGAGAATAAAAATTTTATATATGTAGTCACATATGTAGACATAATAATGTGCACAGGTGTACACACACACACACAGATAAATGCAGTCACATACAGTCATATTGTTTTTAGGAGCTATTTTTAACGAGATGTAAAATAGGAGTTGCTGAGAAAGAAAGGTAAGTCAGGGAGTGATCCAAATCTAAATTTAGAATTTAAAGACGTCCTGTTTGAGTTTTTATGACAATGAGATTATTATTTATTCCAAGTAGACTTGTAAACAGGGAAAAATAATTAGGTAAAGAAAGTCTCTGCTGTTCCTGTCTTTCCTAATATGTCTTTCCAAAGTAAACGGAGTAAAATGAAACTATTTATGAGTAATGAAATTTCTCAATTAGACAGACTAAAGAAAGATGACTATTAGTTAATTATCAATTCATGTCTAACATTAGACTGTGATAACAAATTAGCAAAGGACACAGAATTAATCCAACTGATCCTAGCATTTTATGTGGTAGGAGGTTTGCTTCCTAACCACATGACTCTGGGTTCAGTCCAACTGCATGGCACCTTGAAGAAGTATCTGCTACTATAGCCTCAAGGCTGACCAACACGTTGTGAGTGAATTTGGTAGACAGAAACTGAAAGAAGCCCATTGTATACGTGTGTGTGTGTGTGTGTGTGTGTGTGTCCATCTGCCATTTGACAATTGGTTTTGTGTGTTTACATTGCCATAGCTTAGTGGTTTGGCCAAAGAGCACTGGGGCTGATACATCTGACTTAAAATTCAAAGCAGAGCCCCAACATGGCTGTAGTCTAATGACTGAAACAAGTGAAATAAAAATAAATGATAAAGTTAAAAGCTTTGTCCTTATTACTCTACAAGTATTGACTCAAGATGCACCAATCTTTGCCAAATTTATTCATTTCCTGTCATCCTGTTTCTTTAGGAGTCTTCTAGAATAGACTGTCAGTTTAAAAAAAAAATTTATTTGTTGCCACTGAACCTCTGGACATTCCAATGATTTTATAAATTTATCAATACCATTTAGTTTTGTTTTGAGATCCATTTCATTGGTTTCCATAGTCTTCGCACAGAATTTCCAAACTCCTAGTACAAACTGGTACTAAATTTGACTTTGAGGAAGCAAAAGGTAAATCCAACTTTGGAGAATGTAGAGAAAAGTAGCTAAATACGGACGTTCCATCATTTCTAAGATGGCAGTGATGATATTAAATTGTGTAAATGAGTATGTAATGTCAAAGCAGAATCAAAGTAATTGTAAACATTTATTTGAATAGCAAAAATATTTGTCATTAACAAATCTGCATAGCAATCAAAGCATGTGGCTCTGAAGATAATGGCTACTGCAACACTAGGAATATTGGATTATGCAACAGATTCTGGACTCCAGAAACTGTAAAAACTACAAAGCGCAAAATTTGGAAAATATTTTGAAATGCCATGTAATGAGTGTATATTTTAAGAAGAGACAGTCATAGGGAATTATTAGGTGTTAGGGAGAAGCTTTCAATAATGCAGTTTTCAATGTTACACATCCATTGTTAACATGCTGAGAAAAATGGTGAGCATCATTTCTTCCATCTTTACATTCTCAGTTCAAATTCCACCAAGTTTGACTTCACTTTCATCCTTTTGGGGTTCATAAAATAAGTAGCAGTTAAGCACTGGGGTCACTGTTATCGATTTGCCTCCTGAAATTGCTGATCCCATGCCAAAATTTGAAATCAATATTATACACCTCCTATGAACTGAATTCTCCATATGTAAAATAAAAAAGATTGACTTAGCTGACTAAATCCAGACAAAATGGTACAGTAAAGACATATTTGTGATCCAGGACAAACACAACATTAGACATATCAAGTATTGCCTATGCTATATTTGAAAGAAACAATACATTATATTAACCAGGATGTCCTATATTACTCTCATGAAAATGTACTAGGAGACACTATGATGTAACCAAGGTGATCTACATGCGCCTACACATCAAATTTCAACTGTTGCAAGAAAAAAAAAAACTCTCTGGTACTTAACTAAAACCTCCAACTGTCCCAGAAAACAACAATAAAAAAATACTCGTGCTTGACTGGCACTTCACAAAATTGACCTAAGTAGGATTTGAACTCAAAATGTAAATGGAAAGAGATGTTATGAGACATTTTGGTAGAGTGCTATACTGATTCTATCAATTATCACCATCTTCAACAATAAGGTTGTTTTTTGTTTTTATAAAAAAGACACAAAGCCAGTAATTTGGTAGAGTAACATTTGATGATGTCCACAGTAGTACTTGCTCCAAGACATTAAATATCAAAGTAGACTTATCATGTTGGTATGCAAGCTAATAAACTAATGCTGGCTGGGTTCATGCAGTCAGTAAAAGTCTCAAGGAGTACAATAGCCAACTGTGCGAATGTAGATGGCCCTTGCTTAACACAAGGCAAAATGACTACATACACACGCACACACACATACACGTGTGTATGAGTGTGCTGTTTTAGTGATAGACATACACTCACATATCTTCTATTTTTTCATTTGCCTCAGTTTCATATATCAATCTCTTTTTTGTTGCGGAATGTCATGTTTGAAACTATTTGCTATTGAGATATGCTAAAGTTTATTGAGGCAACATGATTTGCAGAAAATACCAAAATAACAATTCTATTTTTAATGAATTTTTTTTTTGGTAGATATTTACCATCATTACTGGAGTAACCATGAAATTTAATTTCACAGTGAAAGGGCTAAAATAACAATGCAGAGGTGGCCATGTTAGCAGAGCTGGTCACATTTAAACATCTATTAATAAGAAACATAGTTGCAGATGAAACAGAATTACAGAAGTTGTGGAATATCTGAGATGTAATAGTGAAAGTATGGAGGCATCTAAGGTAGTAGCATTTCGTCTGTCTTAACATTCTGAATTCAAATACAGCTGAGGTTAAGTATCATCCTTTTGGGGTTGATAAAAGAAATCACCAGTTGAGCACCGGGGGGGGGGGAGATGTAATTGACAAGGCCTCTCCTCTAAATTTCCAGTCTTGGGCTGATATTTGAAACCACCACCACCATCATCATTGTTATCAACATCATCATCCAGCCTATACCCAAATAAATGATGTATGATTTTGATTAAATCAACTAAAGAGAACAGAGCCTTTATGTAATCTTGACGTCTACAAGAAATAGCTGCCAAATCTCCCTTAAATCACATCTTGCCAACTTAAAAAAGAAAGAAGTTCACAGTGGATACATGTCTGAATACATGGTCACAGCTGGAATACCCTTGAGTAAAGGTCAGATGGATCAGAATTAACCTGTAACTAAGCAACAGCAACTATAGCCACAACTATACTAAACAAAAGCCAATGAAGCAGCCTATACATGGCCATTCATCCTGCTAGAAACAGCAGCCAAATCTTACCATTTAAAAAAAAAAAAGAAACAACACATTTAACATAATTGTAGATATACAAAAAGGCAAGATGGTTACAGTTTTACTAGATCAAGATTGAACTGGTGTTAAACTGTTGTATATAGAGATATCAACTACCCTGGGTCCAACAGTGGTAGAGGAAGACATCCTATGAATATACACACATTGCTTATCTGTTCACCTTTCAATCTCATCTCCTTGACATCATAGGAGAGGGTGGGGGAGTTGATTCACTGCCCCCGCTCCACAGGAATGGTGCAAACAAGTAAACTGATAAGTTCAAACAAGTGGTTTGTTATGTAATGTAGAAATATTTCTACACACACACATGCGTATTGTGTGTGTGTGACCCCACATACATATAGAAATATATACACAAAAATATACACCACATCAAGAGACGTAAGACACAAATTTGTACAGTTGTATATATACAGATATCCATAGTAAGACACATACATAAATACACACACACACACAAATACACATATATATATACACAGGCACATACACACTAAGAAAAAATGTTACATCTTTGGAGGGAGAGAAAGATGTTAATAATTAATGACAGACACTAGCTGAGAGATAGGGAGAGAAAGAGAAAGCAGAGAGGGGAGTGAGAGAAAAAGAGGGAAAGATGGAAGGGAGTGAGAAGGAGGAAGGGGAGAGAGAGACGTGCAAGGTATAATAATAGAGAGAGTGTTAAATGGTGTGAATGTTCAATCCCAGATGATGTAACTTTGGTAAAATGAAAACTGTGATGTAGGATGGGGAAGTGGGGGGGGGAGAGGTAAAGTTATTTACTCACATCCCCCCCCTTTTTTTTGCTATACTACACACAACAACGACGATGACTATTACTACCATCAGATAAGAGTGGGAGGGGGAGGAGAGAGCAGAACCTGTTAGGACTTTAATGCCCATATTTGTACACGGCACCCAGAATAGGGAGGCAGTGGGAGGTTTGAATGTAAGCACAGAGTATAATTGAACTATTTAGCTGAAAGTGGTGGGTAGATGCAAAGGTGGGAGAGGGTGGTGAGATGCAGGGTGTTTCTGCTGGTTGAACTATGAATACACACACACACACATGTATGTATGTATATATATATATATATATATATATATATATATATATATATATATATACAAACTAGCAGGAAAAATGCGGGTGCAGAAGTGATAATATTCTTAACTGAACCTGAAAAAGTACATAAGAAGTGGAAGCTTAAAAATATTGCAGGTTGGAATTTGCATTTAAATAATATTACTTCTGGGTAGATTCTGGGTGGAGAAAAAAAAGTAGGGAAAAGATCGAAGTGGGGTATGCACTTATGCAATATGTTGATCATGTGGTTAGATTTGAAGGACCAGTTTCCTTACTCCAATGTCCTGTCTCATGTGCATGCTTATTTAAGATCAAAACCAGTGGTTTATACAAAGCCAAATGAAGATAAATGCTGGGCACTCTTGGGAAATAGAGATTTATTGGTCAACTTTTATAGAAGACATAAGTGTTAAGGATGGTAGGCTTTCAGGGTGTCAAGTATCCAAGTATGTTGGATTTCCAGAGTTTCATAAGCATAAATCCTGAATTTTTGGCTCTAGAGAAGATGAATTTTTCTTTTACAGTGAAAAACAGTAGCCCTCACAAAAATCACAAGACAATTTGTTGTTTCAGATCTGACAAGATACTATGTTCTATTTAATTCCCACTAAGTAGAAGTGCATCTTAGTTGCTCTTGGTACCTCAACGAGTTCATATTTCTGAATACCTAACTGTCAGCTCAGCCAAAGTCGGTAAACCATAAGAGGAAAGTAGCCGAAAATCTTAAAATTTTGAAAAACAGAATTCATCTTCATTATATGAATGTTTGAACTCCACTCCCATCATCCACCATATTTAATTTTTATAGGGAGCAGATACAAAAAGTTGCATAAAAAATTGTTTTCATATGGGAAATTAGAATCTAAAGAGGAGATACTTTTATATATTTGAATGAAACAAAATGCTACACCAACTTCAGCTGCAATATTTTTAAGTATCCACTTCTTGGCCTGAATTTTACCAGTTTCAGTTAAAAATATCATCAGTCCTGCACCGGCCTTTTCCCTGCCAGTCCACTCTTTTTACAACCAAAAGTTAACTGCTATTGAGACAAAACTTAAAACAGTATAAAAGACAAAAAAAAAAATTGAAGCAGGTGGTGAGTGTCTTTTTAAACCCTTGCCTAGTCCCAGTTTCCAGTGGGGACAATCATCAACAATGTCTTCTTGCCTTCAATGTTCATGTAAAGAGACTTCAAGTTCCATTGCATATATTTTTGAAATAAATATCATACTGGTGTTTTCATGCTGGAGGATATATCACCACTCAGCAAGCCATTTCCCATCTGACATACTGTGTACATAGACCAGACAGTTGCGACATTGTTGCTGTGGTAGGACAAGGTCAGGTATCTGTGGACCAGATAAGACCTTCTAGTTGGTGGTTAAGCCAGAACACACAATGTTTAAAATTAATCTCAGCTACTGTAAGTGGAAGGCATTGAGACACTCTGGTCTGGAGTGGGCTGTTCTACAGCTCACTGCCATAAGTGTGCTACACTGCTCTAAATTGTTTCAGGCAACCAAAATGTCAAATAAATATTCTTACTGAGGTAGAAAATGTCTTTGAAGTTACTCCATTCCTCTTTCCCATACTGCTTTTAAGTACTATGACAGCTTTAAACTTGTCTTTACAGGATATAAAATGTTGAAACTCTCAGTATAAGTTGAATCCTAGAATTGTAGTGTTGAAGCCCACCAGTAAGCACAGTGTTTTCCAGAGAAATTAAAATTATGAAGTAGCAGGTCTTGAGTACAGAGGACTGGATGTATATTATTTTTTATAAATATAGACAAATGTTAGGAGTTTGTACACCTGATGATTGTGCGACAGTATCACATACCTTCATAGCACACTTTCAAAAATTGTTTCCATCAATGATGAAATTAATAGCAGAATTATCATGGTGAGCATGAAGGTGAAGAAGGACTTTAGCACCAAACCAAGTTGAAGGTTTACAGAGTTGTCCTGCCAACTTTGTTGTTTGTTCATGAGGTGTGAGCATTTATGCCAAGAAATTCAACAAATTCTACCTGAAATGTCTGTGATAAAAGCTGTATATTAATTGGCAGGACAAGGTCCTAGATACTGAGATCTTCAATCATACAATGTTATCTAGCATCTATACTCTCCTATGCAGAGTCCGGGTGCACTGATCTGGTTACATTGTCAAAATGAGCAACAAACAACTTCTGAAATATATCTTCTATGGCATTTTCCAGTCAGTGGAGAGTGCAACCATTACTAGGTTCTTTTCAAGTCAAACTCTCCTACTCAAGGCTGTCTTAGCAGTATTAAAGGCCCTCAGGCAAATCAATGCACTGGATCCTGAAATTGCCTCAAGACCAGTGAGGACCCTGGACAACTGCCTAGTGTGCCTATGCCTAAAGACAGCATGGACACACTGGACACACCAAAAGAAAGATTTAAGCAATAATTCAGAGTCAGGGCAATGTTACCGATGGGAGATCAGCCTGGTGTAGTCTGATGATGGAAGGGGCATACAATTGGAGCTGACAGACTGAATAAAAGAGGAAGTTAACCTGCACATTGGCAAAAATAAAGGACTGGTTAACCATTCCTGTATACACCTATGAGTGATATCGTGGTCATCATCCATATGAATATATAAACAAGGTATGTGTGTGTGTACTTTTAACACTTTAGATCAATCTACCAATGACCACAGCTTCTGATTCTATGAAACAAAACCTACTTTAAAATGTTATTTAAACTTTCAGCCATAATTTTATCTGAGAACCTTTGTGTTATAATAGCAAAAACCAATTTTGTAAATCCTTTAGTCAATTTCTTTATAATCTTTGAAATTAATTGAAGCATTCAGGCTGTGTATTATATTAAAAATGTGGCCAAAAATAATGATCATGTATTGTCTCTTGGCTCCAGGGTTTTAAGGAGGAGCATGAGATGAGTAATGGATTAGAGCCACTCTGCTATCTCAGGGGTCTGTTAAGAGGGCAGTTGTGTGTATGTTTGTATGTGAGTGTGCATGCAAATTTTTGTAAGATGTGTGTCCAAGTATGTGGTGCCTATACAGAAGTATGCGTATCTTTGCAGCTGTTTCTGCCATAAAGTTCCTCAGAGAAACTTTTAAACTAAGGAAAAAGTTAATTGAAATGGTTTTCTTGGTATTACTTTCAGAAATGAAATATTTGAAGTCTTTTGAAATATGAGAATAGAGTTGCTCTGTACACGTATCATTGCTAGCAGTGTAATATCTACCTCATCATAATGACTAACAGCTAATTAATGAACGGTATTCTTCAAACAGCAGGACATCAGATATTTTTTTTGCTGTTATCTTGTAACTCTCGCATCAAATTTCAAAACATCATGCAATGTATAACGTAGACTTTCTTTTACTTAGATAGATAACACAGATTATTTTCGGAGGAAAGGAATGAGATTGTGTAACAAGCATGCCATTCTTAAGGTCGTTAGTACTGTATACATAATGGACTGATGTCAGTCAACCAGAGGATCTTCACTGATGCATGGTCACTCCAGATGTGACCATTTTTTAATGTGCCATATGTTGACATCATACATTCAAGACTATTTTATCTGGTATAGTAATCTATTTTTAAAGATAGTAGAGTAAAATTGTAACCCTTTAGCATTCTGATTACTCTGTCAACTGTAAAGCTTATTTATTTACAATGTTTTGAATTAATTATGTATTATCTCATAGCTTCAAAATTTCAATGTTGTGATTAGAATAACATTGTAGGATAGGTGGGAAAAGCTGGATCTAGTCAGTTTGAACATAAAACAGGTTGAATATTTTGGACGGATATGGCCAGTTTAAATGCTAAACGGGTAAGGAAATAACACTTATTTCCAGCAGGCTGAACCAGAGACTGAAAAATATAAAGGCTCTGTTACACTTCACTCTATGAATGTCTGTGTATACACTTCAACCTATAGAGTAAAACTGCATGTCAGAGTGTGCAATATGGTTATTAGCTCAACAATAGCAGGGTATAACTAGAACAATAAGCCTGGGATTACACCTAGTTGTTTGGTTAATTATGTATACACTATGAGTCTGATTGATCAGAACTAAACTGGGACTACAACATCAACTAGCTTGCAGACTCATTTGCTTGGATCATACCACTGGTTTTATAGCATTTACCAATAAACCAATTTCATGTAGTAGGTAGGAAGAGTCCTATATTAAGAATTCAACAAATTCCACTCAGGCTATGGTAGAAGACAATTGCTCAAGGTGGCTTGGGTCTAATGTTTAGAAACAGAATCTCATGTTTAGACACAGCATGGTATTTATACAGATTATTATTTAGGTATTGTGTTTAAGCAGCAGACTAAAATTAGAACCCTATTAAACAACAAACTGTAAATTTCATTATTATTATTATTATTATGGATTCATTTTTCTGTGTTGTCATGGACTGGATAGATGTTTTTTAGTGTTTTAATGACTGGATGCCCTTCCTATCACCAATCCTGTTAGATGTCTCTTACAATATGTAGGGATATGATGCATCTGTTATAAAACACTGGGATGTTTGTAATTACAATGTTAATTCTTTTTACATTTAAATATAAATGAACTTCAGGACCAAGACATTTTGTCAAGGGACATTTAGAGAACTAACAAATCAGGCAATAGACTGACCCTTGTATGAGGGTCACTAAGATATTATAGCTTTACTGAGGCTAGAAATTGCTATTTATAGCCAGGTCATCCATGATAAGTAGATCTTCCAGCCATGACCATTCAGTCTGTCAGAAAGTGATGTGTCCAATGTGTCCCTCCTTTTTTTTAACATAGTAGAGTGTGACTTGAAGAAGATTGGGTCATGTTGACCATATCCCTCTTTGGTTCATGTTGTTACAAGATGTGTGTCAGATGGTAAGTTCTGACATGCAATTTACACTTTAGCACACAAGTACATACATACATACATATAAATGGACATACACAAAGATACAGACATATGTAGATGTACACATTCATACAGACAAAGGCACATACACAAACATACAGACACACCCGCATGCACTGATATATTCATAGATATATACACTTACAAAGATACTTAGACACATAAATATACATGCAAAGATGCATACAGAAAGACACATGCATACAAACACACACACATACATACATGGACAAAGGCACATACACATAGACACACACAAACACATATGCAAAGACACACAACTCATACACATACACAGTGAGAAATGTCAATAATTAATTTGTTAATGTTATTTAATGACTAATTTGTTTTTATATGTGATGATTAATTTTATGTACATCTCATGCAGCACATCATTCCTTACCACCCACTAGCTACCCAGGTATACATATATACTTGGGTGTGTCTTAGAGCAACACAATACCCACTTCTATCCTAGAATTTATCACTTCAAACATCTAGAGATCTTCAGTGAAATAACAAACAATTCATCGTCTTCAACAGATTCATGTTTGGAAGCTTACAAAACTTCACACAAGCTTTTAAAATGCTAATCCCGTTTTGGGTGGTAACGGATAAGAATGGTAATGTTTTGAGGAAGGAATTACAGACAGGATTGTCCCTGGTTTTTGATAATCTGAGTGATGGGTTTCCTTGTCTGGAGGAGCTGAGATAGAATGGCAATATTTGGTGGTGTGGTAAAGGAAGGTTAAATTTTTGTAATTTGATACAGTTTAAGAAATACAAAATAAAAATAATAATAATTAACTTCAAAAGTTTTACTTGTTAATTTTGAAAGGAAAAAAATACAATAGTTTTAAAAAGGAAGGAAAATGGAAGCAAGATTAAGAAAAACAAAACTTGTTGAAGTTAAAAACATTAATAATTCTGTGAAAGAGAGAGAGAGAGAGAGAGAGTTTGGTAGTATCAAAGACAGCTGAAATAGGAACATAGAAAGAAGAAGAGTAAATAAAATATTTTGTATAAATAAAACAGAGAAGTTGCTTGGTTACATAGAATGCTTAGAGGTTTACAGCAGGATTTATCTATTTATTCTCCAGAGATGTATGTTCCCTTCTACAGATATGTGTGTGTGTGCATGTGTTATCTTTCAACAGATGTGCATATTACCAATCTACAGACGTGTGTGATACCATTCTACAGACGTGTGTGTCTACAGACATGTTACCATTCTACAGGCATGTGTGATACCATTCTACAGACGTGTGTGTTACCATCCTACAGATGTGTGTGTTACCATCCTACAGATGTGTGTGTTACCATCCTACAGATGTGCGTGTTACCATTCTACAGACGTGCGTGTTACCATTCTACAGATGTGCGTGATACCATCCTACAAATGTGTGATATCATTCTACAGACATGTGTTACCATCCTACAGACAGGTGTGTTACCATTCTGCAGATGTGTGTGCTACCATTCTACAGACGTGCATGATACCACCCTACAGACGTGTGTTATCATTCTACAGACGTGTGTTACCATTCTATACATGTGTGTTATCATTCTATAGACATGTGTGATATCATCCTACAGATGTGTGATACTATCCTATAGATGTTGTGATACCATCCTACAGATGTGTGTGATACCATTCTACAGTGTGTGTGTGATACCATTCCAAAGTCACTACAAGTGAAGGCTACAAGAATCTAATTAAAAGATTTACTTGATTTAATTCGCTTAAATATTAATGTCTTAGGTGATGGCCTCCAGGTTGCTGCAATGAAACACAAATATTCAATAAATAACAATAAAAAAATGGTGGTTTCAAATTTTAGCACAAGGCCAGCAATTGTAAGGGAGGAGTGAAGTTGATTACATTGACCCCAGTGTTCAATTGGTATTTATCTTACCCCCCCCCCCCAAAGGATGAAAGGCAAAGTTGACCTTGGTGGAATTTGAACACAAAATGTTAAGACAGACAAAATACAGTTAAGCATTTTGTTGGCATGTTAATAATTCTGCCAGATTATCACAATACTACTACTACTAATAATAATAATCCTTTCTACTATAGGCACAAGGCCTGAAACTGGGAGGAGTGGGATAGTCGATTACATCACTCCCCCCATTATGCAACTGGTATTTAACTGATTGACCCCAAAAGGATAAAAGGCAAAGTCGACCTCGGCGGTGTTTGAACGCAGAACATAGCAGCAGACAAAATACCACTAAGCATTTTGGCTGGCATGCTAATGATTCTGCCAGCTTGCCACCTTACTAACAATAACAACAACAATAATAATAATCACACTATGGAATAACAACAGAAAAAAGATGGTATAGGCACATGCCAGAAAAGGTCACAGAAAATGAGAAAGCAACCATACTACGGGATATGCCAATACATACAGATAGAGAATTGAAGGCCAACAGGCCAGATATAGTTGTCAGAGAGCATCAACAAAAAATGCTATCTAATTGATATATCAATACCAGCAGATGACAACGTTTCTCTAAAAGAAATGGAGAAACTTTCAAAATACAAAGACCTGGAAATAGAGGTAACTTGAATGTGGAGTCTAAAAACAAACAATTCCTATCAGAGTAGGTGCATTAGGCATGATAAAAAAAACATTCAGACAAATACACAAAAACACCAAGACTAACATATATATATATATAACATACAGAAAATAGCACTACTAAGCACTGCACATATCCTACATAAAACACTTTCAATACAGTAACCATAAGAGCATCACAACAAACCACAGCACATACCCAAGGCACACAGAGCTGCATTCGGTAGTGCACGATAACAATAAAACTACTGAATGATAATAATAGTAATCATCATCATCACAATAATAACAATAATGGTTTCAAATTTTGGCACAGGGCCAGCAGTTTTTGAGGAGAGGGGATGAATCGATTACATCAACCCTAGTGTTCAACTGGTACTTATTTTATCAACTCCAAAAAGATGAAAGATCTTGTCAAACTCAGCGGAATTTGAACTCAAAATCTAAAGACACACAAAATGCCACTAGGCATTTTGCTCGACATGGTAATGATTCTGCCAGCTCCCTGCTGCCGTAGTAGTAGTAGTAGTAACAACACTTTTAAATACTATGGCCAAATACCAGGAAACCTCAAAATATCAGAACTACAGAAAATTATTCTCATGGGTCCTGCTTGTATCTTAAGGAAAACATTCTCAACCTGAAAATACTTGATTTTTCTAAAACTTCTTCAAAACTGAAATATTACAAATTCAACAGAATCATAGCTCTCTGATTCTAGTCTCCTTTCTCTACCAAATATCATTGTTAATCGCAATTGACACTCATAGTAAAACGTTCACTGAAGTTTCTGAGTGAAATCTGGGAGGACTTGTATAAAACAAAGCAACTACAAGGTAAATAATAATAATAATAATAATAATAATAATAATCTATAATATAATGGACAAAACTGCTTATTAATTAGGTATGTAACAATTACTAAAAGAAAGCAATTATTAAAGGCTTGACCATTTGGAAATTTTTTATAAATTCATGTTCTAAGAAATTTCCTGTAATTTTGATTTCTGAAGTTTACTGAATACTTGAACAAGTTTCTCACAAATTTAAATATTTGTTGCATTCACTGCAGAGTAGATTTTAATGTTCAATAAAGATATTAATTTGTTGCAGATGAAATTCTCCATTTTCATTTGCAATAGTCTCTCACTTTCTCTTGCCTCTCTATTTTCATTAATGATAATATATATATATATTCATTTCAATAACTGTATAACTTTGAGGTTTATGATACAAGGCACAATTTCAAGAATAATATTAGTTTCTGGAATTTGTTAAATGAATATTTTTGATAGAATGAAAATTTGTTAATATACTGGTATAATTTAAAAAAAGAAAATTAAGCGATTTTGTTGGTATGGCTGGTTGGAATGCTACAAGCTTTACAATAACAGGTGTGTGATCACTGCTATTTTTTGCATGCTAGACCTAGTTGGGTTACCTTGAAGTTTGTTTAAGTTAGAGATATATTACAACTGCGATAAATTACTGAAAGAAATATTTACTAAGCAAGTGAGATTTTTTATAAATTGAAGTTTTCAGGAAAATATACTTTCTGAACTTCCTTTTATTATTGAATATTTCAGGTTCACAAGTTTAAATATTTGGTACAAGATAGTTTTTAATGATCTTTTATTTATATGATTTTTCATTTCATGTTTACTTCATTCATTGTGTGCAATGTTCTCTCTCCCCCCTCTCACACACACTGTCTCTCATATAAAGACACACATTGTATAATTAGAATTGGGAATCAAATGTGAAAACATTATCATGTGGCTAGCTGAAAACCACCTGGAAGGCAGTTTTTCTGCAAGTAATAATAATGTTGATAATGAGGGTCTTGAAAGGACATTGAAATGGTATGAGCATAAGCCAGAAGGTGTCACTGAAAATAATGAGTATAAGATCTTGTAGGATTTTAGAATTCAGTATGATTCAGTGATTGATGCTTGGAGATCAGACATTGTTGTAGTTGATAAAATGATGAAGGAAACCAAGATGATAGATATTGCCATACCTAGGGATGTACAAGTGGATGATAAAGAACTGGAAAAGACTGAGAAGTACAAAAAGTGAGATCACATGAATGTGGGCACTGAAGAAAAGTAGCTGTCACCACAGTAGTTGCAAGGGTACTGGGAGCATTAGCAAGCAGTCTCGAGAAATTTGTTGGAGAAATTAGGATTGACATGAGGATAGAACATGTTCAGAAAACTGCTTTATTGGGGACAGCGAGGATTTTGAGACTGGTACTTGGATGTGAAGCATCGTGGAAAGAGACCCTGTACCAGTGAAAACAGGTTGTTGTCTGCTCTTACAGAATTAGCCAGAGCAAGTGAAATCGAGAGCTCTGAGAAGTGAAATATAAAAAGTATTATAAAAATAATAATAATAATTCTTTCTACTAGAAGCACAAGGTCTCAAATTTGGGGGAAGGGATTAAGTTGATTACATCGACCCCAGTGTGTAACTGGTACTAATTTTATCAACCTCTGAAAGGATGAAAGGCAAAGTTGACCTTGGAGGAATTTAAACTCAGAACGTAAAGACAGATAAAATATCACTAAGCACTTTGCCTGGCATTCTAACAATTCTGCCAGCTTGCCACCTCAATAATAATAATAATAATAATAATAATAATAGCAGCAGCAATATTAACAACAACTATAGTTCCAAATTCTGGTACAAGGTCAACAATTTTAGTGATCCCAGTATTTGACTAGTATTTCTTGCATTGGTCCTGAAAGGATATAAGTCAAAGTTAACTCTGACTGAGTTTGAACTCAGAATGTAAAAAAAAAAACTGGAACAAAATCCTGCAAAGTGTTTTTCCAACATTCTAACATTTCTGCCAAACTACATCATGGTTGAATCTTAGAGAAATTGGGTTATGGCCTCATTTTGGTGAAAATTGACCCTTTTCTGTGATACTATGTTAAAGGAAGGACTATAGTGTTTGGTGATAGTATGGAGATGTGTGTGTGTACTCAAGCACTCGACTATGAGTGCATTGCATATTACAGTAGAAACAGGTGTAAGTTAATGAAGTCCATAACAATTGTTTATTTCTTTGTCATTGCATTTTCATACACACACACAGACACATTTACATGATGGTAGAGCTGTTGGTGATAGTGAGATGATGATGATGATGATGGTGGGTGAAACAAGTAGCTTGTAGAGGTGACGGTGGTGGCAGGTAGGGGTAGTAAAAAAAATTGAGGAAATGCTGGTAGTTAGATTAGAGACCAGAAAGTCAGGTTTCATATCTGGAGGAGGAGGAAGAGAACCTCTAGTTTGTTGAGTAGAAAACATCTAATATGTTAGTACAGAGAGAGTGAGAGAGAGAGAGAGAGAGAGGAGAGAGAGAGAGAGAGACAGACAGAGAGAGAGAGGAAGGGACGTCATGATGATGATAATGTGTGCTATCTCTAGGTGGCGGTGTTGTATAATATGCATGCATGAGTATGTATGCATGTAAGCATATATATATATATATATATATATATATATTTACTTGTGAGATATTGAGTAGATAGTAAAGTTCTTATTTATGCTGCAGCCATTGAAATGTTATATGTAATCTTCTCATATATCAGTGTGTGTGTGTATGTGTGTGTCTGCATATGTGTATATATACACATTCAACTTAGTGGAAAACAAAGTTGAATGTTGAGATTTATCAAGATCAGTTTTCACATTTGGAGAAATAAACAGAGTGGTGGTGGTGGTGGTGGTTGTCGTCGTTGTTGTCCTGTAGGTGGTGGTATAGGAGTGAATGGTGGGGTAGGTGCGTGTGGGGGGTGTGTGCAGTTGTGGGGCTGTAGCAGGGGTGCATAGGAGTGGTGGTGGTGGTGGTGGTGTAGACTTGAGGAACCGAAGGGGTGTGTGTGCGTGTCTGTGGTTGGGGTGGGTAGTAAAACAACTGGCAGCCATTTAATTTGCCAAAATTTCTATGAAAAGACCAAAATTTCCGCCCCCCCCCCCCGCAAAACAGGAAGAATTTTTCGGTGAACTTATGCGAGGAATGTAAAACATAAGGCAAGAAATAGGTTCAAGTCCAGTAGGTGGAAGAGGTGGGGAGAGGAAGAATCAATGAAGAACAATTAATTCCTGTGGTTTTAATTCAAGCAGTCTGGCCAAAATGATCCAAATTATACAATGACCTTATTTGGGGTATAGCTACTGCCGCTTGTTGATTTTGATAAACATACTGATGATGATGATGATGATACTAACCGAAACAAGGTCATAACGAGGTCATCTTATTCAAGGAGAAGCTGACTTTATATTAGTTGGTTGGTTCAAATCTTGGGAAAGTACTGTTATTCAATCTAATCCCCACTACCAGTACCACCGCTATCACTACCACCACCATCATCCCAACTCCAGCACCACCACCACCACCTGGCATCACCGTTAATAACTTTATTAGTTCTTTACAACTGTTGTAGGTTGATAGACATATAATTATGTTATTATAATTATTGTGCTATTATAAATACATACATCACTATTGCCAACATCATCATCATCATCACCATTGCCAATATTGCCAACATCATCATCATCACCATTATCAATATCGTCATCGTAACTAGTGACATCATCATTATCATCATCACCACTATTGCCATCGTCGTCATCGCCAATGACATTGTCATCGACAGAATACTGTGATAAAAAAACTGTAAACGTCATCAGATCAAATACGAAAGGTTAACACATGCTTCAATCTTCTTAGCTAAGGTCATGCTACAGCACCGCTTTCATGTGTGTCGACTCATTTACAATATTCCATTGGTGGAAAGATACAAAGCGGATCATACCATCTGCATAGTTTGCAAGGGTGGAGACGAAGCTTTCACAGTTGGTTGGCAACAGGAGGCTAAAAGTGTTAAAACTACAATAACCAAGGCATTGTCTAATATTGTTTTAACTAATAATATTTCCATTATCTAACTAGGGTTAATACATAAATATAAAATCTTTTGGCCTACGTGGTTAAGATGAAACACTAATGCTCTTTCTCTCTCTCTCTCTCTCTCTGGAAAACTGAAGTGAGCTGTTGTTTTGTTACAGCATAATAGCACCATTCCACATGAAACAACACCACCAGAAGTAGTAGTAGTAGTAGTGGTGATGGTGTGGCGGTTGTTATAGCCATGACATGTTTTGCTAGCAACGACTGTTATTTCTAGCATTGAATGGATAATTATTAACATTCAAACACAGCTTCATATGTTGAGGGTTGGATTATATATTATATAAAAATGCAACTATGCCCACACACACACATTTGTATGTGTGCTTATTTATGTATGTAGGTGAGCATGTGTGTGCTTTTGTATGCATAAGTGTTCATGTATGCAGGAGTGTGAGCATGTGCAAGTAATTGCCTGAGTATGCAAGTTTGTCTTGTCTAGGTAAGTATGTCACTGTAAAGCTTGTGTCCAGATGGCATTTTATATTATAGGGGTGTGTGAGAGAGAGAGAAATAGAGATGCAAGTTTATCTTGTGTAGGCATTAACATTAAACTTGTGTCCAAATGTATAAGTATGGGCACATGTATGTCACTTTATATTATAGAGGTGTGTTTGTGTGTGTGAGAGAGAGAGAGTTGGAATGTTTAGACTTGAGCACTGAAATCCTGGTGAAATTTTAGGGGCACTAACTATTGCGACAGATTGCATGCCTTGGGTAGGTTCTAAACATACCAGGTGCTCATCACTCTCTGGGTCTGATACAGCTTATTTAAGAGACAGTGGATGAGGAGAAGAAAACATCACGGTTTCATCTTAAACTCAAAGGCAAAACCATTTTTGTATCACTGAAAGCATGTGTGCACATGTGTATGTGTGGGTGTTTACACATATCAACATATACACACAAACACACACACACACAGATATACAGGGCGGCCCAAAAGTAGGTTTACAGTTATTCAACTATCTCTTTCACATTCATATATTAACAGTTTAGATCTTAATTATAAAAGAAATATGAACCCATTATTCTATGCTAATTTAGTTAATTTTGTCAAGCTCCCTTTTCAGTTTGTAAGATAGAAATTTAAATGTAATAAAATGTTTTAAAAGAAATTTAAAGTGCCTACGTGATAACTGTAAACCTACTTTTGGGCCACTTTGTATATACATATAACACACACACACACACACATATATATATATATATATATATATATATATATATATACACACACACACATACATTTTATATATATATCTATTCAGGCAACTGAATGATGCTTTCAACTATAAGCACAAGGCCTGGAATTTGGGGGGAGGGGTGGCAGCCAGTTGATTACATCAACCCAAATGTTTAAATGATACTTATTTCAGCAACCCCATAAAAATGAAAAGTAAAGTCAACCTTGGCAGTATTTGAACTCAAGACATAGAGACACGTGAAATGCTACTAAGCATTTTGTTTGGCATACTGATGATTCTGCCAGCTTGCTGCCTGAGGGAAGCTGAATGATAAATATTTATTTTTTAATATAAAATCATGAAAGTAAGGAATATGATTGCTTCACTTCAACATGTGATCTGTATTTTATGAATTTTGATAAACATATGATGGTTTACTTGGTGCACATGTAACCCCTAACTTTAGAACCTTTGCCTTATGTTACCATATATAAACGAAAATAATTGAGATATAATCTTTAATCACATGCTCCTCCTCTTACACACACACACACACACATGGACATAAAGAGACACAAACGTAAGCTGATTTAAAGACGAATATGTAAGATGTTGCCATGGTTACACATGGCCTTGTTCTCTCCAGTCTGTGTGTCAGCTAAACAAAGTGAAACAAGTAGGTGACCAACATCAAGTGACAAGTAGGTCTGTTGCTCTCCTTTAGTTGCTGCCATTGAAGGAGATTCAACAAGCAACTCTTAGACAATAAGGAAACACTGCTCTTTTGACTGTTTCCTGAGACCATCTTCAGTGACCAGGTAGGTGGTGGTGGAGGTGATGGAATGAGGGTGGGAGTAATGGAGTATGAGGTTGTGTTAATTAAAACTTCAAACTAACCAGTAAATTTGAAACCCTTCAGAAGGTAAGGGCTAGTCTGACCTTGGTAATGGAGAGAGGTCAGATTTCAAAGCAAAGCAATCAGCTTTTCCTCAATACAAGGAATGATCTTCCTATATGTAGCATTACCTTTCAGGTACAGATATGACCATATTGTATTACATATATAACCATTCTGTACAACACTACAATACATACATACATACATACATACATACATACATATATACATACAAACATATATATCGTCAGTGGATCATATACCTGGAAAAGAAGCACAATCTAAAACAGTGATTCCCAAAGTGGGTGGTACTGACCCCCTGGGGCCCCGGTGGAAAGATGTGGGTGGGTGGGAGTGAGGCGTTGAAGGAAAGTGGGGCAATAATGGAGTGGCAAATGGATGTAAAAATAACAAAATAATTGGTTAATTAGGTTAAGTTTTAATTGTGAAATATAGTTGCTTTTGAATTTACTGCAGAAAGTGGTCTGTGCTTGTGGTGGTGAATGGGGGGAGGGGGCACTAGGAATGTGGACAAAGTGCCAAGGGGGCAGCAGCACAAAAATGTTTGGGAACCCCTGCTCTAAAGCATAGAACAGTAATGTGTTTACAGGAAGTTAATTATATGGCCAGTCACAGAGTGACCAATGGTTTCGCATCCATAAAGCGCTTAGCCTTCTAGACAACTTGTCAGACTCCAATGGCTGCAGACACATAGAGTCTGATGAGTTGTCTATAAGGCTAAGCGCTTTATCTATGTAAAACCATTGTTCACTCTATGACTGGGCATATAATTGACTTCCTGTAAACACACACACAGATATATAAATGCACACTGTTTTTCACTACACTACATACATAACTACAGTGTACAACACTCATAACTGTCGCTACCACTCCTGCTCCCAATCATCAATTCCACTAACACCAATAATATATATATATATATACTTTATTATATACACTATACAAAATATTGTGTTATAAACTATATTATACACTGTGTTACATGCACTATGTATACACTACATTATATGCTATATGTATCTATGTTACACAAGATATGCACACTCTGTTATGCAGTGAAAATAGTGGCTTGGTAAAAGAGAAAAAGCTCAACCACAACCGAGAAGGGAACTTCATGGGAAAAAAGCCCTTCTCTCTATCTGGTGGAATTGCAAAGGAGTAATTCACTTTGAATTGTTACCACCTAATGCAACAACCAATGTTCAAGTCTACTATCAGCAATTAGAGCATTTGAACCAAGCTTTGAAGAAAAAGACTCGCTTTAGTGAATTGAAAAGGAGTGATGTTTCATCAGGACAATGTGCAACCCCACACTGCCATGATCACATCACAGAAGATGGAAGAGCTTGATTGGGAAAAAATTCCTCATTCACCTTATTCTCCCAACCTTGCTCCTTCAGACTACCATTTGTTTCATAGTTTACAGAATCATTTGGGGGACAAAACTTTCGCAAGCCAGCAGGAAGTTGAAACCAACATTTCAAAGTTCTTCGTTTTGAAACCAAAAGAGTCTTACATTGATGGGATTAAAAAGCTTGTAAATAGATGGAAGGAAGTCATAGATAATCAGGGAAAGACCACTGATGATTAAATTTCAATTAAATATAACATTTGATCACTTGTTTTCTTTATTCATAATTTGGTATGTATGTATGTATGTATGTGTGTGTGTGTGTGTATGTATGTATGTATCTAAATCTGTGTGTGCATGTATGTGTGTGTTGCTTTATGCCTGTTTTGTCCCTTATCACCACTTAACAACTGATGGATGTTGGTGTGTTACCACTCCCCATAACCTAGTGATTCAGCAAAAAAGATTGAAAGAATAAGAACCTGGCTTTAAAATTATTAGTACTGAGGTTAATTTGCTTAACTAAAATTCTTGAAGGCAGTGCCCCCGCATGGCCACAGTCTAAGTGGCTGAGACAAGTAAAAGATAAAGAATATTATGCTGTATTATTCACTATTCACATGTTACAGACTACTCACAATACACTCTACAAAACTCTATAGTATATATTACATTATACAATAATATTTACACTGTATTATACTATGTTATAAACTGTATAATTTACATGCAGTCATACACTAACCCTGTCTACAATATATGTTTAGATTTTAGCTAGGCCAGAAGTTCCAATGAGAGACTGAAGAGAGAAATAAATATCATATTGCCCTGTTTAGGCTGATATTAGAGCAAAAACATCATGTTCAGAAGAAATAAAAGAAATATTACGTAGGTATTTTAATAACAACCACATGTGGTTTACTGGCATGTGTGGGTGTATATATGTACTCTGTATGTGTATGTGTACACAGTGTGTTGTATATACATGTGTCTGTTATTTATAAAACGAAGTCTTAGATTAAAGTCTACAGACATTTATACCATTTCAGTCCTACACAAACAGACCTAGTTATAGAGAGGCAGTGATCACTGCAGCTAAGTGGGTGAGGTTTTGAGGCTTGGGCTGTTGAGCAGAGGTAGATGGGTTCAGAACCATGCAATGACTCATTGGTGAGAGCAAAGAAAATAAGAAAGGAGAAGAGTGTAGTTTCACTAGAGATGTTAAAAGTATGAAGATTGTTCATCTGGTTACGATGATATGTTTTGGTAAGTCAGGCGTAACAGACGAAGTTTGAGAATTACTCAACCATAGCTATATCTTGGTATGCATATGTATATACAAAAAGACAGAAAGACAGAGGGTGGACAGGCACATAGGTTAGTGGTGTAGATGAAATTTCTTTGTCTAGATGGTGTTTAGTGAGTGTAGCAAATAAACTGAAAATATCAGTACTACTGACAATGTAGATATTGCAAGTTCAAGTTTTTAGGCTTGCATTCCAATTATGACTATCCTAACTCATCCTTACTCTTAAAACTGATCCTTATAACCAGATAACATATTAATATTATAACTAAATATTAATCTTGTCTGCTCCTTATTAAACTTGTTTACGCCACTGTAAAATCTATACAATAACTTTCATTATATCCACCCACTTGTTTTGGAATCAATGATTGTAAATATTAATGATTATTGAATGGACAAAGGTCCTGATTAAAGTGACTGACAAATCGATCACTCGTAACTGAATATCTCCCCTGCAGCCATCCTTAAGAAGGTCAATTACACAAGGGCAAGATGGACAACATGAAAGATGAATGTTTCTTGTCAGTTTGTCTATTGTACAGCTTGACCATTGTGGTAAAGGTTAGGCAATGAAGAGGAGTTCATTGCATCAAAATTTACAGTAATGAAGCTGGTACACAGACAGACTGAAGTGATACAGTTTGTAAAAGAAAGAATAAGTTTAGGTACTATGAAGAAATAGGAGTTTTGAGAAGAATTTTTACAAATTATATTTTTTGCTGTTAATGACCTTAACCAATTTTCTTAGACTTTATTTTGTTTTTGCCTGCTTAACCTGACAAATAACTGCAGTATGAAGAGTTAGATCAGAGAATATATAAATAATAATAGATTCATATCTAGAGACATTGATTGAGCTGTATAATTGAGATGACACAAGATGAAGACAAGCAAGGTTATACTCTGTGAAAGCTATGGTAACATACAGAAATATATATATATATATATATATATATATATATATATATATTCAAAGTGAAAATACTGTTTTTTAAAATCGAAATGTTAGGAGAATTAGGTTAAGCCTAGTATGATAGCTCAAGTAAGTTATTTTGAGGGAGTGATTGTATCACTGCCTTATCTACACCAATCTGTCACACACTTTCATCAGGTTTCTCAATTTTCTTCTACACACTTGAACTCTTCCACAACTTTCTTCCTATATATTCCATCAGATAATTAGCCAACAATAATTCAAATAGAATACTAAACCTGAAGTTTAATCTAAAATGGTTTGACAAAAAGAAAAAAAAAAAGATTTAAAGCAAGTCCTAGCAGTCCAGTAGAAAGTCCTTGCATTAGAAAGTTAGACCTGTTAAATGAAAACCCACACCATAATAGATTGTTATGCAACTATTCTAACACTGGTGTGTCCAAAACTATATAAATGTAAGGTCAATGGTAAGGTCAAGCTGTTTGGTGACACACCCTGAGTTAATTCAAAAACACAACATTGTACAACAAATAATAAAAGTTGTTCATCAAATTTCATTCAGAGATACATGAGAAATACACTTCACTTCCAGGTTGTGTGATATTTATGTCGACTTTTAAAAGAATCTGGGTCAGCTTAGGATGTTTCCAAGGTTTAAGATTTAAATAAGGTTTAACATTTTTATGTGCAATTATATTGAAATATAATCTGGAATTGAGAACCAAGATGTTTTTTTTTTAGTAGGCAAAAAGAGAACACATTTATCTTCTATTAAGCTGGTTCATACTGTAGATACTTTGATATCGGATATATCATTATGATGCAGGATGTATCATGATGGTTTGAGTACAATCCTTACAGAACCTCGACACTATGGCTGACCAAAGTTCAACAAAGAGATTATCTCAGATGGGAAGAAAGTTAGGGTTCTTATGATTAGAACCATTAAAGTAAGTTGTGTCCCACAGGGAAGGGCCCTGCCCATCACCTACTGGTGGAAGATTGCCCCAATTCTGTTGGTGGGAAATATATTAAGAGTTGAATGCTAGAGTATATCTGTCTGTCTGTGTCTGATATGTGCACACACATACACACACTTAGACAGGTGCTAGTATTATATATATGTGACACATATCAGTATAATCAAGGATTTATAACAATTTATAACTGTCTCTTTGTCTATCACACAGGTGGTGGAGTGGTAGTGGTTGTAGTAATGGGGGTGGTAAGGGTGGCAGTGCTTTTCTTCTTGCCTGTGCTTAGTAGTTTCAAGGTGAGAGACAGTCTATGCAATCTGAACCCACTCTTTAGGCTTGGAAGTTTAACCCTAATGGCTCAACAGGCTAAGATGGCAGCAGTGATCAGTAAGTTGCATATTTTACATATTTTCCAATGCATTCACACAGAAGTCAGGGTTTGTGCTTAGAGTTTTTTCTATAACATGCTAACCTACAGTTGGAACCTTGACAGGTGCTACTACTCCAGGTCAGGGTGGAACCAGGAATTCCCACTACCAGACGCAATTTAAAGTCAGACCCTTCTACACTCTTGAAATATATTACTTTGATGCAGGTGTTGAGCAGACAGGATGTGGAATATTAATGAACCATGGGTTGGGGGTGTGGAATGTGTTTAGTGTACAATAAGACAAATAAGCTTTGTGTAGTTGGCTGAGGACACCTGTTGAGGTTGTCAACCTACAAAGAAGTCTTATCAGTCTCAATATTCCTGTAAAGGTGAGAAAACAATGGAATTTATCATAACTTGGTTGAATAAATAATTGATGCCTAATTAGTTCTATTCAAATATTGATTTGATTTATTCCAGTCTATTTGGTTTTGACTGGTATATTAACATGAACAGAGATAGTGATGATATTGATAATTAATTGCTGGGACACCATATTTTGTTATGCAACCGTAATATACCACCAAGTGTATTAAAGGCTTGTAAGTCAATATTGTGCCTCACCTGTGTTAGTGTTGCCATTAATCCACTTTTTAAAGTTATCTCTGCAAATATTCTATAAAAATTAGGGCCAGCACTGATTTGTTACAATGTTTTGTACTCAGATATGTCTATGCAAAGATATGTAACTGAAGATAAAAAAAAATATCTAAGGTGGTTACTGGGAGACCCTGTACAGTGATAAGGCTAGAAGTAGACCCTATCTAGTGATGTGATTTAAAGGGAGACAATATCTAGAGATATGTTTACAGGGAGACCATGCCTAGTGATGCAGCTAGGGAAAGCCCACACCTTGAAATGTGGCTAGAGAAAGATCTTGCTTAGAGATGTGGTACAGCAATGTTTTCTTTCATTGTGTCTTACTTTTGATGCTAGGGTAGGATCTACTTATTGGGGTTAAGTTGAAAATGCAGCCCTTAATCTAATATAGTGCAGACCTCATGTGTTCAGTATATCTGTATAACTAAAGCATACTTGTGATATCTCTGACTAAGATATGTCTCAGTCAGAAACTAGTTGATGTCTTAGGTCAATCAGGAAATGGTCTTAGAAATGGCAATGATGGAGAACTTGTAAAATTTGTTGGCATCTTTGTTTGTTGTCTTTATATATGCAAAAGTGTGTGTGTGTTCAATGTGTGTGTGTGTGTATGTATGTGAATAGTAGTAGGACAATGGTGAATTACAAAAAAGTGAAAGAGAGTACTCAATACAGTTAAATAGAGCAGAATAATATTTATTCTAAGTTGAGTTTATATAAGAACGAAGTTGTGTGTGCATGAGTGTATAGAGGTATATAAGAACAATGATGAGTGTGTGTGTGTGTGAGTGTAAGAGAGATATTAAAACTGATTCCATTTACTTCCTGTTCCATTTCAAACATTTCTTACATTTTAGAGACGAAGGAATTGTATTGAGAGAAAGACTAAGTGTGTTTCATTTCTAAGAAGCCATGACATCATCACCACCACATCACTACATGACTACATCACACTATGGCTGCCTACACCACCCACCACCATAACAACAACAGAAACAGTCTAAGTTATTCATTAGGACACAGTCATTTCTTGCTGTAATTACTTAAAAGGAAGAACTCGGTGAAAGTTTCAACGAAATAAAAACAAGACTGTTTTATAATTTTGGCTGTAAAAATACAAAATAGATTATAGAGGCGTTGTTGTTGGAGGTGAGTTGTGAGAGCTGGTATGCTTCTTCAAAAGAGAGAAGGAATTCTACCGAAATAATACAGTGATAGTTATAGAAGTTTCATCTGTCTAGTCTTTCTGAGGTGGTAGGACAACAGAAGTATGTGTGTGTGTGTGTGTGTGTGTGTGTGTGTGTGTGTGTGTGTGTGTACTGGGGAGAAAGACAGCTGCTACAGCAATTATGGTGATGGTGATGATGATGATGAAAGCTAGCAAGGACAAAAACAGCAGCAGGAGCAGGAACAAGGTCAAGGAAAAGAAGCATTGAATAATCCAAGTGGGAAGAGAGCGGAAGAGGAAGCAGGACTGGGGATGTTGCAAGGATAGACGTAATAATAAGGAAATAATTGTTGTGTGTGGGGGTTGGATTGGAGTGGACAGCAGAATCAGTGGCAGGAGTAGGAGTGATGAAAAATCTATTTAGTTACAGATAAAAGGTAATTATATCAATATGGTACGATGATGAGATAGTGATGAGATAGAGGGAAAGAAAGGGAGATGTGAGAGAGAGAGAGAGAGAGAGTGATGATGATGATGATAAAAGAGACTGTGAGGGAGATAAAGAGGGAGAGGTAGAGATATAAGATCAACAGACAGATAGAAAGGGTGTGTAGGTAACCATAGCAATAATAGACACTTGGATAAAAGAGCAACAGTCTGGTAGTGCACATCAGACATGTTATGTGTGCAGTTGATGGGCAGTTGATGAGTGACATGTTGACAGAGTGGCCTTGGCGACGTGTGTGTGTGTGTGTGAGTGTTACAAACAAGTTTGAGTAAGAATGGTAGTAGGGATTAGCGTATTCATAACTGGAGTCGAGAATAATGAGATAGAAATTTGGAATCTACTCCCTTATTTTATCTTATCTCCCACCCTATGGGTTACATAACATCTTGTCAGACAGGGAGGGGTGGGGGAAGTGAGAGAGAGAAAGAGAGGGGCAATTAGGGAGTAGCCTACTCCTACATGCTACAAACTCAGCAGACAGAAGGGGTTGGCAGAGAAGAATTCTGTCAGAGACAAGAGGAAGTTGGTAAAACAAGGAATTGCCCTGTCACAAACATTACTATATCCTGCTAGACATAACTTTCCAAATGCCAGTCTGCACACACACACACACACACACACACACACATGTATGTAACCATCCTATATTATCAGTAATAGATTTAGAATTATAGGATGTAGTGGTGCTCATACAACTTCCATTGTTACTAATTGAAGAAGTACAAATAAATTTACTTTTTGTCAAAGAATATTCACTTGTCATCGCGAGAGAGAAAGATAGAGAGAGAGAGAGAGTATTGTTCTCTCTACACACACATACCTATACATATATTATCATCACCATAATCATCATTTTACATCTGCTTTTTATGCAGACAGGGATTTGACAAGATCCAAAAGCTGGAGGAGTGCATCATGTACTAATATCTCTATTTTGGCACAGTTTCTACAGCTGGATGCCCTTCCTAATACCAGCTATTTTACAGGGTGTACTGGGTGCTTTTTCCAATAGCACCAGCACTCGTGAGGTTGCCTCACAACCCGCAAGAGTAAAAAGCATAAATATGGAACGGAAAGGGGAATGGGTACCGTGTTTCAGGTTAGTGAGAAAGGGAGGGGCAACGTAGCAATGGTGATGAGGTAGGTTGTGTAGTTGGGATCCAGGGATATCTTGCATTATAATGGTCAAGGTAGGCGGAAGGTGTGAGGGGAAAGAGAGATGAAAAAGAGAAATAGATGAGGGTGATGATATTGAAAGAAAGGGAGGCATGGGGTGGAAGGATGAATGGATGGGTAGATACACACCTACATACATATGTCACTAAACATAGACTGTATTAAAATAAGAGCTACTAATGGTTTCTTGTCATTTAGATATGTGATTAGGCATATTTTTATCATGTACCTTGTGTCACCAAGCAATCTTCAGGCTCTGAGTACATGGTTTGTTCTATTTGAAACACATACACACACACACTTAAATACATAGCTGTATGATTAAGAAGCTCAATCACTTTGTAATTAGATGGTTCCAGGTTCAAACTGAATAGGTTGTACTTCGAGCAAATGTCATCTATTGGATCCTTGAGTTAACCGATGTCCATACATACATCATCATTATTTAATGTCCATGTTCCATGCTGGCATGGGATGGATGGTTTGGTAAGATCTGAAGAGTTCAAGGACTGTATTGCGATCCAATGTCTGCTTTGGCATGGTTTCTGTGATTTGATACCCTTCCCAATGCCAGCCACCTCACAGCATGGATTGGATGCTTTTATCCATGCCACCAGCACTATTGAGGTTTCCATGCAGCTTGCAAGACTACAAACACTAAGGGAGTGGGGTGGATTTAAGCAAGGGAGATAAAGGGTTAAAACATGAGAGAAGTGAGTACAGGTTCTTGTAGAGGAGCTGCAAGGCTACTCAAATTTAGAAAAGAGAAGCCTCAGGCCAAGTAAAGTTTTCTGAGTCAATTGGTAGACAGAAACTGAAAGAAGCTCATTGAAAATATATATATATATATATATAAATTTTTTTCATAATGAGATAAAAAAACCAAGGCTGTGTAGATTTTGGAACATTTATAGGTAGGTCTTACAGCTGTTTCCAGGATATTTATTGTATCCTTTCATCGGAGATGGTGTGAGAGGATGATTAAGTAATAGTTAATTTAGATAAGATACGAAATAGAGAGTGAGGTGGAAGAATGAAAATAGATGTGAGATGTGTAGGGATATTGTATTTGTAGATCCATTTTTTAGGCAGAATGACATACATATAAGATTCTAATACCTTATGAGTAAAATCCAATAGTATTTGATATATATATCATCATCATCATCACCTTATTATATAAGGTGATACTCTTGAAGCCAGGAACTCTTTAACAACCCCTTGTATATAGATTTAACTATGTGTGTGTGTGTGTGTGTGTGTACCTTTGTCTTGGCATCATTGACAGTTGTAAATAAGCAACACCATCATACAAGTAATATTCATTTCCAGTTTTCCATGGAAACGTCTGGTTATGGGAAATATTACCTTGCTTGGAAACAGGAAAGTGTTAGTTACAGGAACAGCATCTGGCTGTAGAAAGCCAACCTCAACAAATTATATGTATATATTGTACATAATATATATCTATTCGGCTCTAAATGCAGAGAATATGTGAAGACTAGAGAGGAATGAAGCTAGTGTGCTCTGTTTGATGTACAATGTTAGTGTGCATGTGTGATCAAGTGCTATGGTAGTGAGAGTAAAACTGAGCATAAGATCAATCAAATGCAGTGTGCAAGAGAGGAGCCTGTGTTGATTTAGTCATATGATGCATAAGGATAAGAACAGCTGTATCAAGAAATACCAGTTGCTTAAAGTGGATGGAACTTGTGGAAAACATGGGATGAAATAACGAAGGCTGATCTCAAGATGTTGAGCTTTACAGATGAGATGACAAAGGACTGAGAGGATTGATGATTCACTATACTTGAAAAGATCTGCCCATCACAGCAAAATATGTCTTAAAATTACTTTGGCTATGCTTGTATGCATGGAACCCTGTCCCTCCACCCTTTCCATCTTGTCAAGCATTCACCAACAATTTATCCCTGAATACCCATCATTCTCCTATCTATGGCATTACTCAGCTGCTGCAATCACTTGAGAGCAGAATCAGTGCATACTACACACCCCACTTTCTTTACTCTTTCAGTTAATGCCCTCCCCACCGGAACCACTTCCATTTCCCATTTGCATTATCATTCCATCGCATACTATTTTCACTGAACTTCTGTATGTACCTTCAACCATCGCACTCTTTCCTGCTATACTCCATCTCAACATCTCTTCATATTTGCCATCATTCTCAACACACTCTAACTGCCATCACACCCCACCTATTATAGCCCCTTACCCCTTGTGTGCATGTGTGGGTGGGTGTACTAAAATGAGGTTGTTATTTTAAAACTAAGGATGTGAAAGGAGTATTTCCTGATGGGGGCGACCCAAAACTGAAAGTACAGTCAAATTTATTGTAAACTGAAGCTGGCTCAGACTTATTTTCACCTCACAACTTAATGAAGCAGACCAGTTGAATAAGGTGTTATAGAATGTGAAACCCCAGTCAAAATAAGCTTCACGTTCACAGTTTAACTGAAACCACTATTTTATGGATATTTATTTTATTGACCTTAAAGGAGTAAAAGGTAGCATTTGAACTGAGGACTGCCAAAAGCTAGCCAAACTGGTAGCCATCTACATCAACTTCATTACTGAAGTAGCAGCAACAACGACAGTTATAACAACAATTACATGTGTCTCTCATTAAAACAAAATCTCTTGGGTAATTAATAATAAATTATGCTAATATTGTAACTGAAACAGTAGTGTATGAAAAAGAGAGAGACAGAGTAAGGGAGATGGAGAAACAGACAAACAAAGAGAAAGAAAGAAATTAATATACGGTAATGATTATTATCAGCTGACACTTAGGCTAACTATCTACCCCAGATATCTCCAGAAGTCATTAATTGAGAGTATTTGACTTAATTTTTTTAAAGAAAAATACTTAGTCTTCTAGGTACAAACTTGCCCCACACCCATAAAAGCATTTGCACTTCTATTTAGGGGTGCATAAGTAGCTGTGTGGTCTAGATATTTGTTTGACAACTACAGTTTTAAGTTCTATCCAACTGCAGAGATCAACCAAAACTTTTCAAGTGGAATTTTATAGACAGAAGCCATGTTGAAGCCTATTGGAGGTTGTGGGGTGGGGACATTTCTGTTCTATCTTCTAATTTAACACCACCTTCTGATTCTTGGACACCATTAGTTCTGCATGTATTGAAGCCATGTTTCTGGTCTTCTCTTCTTCACACAAATTCTGTGGGCTATGTGCAAAAGATTATAGATGTTACCCTTCAGCCTCTCATATTTCAAACATGTCTCAGATTGATGCTGTGAGAGAACATCTACAGAGTCACATGACCTATTAGAAATAACAACATCTCATCCTTACAATTTCAAAGAATACATTAAATAATGTAGTCCTAGATAAACTCTGAGCAAAAGGCAGGAGGGTCACAGATGGAATACCTTTAATCATAGGTTTTTTAGAACAGGGACTGGTCAGATACTAATCAGTAACTTGGCTGAATATATCTGAATTCCAAATCATAGCAAATGCACAAAAGTGAAACTTAGTTCATATATTTAGGTTAATACAATGGGTTTACATACGAAAGAACTCAATAAAAAGGACTAACATTTAGCATTATAATTCTGATTTTGACTCAAAGAAATTACTAAGACAACACGAACACTTCAGTTCATCATTATTATTATTATCATTATTACTATTTTATTACTAGTGTCAAAACACCAAAAACTGTAGCGCTTTGAATTCTTTTGTATCATATTCCTGGCATATAAAGCACCCTTCTCAAGCCCCATGGGCTGGTTTCCTGGTTTCACTATATATATATATTTACTCCTTGAATGGGATGCTGGTCTGTTGCAGGATTACTCATTTTGCCAGCTGAGTGGACAGGAGCAATATGAAATGAAGCGATTTGCTCAAGAACACAACACATCATCCAGTCCAGGAATTAAAACTGCAATCTTATGATAACAAGTCCAACACACTTACCACTAGGCTACATACCTCCACATTCCTGCACATATGTGTTAGTCCAACTCCATCAAATATTCCTTTAACTGTAGTTAGGTCCCGGCCATCTTAGCAGTATCAAAGGCCCTTTCCGAGAAAAATCAATGCACTGAGCCCTACAATATTATTGGCAGCAAACCACATCATATATAGGCTAGAATTGGGCCCCTAGACATGTGAAAACTCCTGACAAAACTCAGTGTGCCCATATCTTGAGATGGCTCTGGTTAAGCTCTGTAGGTGAAGGAACAGAAGTTTTATGTTGGAATAAGATGACATTACAAATAAGAAGTGTCTTAAGTGACCACCAGTTCTTTGTAGTGAGGACCAAACCCTAACTGCCCTCTTGTAACACATCAAAAAGTGGCCCCTTCTCTAAAGTATTCACATGCTTAGACAATTGTTTCAATGTTTCCAAAGTTATCAAAGAAGTGGTGGCAGTGGTAATAGTAGTGGTGATGGTTGTGGTGGTGGTAATAGTGCTGGTAGGAATGCTGATGGTGTTGATAGTTGTGTTAATGGTGGTAGTAGTTGTGTTGGTAGTGATGGTTAAGCTGGTAGTAATTGTGGTGGTGGTGATGAGAGTAGTATTGGTCCTGGAGGTAGTGAGGTCAACCAGTCATTATCTGAGACATCAATTTACTACCAAATTCTGCTTTTGCATGTGTTTACCTCCAGACGCTAGTTTTACAACAATTATCAGTAAAATAGACTGCAAAACTACCACATTTCCCAGTATATGAAGTGAATTTTTTAGACCAAAATTTACAGCCAAAAATGGCAAGTTGACTTATACACAAAGATGACTTTGGAGGACCAAAAATTCCATGTGAAATACAGAAAAATTTGGAAAGATAATGACCATGTTTACACTATACATTACATCGACTTGTATGCTGGAAAATACAGTACATCTCATCAGCAAATGAAACCAAAGATGGAAGTTTAGTGATGGCAACCCATAGTTTGTTGGTGATAGCGGTAACCAGGGTAGCAACCTGTTAGTGCTGATAGCCACAGCACTGACCACCGAGGTCATGGTTACTGTTATAAGATCCATAATGGGACTTCCTTGAGTACTTCTAATGTTGCATTACTCTTATATAATTAGCCACTACAAAAATGGAAGCAGCAGTAGTTAGTGTTATTATTGTACTAACAAGTCATTACCATCAAGTCACTGTAGTAGTCACTGCAATGTTTACTAGTTATAGTAAACTGTAATCTTTAACTGGTTACAGTTGTAGTAGTTTTAAAGTCTTAGCGTTAATTAAACAAAGTGCTTGGATAAGTTGGTATGCAAGGTGGGTCATGTTGGGATTGAGTATTAAATAAGCAATGTAGTTTTGCTATGATGCAACCAATGTAATGTTGGGGTAGATCAGGGGTGGGGAAACCCCTGCCTGTGGGTGCAATTGCGCCTGTGAGCACATTCTGTTGTACCCGCAGGCCGATATACTTGTATGTACAAAATATAATAAATTTTTCAATTATAAAATTTATACAATATTCATATGCCTATTTACGACATAGGTCGTGTTTCCACTGTGACTTAAAATGGTTAAACTCGAACAGAAAACGTCCGGTAGTTGCCATTTGAATGGAAATTTTGTTTTCTCTATAAAATACATATTGCTAGGTTTGTACCCTCCCCTTGAGCCAAACTACACTGAAAAATATAGAATACCGCATAAGAAATACAAATGTCCTAAATTCAGTGGTGGTGTTAATGAAGATGTTACATGTTAATTTAATGTCTTAAACTTATCTTTATTAATGTATATCGAATTATATGTAGATATATACAAAATTTACACATATAAGAGTTAGAACTTGTGGTTCGCTTGTGGACCTTTACCATAGGAAATTTTTGCCTACCGCACTAAAAAGTTTCCTCACCCCTGGTGTAAATTGTTGTGGATATGGTTTAGTATTTAGGTAAATTGAACTGAAGAGGGCAGAACTTTGAGCTTCACTGACAGTAAACAAAAATGATTGATTTTATGGAATATATTCACTAATGTTGTTGTCGATGACACAGGAAGTGGTGTTTATTATTCTGTCACTTAAATGTTGTAATTTTTCTTTTAGTTTGTAAAATTGGTCGTTACAAATTCTAAATATGTGGTATGGTACCAAAAATGGAACATACCAGCAAGATGTGGAGAGTAGTAAATTGGAAGAAGAACTGGTTCGGTGGACAAAAAGATGATGATAAAAGGATCCATAAGAAATGACTCAGACAAAAATAGCATTCATTTTCTAGGTTGTTCAATTATTCTGAACCGATCAATGGGGTGATTGAACAAATCTATCAATAATGAACCTATATTGACTACTGGAAACAACTATAAGTCAAATTAACTTCAATAAATAAAAATATGTAATGACCATTGTTTATGCCTTTTCTTTTATATATATATATATATATATATATATATATATAGATGGAGACATACACACACGCACACATACACAGATATAATTATCCAACATGAGGATACTATCATAACAAGCATAAACAAATGTGTATTTATAACTCTGGCGTTACCAAGGAAAAGATGAGGATGGTCATGACTGGAACATTTTTGATTGTAAGTCTACTCAATCAGGACTGTCCTTGGGTTAAACAATAATTACATTTCTATACACACACACATACATACATGATCATACATACATCAAACCATTACTAAACGCATGTGGAAACATTTATATAAGCATTAACAGAAATATAAATTTATCAAGAGTTTGTAGGTATGTGTGTGTACACACACACACACACACACTCATATATGATCTGTTGTATTAATATATATGTAGTGTTCCCTTGGTCCTTTTGTCAAGTGCCACCACTCCACTTCTTACCACCACCACCACGACCACCACCACCAGCTGCACATGCACACAACAGTCATGTTACTAAAAACACATAACCAGTGTTAGTATGTAGCTAGATCTCACTACACAAAACTATAGTTCACAGTTGTCACTCAACTATTTCTAAAGATTCTTATTACATGCATAGGTTCTTCATTTTTCAAGTTGGCTCCAGTTCATAAATGCAGTCATCATCATCATCATCATCATTATCATCATCAATGGATGGAAACATTTCTGATGACAATGGCGGTGATGCTGGTGATGGGGATCCTGTGGTAGGAGTAAAAATTTGGTAATTTTTCCAACCGAACCGTTTATAGTTTTAGGGCTCTTCCTGGCTCCCCACCGACTGTTTCACAGACAGCCTGCAAGATTTGGAAATTTGATGATGGTATATAT
>NC_043006.1:68672472-68732472 GCF_006345805.1 Octopus sinensis
ATACACGTACATATATATATATCGTTCATTTTAACATTTGTTTTTCCGTACTTGCATGTAATTTGGCTTGGGATTATTTGAGTTTGGATTTTACTGTCAGATGCTCTCCCCGTCACAAATCTTGTTTGGTTTTTAGTAAAGGAGTGCTGGACAATTGGTCATCATATTAAAAGACAAGAATGGAATACAAACGTTTTTATAAATTTACACACACACAGAGTATAGGCTGCCTGTAGTTTCTGTCCATGGAATAACCTCACATAGCATTGGTAGGTTTAGGCTATAATAGGAAACACTCATCCAAAGTACCAACCACTGGGACTGAACTCAAAACCATGTGGCTGGGAAGTAAACTTCTTAACCACACATCCATGCCTCCACCTATCTCTCTCTCTCTCTCCCTACCTTCTCTATGTGTATGTATGTATGAATGTATTCTTTTATAAGTTTCACTTGACTGTGGCCATGCTGGAGCACCGCCTTTATTCAAACAAATCAACCCCAGGACTTATTCTTTGTAAGCCAAGTACTTATTCTATTGGCCTCTTTTGTTGAACTGCTCAGTTTCAGGGACATAAACACACTAACATCTGTTGTCAAGCGATGGTGTGGGGACAAACACAGACACACAAATACATGTGTATCTATATATATATATATATATATATATATATATATAGACACACACACACACGATAGGCTTCTTTCAGTACCCTCTACCAAATCTACTCACAAGGCTTTGGTAAGCCTGAGGCTATAGTAGAAGACACTTGCCCAAGTTGCCATGCAGTAGGTCTGAACCCAGAACCATGTGATTGGGAAGCAAGCTTCTTACCACACAGCTACACCTGCGACTATGTATGTATGCCATTGTTCAGTTTTATTTCACGATTTCTTGCCAATAGAGAAAGAGCACGTTTCTAACCTAGATTCAAGGCTCCTTCATTGGAATTTCAACATCAACAATAAAGTATGTTTGTTTGTTTGTATGTATGTGTATATGTATGTAAAATATGCATATGTGCAGATTTGTTATGTTTTGTATGTATATATGCATGTGCCTTTCAATAATCTATACTACTAAAGGCATGTGGCTTGGTGGTTAGGGTATTGCACTCATGATCAACAAACTATGGGTTCAATTCCAGAACTGCGTGGTACATTGCGTTCTTAAGCTAAACACTTCATTTAATGTTGTTCCAGTCCACTCAGCTGTAAATGGATCATGCTGTGGTGGATTAGCCTTCCGACCAGGAGGCATGTTGACCTGTTTCCCTAGCCAGTAAGGTAGCATCATTCACAGGTTAAAACGATGCAAAGCTCATTGTGACCAGCGATGTATAACAACATTTGACAGCCCAATTGATTACATGGTCATGTGATATTAGTGAAACATAAACATTGGTGAAAAGCCAGAGACAATCTTTATACATTGCCGCCATCAGAAATACAATGAACCAATGATTGGTTTCTTGGAAATCTGTAAACAATGACACTAATGTTCACCAATTGTGACTGAAAACAACAAATAAATAAAATATTGAAGTTGATATAAACTACAGGGAGGTGGTGCCCTAGGATGGCCTGGGTCCAGTGACTGAAATCAAGAAATTAAAAATAAAATATAAATTTAGTAATAGTTTGGGCTAAAGTTTGATGAGAGAACTTTCAATCTAAAATTACTTCAACCTTACATAACTACTGAGTTATTCTTCTTTGTTCTGTTGCTGGGTAACAGTGAATGTGTGTGTATGTGTGTGTATGGGAGGTGGGTGAATTGGGATAGTGATAATAACTAATACACTACCACTACAGCCATTACTATACCTGTTGAGGCACTATTATTAATATTATTTCTTAAAACCAAGGTCATACTACGTCAGACAATTGCATGCATCATACTATAATGTATACTAGTGCTATTCTATACCAGTTGAGCACTATCTTCCCTACCGCTATAGCTAGTACCACCTATGTCACAATATCTGAAACATAGTGAAGGAATATGTAGATTGTTAAATTCAAATACTGGTATTACAACTCTACCGCCAACACCATTGCAACACGGCATACAAGAACACTTCACCATCACATCCAACTACATGCCACACACACACACTACATTCAACACTATCAAAATACTACATCCAATATCACTACAAAACTATATCCATCATCATGCCATTATATTCAACATCACACTACAACATTCAGCATCTCATCCATCACCACCACTACATCACTAGTCACCTTCCTTATAGAGTGGCGAAGGTGATAGTAAAAATGACTGCATGATGTTGGTCATGATGATGATGGTCATGATGCAGTATTGGTATTGACAAAAATGATAATGATGATGATGAAGATGAGGGTGACTCAAGATATTTAACAATAATGATGATGATACTGGATAATAAAGTAATAATGATGATAACAATGATGCCAGTTGTGTTGGTGGTGAAGATGATGACAGAGGTGATGATGGCAGTGGGGAAGATGATGGCAGTGGGTGTAGTAATGAAAATAATAGTGAAATAGTGAAGATGGTGAAGATGATGATGATGGAGGTGGTGGTGAAAGTTGCATTAACAATGAAAGTGGCAGTGATATATATTTATATATATATTTTCATTTGTTGATTATCAAAAATAATAAAATATAAATACTAGTCTTAGACTTTCCTCTGATAACCAACGCTTCATCTTTTCATCAATCTAGAGAGAAAAACTATCTTTAGCCAATAGCAGAGCAAAACTATATCTAGCTCAGATAATAAAAATAAAAATAATAATAATAATAATAATAATAATAATTGTTGTTGTTGTTGTTGTTGTTATTGTTCAATCCTTGCCTGCTGCCCCACTCCAGAACATGGTGCATCCATCATGTTGGAAATGATTCAGGCATTTGATAAAAGGAAATCATACCACATTGTTTGCCATCTAAATAAACTTGCTCTGATTTATGACACATCAGAGGTCAAACAGGACACAGGTTGTGTGTATGAGTAGTGGTAGCGGGTCTAATTAAAATGGTGGAACATAAAATATCAGGAAGGAAGGGAAAAGATGATGTTCTGGGTTCAATTTCAGTAGAAGCCAAGCTTTTAAAATACATCCATTGTTGTTGTCATTATTCCTTGTATTTGTTTTTATTTAATAATGATAATGATAATATTCATTCTTAATTTGTTCTGGCAAATTTTAATGTGAATGAACACATCACTGTTGTATCTCTTTAATGGAGAACAATTCTTTTCAGACAGATGTGTGTTCATAACACAAACAATTCATTAGCATAAGTTCTCTCTTATACTAATGAATATGTATGTTATCATTTTGATTCTTGCTGTTCAACTTGCACATGATGATTTGCAGATACATTGATCCAGTGCAATCACCTAACCAGCCATCAGAAACCGGACATTGTTGTAGTGAGTAAAAAAAGAAAGAACATGTATGATTATCGACATAGCATGCTCTGGTGACAACAGAATCAATGTGAAAGAAGAAGAAAACGTAAACAGCTATGACAATTTGAAGTGGAAAATATGAAGGTTGTGGTTAATGAAGAGAGAAGACATGATACCAATAGTAATTGGTGCACTTCGAAGTATCAGCACTCAACTACCAACATGGTTGAAAAAGATTGGTGCAAGTGTAAAGGTAGAACACCTACAAAAATCAGCATTGCTTGGAACTGTAGGAATTCTTCACAGGGTTTTTGAAGTATGACCAGTAAACAAGTGCCACCTTAGTCTGCTGACTGCGGACAGCTGACACTTTCCATCATACCCAGAAAAATAAGTTGTGTTTTCACATAATAATAATAATAATAATAATAATAATAATAATAAATGCCCATATGCAGTACCAGGTAGTGGCTCTCATGGCTCCTGGTCATAACTGATTGGTAGTGTTATCATGTACATATTTTGTCTTGGTATAAAAGATGGACTACAGCAAATATTCTGCTCAATATCACAGATTTGCTTGTCAGTTGTTTGACTTTGACCAGTTGAGCATGTCCTTTGGTGGCTGATGATATGTGCATCTCTGATCACGAGCAGAAGTAGTGGGGTGGCATCATAGTCATGTGTTGAGAGGAATTCTTTGGGGTTTGGATAATTCACCTTTGGAAACATGGGTGTTTTGTTCAATATCCTTAAACAGCCCTTATTCAGGGACCTTTTGAGTGGTATAGGCTACTCGACCTGAAGGAAATTCTAACTGGGCCCTACCTGCAAGGTCATGCACTGTTTATCTTGAAATGAGATCACTTTATCGTACACACATGGTTCTGATGCATGTGCCTGGTGTACTCTTATCATATGGGTAGTCATGATGGATATCCTGGGCTTTGTATATTTTACCACAGTGTCACTTTGATGGCTTACACTGCTCTCTCACTCAATAATAATAATAATAATAATAATAATAATAGGAGAGTATTGTAGCTCGCTTGAAGCATTGTGTATTGTTTGTAAGGAATAAAAAGTTTTGAATGGTACATCAATGCACTATAATACAGACAACAGGTATATAGCCCATTAGCTGTATTATAGTGCATTGTTATACCATTCAAAACTTTTTATTCTTTAATAATAATAATCCTTTCTGCTATAGGAACAAGGCCTGAAATTTTGGGGGAGGGGTTAAGTTGATTACATCAGCCCCTGTCCTCAACTGGCACTTATTTTATCAAACCCAGAAGGATAAAAGGCAAAGTTGATCTTGGTGGAGTTTGAACTCAGAGTGTAAAGATGAACAAAATGATGCTAATCATTTTACTTGGCATGCTAACGACTATGCCAGCTTGCCACCTTCATAATAGCAATAATAGTTTCAAATTTTAGCACAAGCCCAGCAATTTCAGGGGAGGGAGTAAGTCGATTACATCGACAACCCATCCACCGCTGATCAACTGGTACTTATTTTATTGACCACAAAAGGATGAAAGGCAAAGTTGAACCTGACAGAATTTGAACTCTGAACATATGCCTGGCATGGTAACAATTCTGTCAGCTTGCTGTCTTAACAATAATAATAATAATAATAGTAATAATAACAAGAGCACTCAGAGAGCACAAACCTCTGCCAAGGCAACACCAATGTCCTCTCAATAATTAGCCAGAGATGATGTTTAAAATGAGATTATCTGAAATAAATTCAACTGCTCTCACAATCAAGAATACTGAAAATGAACCTGACTGCTCTCAAAATTTAAGTAAAAAAAAAACACAGAAAAATAATGCAGAATCCTTATCCAGGACCAGACTTTCTCTTTGGTTTGGTGTTTACTTCAGAGATACAATAGAATTATATGAATGAGAAATAAATTTTGTACAGGAGAGGATGCTAGACTTTCTGCAATAAAGAACAATACCTATTGACCTTATAACTACTTTTGAGAAGCAAGAGTTAACAGCCTGAAACCTTATCTTCTAAGTTCAACAATGAAATGTGGCCCCACCTTGCTAATAGAGGTGTGAATGCTGTCCTTAGTAGACAGTAATCTGGAGCAATTATCCTGTTTTTTGTTTTCTAAGTGAAAGCAACTCCAATTGCATTTGTGAATGTGATAGAAATATTATACTGAATAGAAATGTCAAAAAACAGAAAAGACGATAGCAGCAGGAGCAGGAAGACAAGGTTGTATTTTGAAAAATAAGTCACTGTTGGTATGTATGTACTCATGGATTTTAAGCATAGCTTAACTAAACAACTGAAATACCAAGGACAGCACTCTTACAAACACATTCACAACTAAGATACAATACAATGAGAGAAACCACAACATCCTCATTGGATCTCTTTTAGTCTTTTACTTGTTTCAGTCATTTGACTGCAGCCATGCTGGAGCACTGCATTTAGTGGAGCAAATCGACGCCAGGACTTATTCTTTGTAAGCCTAGTACTTATTTTATCAGTCTCTTTTACCGAACCACTAAGTTATAGGGACATAAACACACCAGCATCGGTTGTCAAACGATATTGGGAGAACAAACACAGACACACAAACATATACACACACACACACACACATACATACATACATACATAAATATACATACATATATATATATATATATATATATATATACATATAAACGACGGGCTTCTTTCAGTTTCCGCCTACCAAATCCACTCACAAGGCTTTGCTCGGCCTGAAGCTATAGTGGAAGACACTTGCCCAAGGTGCCACACAGTGGGACTGAACCCAGAACCATGTGGTTGGTAAGCAAGCTACTTACCACACAGCCACTCCTGCGCCTATGGTATTTCAAAAAATATTAAAATGTTGGGATGGCCACAACTTTGATCATAGATCTTATTCAGAGTTGATTATGGCTAAACAACAACAGCAATTATCTAAGATAATGGAGGTAAAAATTTTGAGCTTCTTTGATATGGAAAGTAAGAATGGATATTAAACAGCATATGAATCTATTCTCTCTGAATAGACACAAGGCCAATGTTAAGCCCTAGGCCAATCATGAGTGAGCAGATGTATGATCAAAGAAGACCCAACCATGATCTTAACCCTTTAAAATACTCAAAGGGAAACTCAAATGGATAACTAAGGACAATGTTGCGGCTACTGCTGTTGCATACACAAACATCACCAATATGTTCCAATTTCAGTCTCCTCACACTGTCACTTCAACCACTGGTGTAGTGACTTCTACTCCTCAGAAGTGACTGCCTCAAGCCCTCTCAACTCCCTCAGCTCTCCTCCTCCTCCTCTCAACATCCATAAAGAGTAAAGCCCCGCTTCAGTCACAAATGGCCACAGGATTACACCTATAAAGTTCCCCTGCCAGGCACAAGTCCCCTGCAAGGTTGTTCAGCAGTCACCCATGTATACCAGTTTCCCCTCAACCTGCCACCAATGTTATCCAAGGGAAAGGCAAAGGGGTCGATACAGCTGGGCACCAGTGACATTGCAACTCATTTGTATGGCTGAGTGAACTGCAGCAACATGAAATAAAATGTCTTGCTCAAGAATACAACACACAATCCAGTCCAGGAATTGACCTCACAACCTCATGATTGAAAGCCTAACACTCTAATCACTGAGCCATGTGCCTTCACTTCAACATCCAGTCCCTACTCCCTGGTACAACTCCATCAATCTCACCTCTCTCAGAGATATGTAAGGGTTAAGGGCACAGATGTTTCCTTCAGTTCCTGTTGTGGGTTTGAACTCACAATCTATGAGCTCCCATTAGGATGCTTCACCCTCTTAGCTACTTAATCCTATTCTGCTTCTTGGGTTAATTAGATTCTAATTTAATTAAATATTCAACATCTAATAACTTAGAAAGTCAAATGTTTCTTAGTGAGTGAGAAAGAGAGAGAGATGGAAAGACAGACAGACAAAAATATGTATCTAGTTTTATTTAGTTATTTCTAAAAGACAAACTTACAATATTCTTCCTGGTAGCTCTTTTAAAACAAAGCTGTATGAGAATAATTTCACTCCTGCTACTCACCCCTCCACTCTCTTTTGCATCCCTCCATCTTCCCTAACTCATGGTTTATAGTTCATTCACCCTTCAATGCTACCCATTTTTAGAGTCTATCTCCACCCCCATTCCCTCATTTCCTTGCAAACAACCCACTTCTACTCACCTTGTACTTTGGGGCTAGGAGACACCTGGGCACCTCATCACTGTTCTATCTCTTTGCAGTTCCTACTGATAATTTTACTCCCCCCACTCTCTCTCTAGCCATGCAAATTCTCTACAACAGTGATTTTTTGCTTTTTTAACCCATTTTTTAAAAGTCTATGGACCCCTTTGACTACTATTTCATTCTGGTGGACCCCCTCCCTAGCCATTCAATGTTCAAAAACTAGTGTCATAGATACTTCTTTCAAAATTCCTATTTTGTTTTTCACACAATTTATGTAGTTTGAACTATGTGCAGGAGTGGCTGTGTGGTAACTAGCTTGCTTACCAACGATATGGTTCGGGTTCAGTCCCACTGTGTGACACCTTTGGCAAGTGTCTACTATAGCATCAGGCCAACCAAAGCCTTCTGAGTAGATTTGGCAGACAGAAACTGAAAGAAGCCTGTCGGATATATATATATGTGTGTGTGTGTGTGTCCTCCCAACACAGATTGACAACTGATTGTATGTTTACGTCCCCATAACTTAGTGGTTCAGCAAAAAGAGACCAATAGAATAAGTACTAGGCTTATAAAGAATAAGTCCTGGGGTCGATTTGTTCGACTAAAGGCAGTGCTCCAGCATGGCTGCAGTCAAAACGACTGAAACGAGTAAAGAGTATGTAAAACCTAACTGCTTCTTGCTATAAATACATATAAAGCAAAACTTTTTAGGGGACCATTAAAATACTACTGTGGATTTCCAGTTTATTACTTTACTTATGGGCCCCACCAAAATCTTATATGGACCCCAGTTAAGAACCACTGAACAAAAGTAATGATATCATGCTCAAAGGTAACATTAACAATCAATTACTGCTCTCATTGACTATCAATTACCAAACTCCAAACAATGGAAACTAAAAGAGCCCAAATGCTGAAAATAGATGGAAATCCTAAAGTCAGTTTTTGACCTTGTATCATATTTACTGAGACAAACTACAGGGTCTGCTATAAATATAGTAGTTTTAATTAACTATTATTCACAGAACTGTCTGTCAGTCATTGACAATCAACAGACCATGGACTTATTTTTTTATTTATTTATTTATTTTTTTGCAACTGTTACAGTTCTCTTGTTACCTATTATGCCTATGGTATTGATATCACTACTTCCTGCACTAAATATCAGGATCAGACCTTTGTCACAAGGACCATCTCTTCTTTGAAGGAGCCTAAGACAAAGACCAAACCTCTGTATGATAGCTAGATATGCTAGAAATAACAGCTAGATCTCACTCAAATATCAAAAAAAAAAGGAAGGTACATTAGATGATATTATTAAGTTTATGTTTGAACAAACACAGCAGGAGGGTCATGGTTGGAATACTTTAGCTCAGTGGTTCTCAACCGGGGTCCATATATTTTCTTGTTCAAATCTATCTGTAATAAATCGGTCATACTTCTACAATTCACAAAATATCTTAACAGTTTTTTGTACAATTCCTAATAGTATTTAATTATAAAAATATAGGATTTTTAAACATAAAATAACTATGAGGTCTACTCAAGTAAAATAGGAATCAAAGGGGCCCATAGGTGAAAAATAGACGAGAAACACTGCTTTAAATCAAAGCTTACCTGGGACTAAAGAACAACATTCCCATGTGACTGGCACATTTACATCAAAACACTAACATCTAACCTTACAAAACAATTAACTGGTTGGTACTAATTGTATTAAGGGTGCTACAAGGGCCATGGAGCATTAAAAGGTGTAGAACACATGGAATATTTAGGGTACTAGTGCTGTTGGTTATATTTCCAGAATGAAAGGTGAAGTGCTTGATTGAATAAGGGAGCGGATTAAGTGTTGATGGTGTTGTGAGCTAACATCTAAGCAAAGGAGTTAGACTGGCTCAAATAAGGCTCAATGATGTATGGGACACTTAATAACATTAACAACAAGAGCACTCAGAGAGCGCAAACCTCTGCCAAGGCAGCACCAATGTCCTCTCAATGATTAGCCAGAAATGATTTTTTAAAGTGAGAATATCTGAAATAAACTCAACTGCTCTCGCAAACAAGAATACTGAAAATGAACCCGACTGCTCTCAAAAATTAAGTTAAAATACCAGAAAAATAATCCAGAATCCTTGTCTGGTAATGGATAAATCTCAAAATCTATTCAGTCTGTGCCAGTCATGAGGCCAAACACCCCTGAAAGTTTCATCTGAATCCATCCAGCAGTTCTTGAGATATCTTATCCACAGACAAACAAACACAACTGAAAACAATACCTCTGCCTTCACTAAGGCAGAGGTAATAATGAAGTAGTAACATATCTGTGTGACTCCTACTCATAACCTCCCATGCTGAGAGAATTACTCACACCCAGGGTGTGTCTGTCATGGTACAATCTCAACACATAAACTATAATTCTTTACATTAAATAGCACAAAACTATGACATTTCTAAGTGAGTTATACAGTCAACTGAATGATTCCACATACATGACTGATACTTGTTATTGTTTAGCACCAGGTCAACCTTGATTGAGCAGGCCTATAACAAAAGTTGTTCCAGCTTCTAGGAGCCTTCATGGATGACACTGTGGTCCTTTGCACAAAGGAGCATGAAACATGTAGGATACTTAAACAGTCGGACGAGGCAGTTGCATCTTCCAGAACAAGGTTCAAATGAAAGAAATCCCAGAGCCTCTCTCTGCAGAAAGGGAAATCAGTGGAAACAGTTCTGTTCACAGTAGTCAACCAAGATATCCCAACAGTGGCAAAAAAACCAGCCAAAAGTCTCAGAAGGTGGTAAAACAACATCCTGAAAGATAGGAAAAGGGAAACCAAAACTTTACCACTAGAATTCACCATCTAATGCAGTGGTTCCTAAAGTGGGCAGTATTGCACCCTCTGGGGTGGAAAGTTCCAAGGGGGTGTTGAAGAAAAGTGGAGCGATAATGGGGTAGCGATTCATGTATAAAGTGGGTTTGCTAGGTTAAGTTTTATTTGTGAAATACAGTTGCTTTCAATTTGCTTCAGAAAGGGGGTCTATGTTTGTGATGGTTAGTTGAGGTGGGGACACTAGGAATCTGGCCTGGGTGTCAAGGGGATGGCAGCCTGAAAAAGCTTGGGAACCACTGACCTAATTCTTTTACTGTTTTATTCATTTCAGCCATTTGACTGGAGCATGGCCTTTAGTTGGACAAGTTGACTCCAGGACTTATTCTTTGTAAGCCTAGTACTCAATCTATCAGTATCTTTTGCTAAACCGCTAAATTACGGGGATGTAAACACACCAACATCGGTTGTCAAGCAATGTTGGGGGGGACAAACACAAACACACAAATACACACACACACATACGGCAGGCTTCTTTCAGTTTCTGTCTACCAAATCTACTCACAAAGCTTTGGTCAGCCTGAGGCTACAGTGGAAGATACTTGCCCAAGGTACCACATAGTTGGACTGAACCCAGAACCATGTGGTTGGTAAGCAAGCTATTTACCACAGAGCCACTCCTGCGCCTATGTCCCTTTTCTCAAATTGTAGAGTATCATTCAAGAGATATTTGGCTGCTATTTTTAAGTCAAGTACCAACACAGAGCCACCTTGTTGGCTGGCATCTGTAGTACTGTGTGCAAGAGGAAAGGCGTCAAAATCAAATCTGCAGGATCGGAGCTGTTTACATGTGGCTAAACTGACCTGAGGTTAAACAACAACATAAATAACTATAAATTGATTTTTAATTTCAGTAAAAGGGCCCAAACTGAAGTCATTTAGTCTGGATAAAATATCTGCACTTACTATAACTCAATGCAACAGCTGCACTGTGAGGGGTAGTTCTAGTATGCATCAAGAGAGAGTGGCCAACAGCTTGCAAGACAGAGAACTTATGTAAAGGACACAGTTGCTAGGGAAATCAGCTGTCAAGGACAGGTCAGTAGACTGAATATCAACCAGAGATGGTTGTGTGGTAAGCAGAAGGTTAATCAAAGTAGATACAACTGAAAGAGTAGTGTTATATCTCCAAGATCTGAAGATCTAAGAGATTACAAGCCCTCTACATAGGAGCTTCTATCATATTTCTTACTGCTGCTAATCTAATCTTATTCCCAGGAATAGAACATTACAATGTTTCTTATGTGAACTATCTATACGTACATAAAACTTTGCACACACACATACACAAGAGTAGTACTCAATACATGATGTGCGGATTTTTTTATTATTCAAAAACAGCTGATGAGTCACTCCATCACTACTTTCACTTGTGTGTAGAAATAACAAATAAAAGTACTTGATACAAATGAGTGTGTGTGTGCCTTTATATATATATATATATATATCTGTGTATGTGTACACACATAAACACACATATATATATGCCCATAGATTAGATTATTCATCATAACCAGTAACTTCACATCCCTAATGCTCACACAATACATGCATATACATTTACACACTCGGACATACATACATACATACATACATACACACACACACACACACACACACACACACACACACATACATACATGTTTATAGATATATATTTATACATACAGCTTATGTGAACCACTTGTAAGCTCTCAACCTATAACAACTATTACGCAAGGTTTTAAGTAGAGATACTTAGGAAAATACTTCTACCCACTTTGAAAACTCACACACATACGTGTGTGTGTGTGTGTGTTTTAATGGAATGATATGTCTTTAGCATGCCTATAGCTTTCTGGAGTTTTATAACTGGAAAGGACAAATACACTGACCCCTGCCATCCTCTTAAGAGAACCAGTTCCCACCCAGATGCTGCCTGGGGAAGAAAATTAGTAAGGTTAATATTGTTGTTGTTGATGCTGTCTAACTCTTAAGCATTTATATTATTCTGTCACATTTAATGTGTATTTATTAACATTGCTTTATCTTGTAGCTTTGAGATTTCAATGATGTGATTGTTTATTTTTAGAATGACATTGTATGGTAAGTGTAAGAGGGTAGATCTGCTGTTTTGAAGATAAAACAGGTAGAATATTTGGGGTGGATGTTGCTAGTTTAAATGCTAAAGGGTTAACCCTAGATCATCCTTCATCCAGCAGATTAACAATACAATACTTTATGACCTTTGTTTATCAATTTGTTTTGCAAGATCCCTGATGTGAAATCATGTGTTGAAACAGATATTGTTGTACTTTGAGATGGTCATTTGATTTATTATCATCATTTTTTTTCTTGCCAAATAAACACATGCACAATATATTATATATATCATCATCATCGTCTAATGTCCGCTTTCCATGCTAGCATAGGTTGGACGGTTCAACTGGGGTCTTGGAAGCCAGGAGGCTGCACCAGGCCCAGTCTGATCTGGCAATGTTTCTACAGCTGGATGCCCTTCCTAACGCCAACCACTCCGTGAGTGTAGTGGGTGCTTTTTATGTGCCAAGCGAGGCTGGTAAATGGCCACGATCAGTTGGTGCCTTTTACGTGCCACCGTATATATATATATATCTATATATATATATATATATATATATATATCTATATATATATATATATATATATATATATATATATATATATATATATATATATAATATATATATATAATAGTAGGGAATATAATTCCAAACTTACAGGGAAAATTCAATTTAGCAATTCTAAATCAAATTTCACAAAATATAATATATGTATATAATTTAGAGAAAAACCTCTATTAAGCAATTCAATAGTGAAAGACGTTATTCACACCATATAGAAAAAATTAAATATACTATAAAAAACATTATTCTAAAAATCGATAAAGTACATAAACAATAAATAATAAAATTCTCAATCAGGGTCCAAAATGTTTCTTGAGGGTCCATATAAGATTTTGTTGTTAAAATTTATGTGCAATAAATTGCTTATACTTCTAAAATACACAAAATATTTTATTTTTTTAGGCAATTTCTTATAATACTTATTCATATAAATACAGTAGATTTATATATATGTACAGGATGCAGCGAATAAACTGTCACCTAAATCACGCAAAAATGAAAATAACACTGATATCTCATTTTAACAGGTGTATTTACCAAAATTGCATAAAAATATTTTGAAATACTAAAGAGCAAATTCATTCAATAAAATCATAATTGGCTTCAACCATGGCCTCCAGATGACTTCAGAATCTCCTGCAACTCTTCTAGATAGTCTCCTTGTTTAAGTTGGTGAATGCTGCAATAATCATTGCCTTCAGTTCATCTTTTTACAAGGAGCTTTGTTGGTTTCTTGCTCAACTGAATCCCACACATAATAATCAAGGGCGCTGCAGTCTGGGGAGTTAAGTGGCCAGATGTTAAGGGTGGTGTGGTCGCAGAAATTGTGTGACAGTCATGACTGGGTTCTCCTGCTTGTGTGGCATGGTGCAGAGTCCTGTTGCCAGATATAGGGTCTTCGAGTTGTCACTCTCATCACCCAAGGCAGCACTACCTCCTACAGGCATTTGATGTAGGCCCCTGCATTATGTCTGAGGCTGGGTAGGAAGATGAACGAAGGCATAATGTTGCCATCACTAATAATCACTCCAAACACCATGACGTTGACTGGATGTTTGATTTTTATCACTCTTGGTATATGTCTTCAGATTGCACACCCAAACACTCTGACATGTTCATATTGGAGCTTCTGGCATGAATACCAAGCAATACAGCATGTAATCTCCAAATTTCTGGCAGAGTAAATTGCATCATAGTGCTGTTTTTCTCACAGACGGTGCCCAGCTGACCCTACTATACTGTGTAGTTAATAAAATCAAAAACAATGTGCCTACATGAAATTAAAAATATGAAATGGTGACAATTTACCCATCATAGCCTGTGTGTACATATATATATATATTTACCCATCATAGCCTCTGTATATATATACACACACACATATCGAATGGCTATGAAGATCCAGTAGAGCAAAACAGGAATCAAATGGGTCTATAAGCAAAAAGTAGTTGAAAACCACTGTTTTACATGGTCAAATGTAGTTTAAGGGAGATTTGGCTGTTATTTTTAGTGCATCTAGCTACCACATAGAGGCCAGTTCATTGTTTCATGTAGTTAGTTTTGAATACAGGTGCGGTTGATGTATAACAGACATTGTTTCACTTTCCAACATATACTGAAGGAATGGCTAAAGAAATAAAGTACCAGATGACTGTTGATGAAGTAAACAGTTCAAATCTTACCACTGGCTGTCTTAAATTACTAACAAACCAATTCAACACACACTGGCTCAGTTTACTTACCTGTAAGAAGGTACCACACTAAGTTGATGATAATAATAATAATAATAATAATCATGTATGCCCTGATACAGTACCAGGCAATGCCTTGATGCAGTACCAGGCAATACCCTGATGCAGTACCAGGCAGTGGCTCTCGTGGCTTCTGATCTTAACTGATTGGAAGTGTTATCATGTACATTGTTTTGTCTTGGTATAAAAGATGGGCTACAGCAAATATTCTGCTCAATACCACAGATTTGCTCGTCAGTTGTTTGACTTTAACCAGTTGAACATGTCCCTTAGTGACTGACGATATGTGCATCTCTGACCATGAGCAGAAGTAGTGGGGGAGCATCATAGCCGTGTGTTGAGAGGTATTCTTTGGTGTTTGAATAATTCACCTCTGGAAACATGGGTGTTTCGTTCAACATCCTTAAACAACCCTTATTCAGGGACCTTTTGGGCAGGATGGGTTAATTGACCAGAAGAAAATTCTAACTGGGCCCTACTTGCAAGGCCATGTGCTATTTATCTTGATATGAGATCACCATGTCAGGCACATATGGTTGTGATGTTAGCCTGGTGTATTCTTATCAGACGGGTAGTCATGATGGATATACTGAGCTTCGTATACTTTACCCCAGTGTCATTTTGATGGCATGCACTGCTCTCTCACTCACTCACTAATAATAATAATAATAATAATAATAATAATAATAATAATAATCCTTTCTACTAAAGGCACAAGGCCTGAAATTTGGTTGAAGTGGTTAAGTTGATTACATTGACCTCCAGAGCTCCACTGGTACTTGTTTTATTGATCCCGAGAGGATGAAAAGCGAAGTCGATCTTGGCATAACTTGAACTCAGAACGTAGATGTGGATGAAATGCTGTTAAACATTTCAGCCAGCATGCTAACGATTCTGCCAGCTCACCACCATTTTTTAATAATAATAATAATAATAATATATTATTTACATTTGACGGATATTTGTTCTCATCTTGTTTGTTGTTAACACAACGTTTTGGCTGATATACCCTCCAGCCTTCATCAAGTGTCTTGGGGAAATTTCGAACCTGGGTTCTCATTCCTAAGGTATTTTTCGATGTTATTATTATTATTATTATTTCGTTTTTGTATTTGATTTGCAAGATTCTTTATGTGAACTCATGTGAACCGTAACCCTAATGACTCTCCCCAAACACAATAATAATAATAATAATAATAATAATCCTTTCTACTATAGGCACCAAGGCCTGAAATTTTGGTGGGAGGCAATAAGTCAGTTATATCGACCCCAGTGTTTTGCTGGTTCTTAATTTATCGACCCTGAAAGGATGAAAGGCAAAGTCGACTTTGGCGGAATTTGAACTCAGAACGTGAAGACAGATGAAATGCCAGTAAGTATTTCACCCGGTGTACTAACGATTCTGCCAGCTCATCACCTTAATAACAATGATAATATTAATAATACTAATAATAATGACCAAGAAGGTGGCGAACTAAAAGAACTGTTAACACGCTGGGCAAAATGATGAATTTTGTCCATCTTTATGTTCTGTGTTCAAATTCTGCCTTTGTTGACTTTGCTTTTCATCCTTTTGGGGTTGATAAAAGAAGTACCAGTTGAACTCTGGGGTAGAAGTAATCAACTTACCCCCTCCCCTGAAATTGCTGGTCTTGCACCAAAATTTTAAACCAATAATAATAATTTAGTTTTAAACAGAGCGTTATTATTCTTTTCTACTCTAGGCACAAGGCCTGAAATTTTGGGGGAGGGTCCAGATGATTAGATCGACCCCAGTTCGCAACTGGTACTTAATTTAACCCTGTAAGGATGAAAAACAAAGTCGACCACGGCGGATTTTGAACTCAGAACGTAAAGACAGACGAAATACTGTGAAGCATTTTGCCCAGTGTGCTAACGTTTCTGCAAGCTCACTGCCTTACAGAATATTATTATTGTTGAACCTCAAGGTTAGCTTTGACTGAGGAGATCTATGACAGAAGGCAATTCAGCCATGACCCACCATGATTACCTTATCTAAAGAATAATTTTTATTTAAGATGGTAAATTGTGAATTGAGGAAAACTTGGCTGCTGTTTCTAGTAGATTAAGTGACCATGTAGAAGCAGATTCCCTTGCAAGTTCAACATCTAAGTAGGTAGTATGGTGGGAAGATTTCTCATCACTATATTAGGGAGCCATTAGTTTGCAATGCTGAGTTCAAATCCTGCAGTAGACTAGTGTCCTGTCTCAGATTAGAAGTGTTCATCCAAAACTATATATATATATATATATATATATATATATACACACACACACACACACACACATTTATGTTGTGTGTGTGTGTGTGCATCTCTATCTCTCTCTTCCAGCAGTCCTGACATTGCTTGCATGCTATGTAAAAAATGTTACTGTACAGACAGATTTGTTGTTTACATCTGCTGCCAGAACCTGTCAAGTTATTTGTAGTTTGAAAGACCAGGGGAAATAGGAGCTTATTTGGGAAGAAATGAGGGTTGGTGACAGGAAGCTTAACTGGCTGGAGAAAAATTTCCTTGCTTGACACATTCTAGTATAGAAAATTCAGACATTATAGCAATGATATATTTATATATATTAAATACAAAATGGGACAAGAACGCAAAACATCCAGACAGTTAGGTGATACAAAAAATGGACAACAAAACATCCAGATAGACGATACAAAGAAAACAATGATAGGTCATTCGGAGTTTTCTTTCCTCAGTCCAGTTCCAGATTATCTTTGCAATTTTGGCTGGTTATACTCGAGATTGCTCCAATCTGGCCAGCCCCAAGGAAAAACTAAGCTAAGAGCATTAGATTCCTTGGAAGAAAGCAGTGAATGTATATGAAAACAAGGACAGAAAAAAAGATGGAGAATGTTACACAAATACAAATAAAAGGATGTAACAACAGGTGTCTTTCGATTAAGGGTGAATTATGGATTTGGTGGTGCAAACAGGAAAACTAACTGATGAAATTAACTAGTTCCCCTCCCAAAAAAATTTCAGGCCTTGCACCTCTAGTAGAAAAGATTATTATTTTATTATTGCAAGATGGTAGACAAAATGTTGAGTTGCATTTCTTCCAACACATTATGTTCTCAGTTCAGTTTCTGCCAGGGTCAATAAAGTACCAATCATGTACTGATGGCATTGACTAACTCCATCCCCTCAAAACTGTTGGACATGTTCCTAGCACAGACACATGCTTAGATTACGCCACTTGCAACAATTTCTGGAAGGTGAGCATGTGTAGGCTCCACTTGTGAGACTCGTCTTTGTGCAGTTTGTCTCCTTGATGGAGCTGCAGTCATGGGCGAAAAAAAGACTGAAACTGGGCGCCTGGCACCTAGAATGTCATCATACGCTCACAACCGTCTACCAATTGGGCAATGAGATCAATGGATGTTCTGCTTTAGAAATTTATAGAGGATTAGTGGTGGGGAAGTGGGACAATGTTCTCAGGGAAACTCTGGGCACCGATAAGAACGAACTGGGTAATCTGTTCCGGACAACTTTCCGCTCAGGAACTATCATGGATAATTTCCAGATGTCCTTGGCTTGGCAGTGCTATCAGTTCAAGACGAGCTCTACAGCATCGATGCACTGTCAGACGGACTTGTCCAAGGTGTGCACAGTGACGAAACCGTTCTGCATGTCCTCATTCAGTGTCCAGGCATTGCTTACTTGTGGGGTTATGTTGAACAGCTACTGTCACGAGTAGGACAGATCTGTCTGTTGGTCGAATCTGTCGTGATGATTGCACTGCCACCCTTGGGCAGGCAATGCAGTTTTCCTTTGCCTTGTGGCTGTGGTGAAAGAAGTTGTTTGGTGGACAAGGCTGAAAGGCATAAGGACAGATACAGTCCTCTTTGGTAGAGCTCATTGACTTTTTCAAGTTTCACTTGAAAAGGAAATGAGAGTGGAGAGGGAAGTGCTGTCCTCGAGTGAATTTATCAAAAAGTGGGCGAAAGTTGTGAAAATGGCAAAAGCATTTCATCCACCTTCACATTTTGAAATCAAATTCCATTGAGGTCGACTTTGCCTTTCATCCTTTCGGGGGTCCATTAAATAAATACCAGTTGAGCACAGGGTCAATGTAATCAACTTAGCCACTCCCTCAAACTTGCAGCAGCAGCAGCCGCCGCAGTCGTTGTCGTCATCGTCGTCATCATCATCATTATTAAGGCAGTGAGCTGGCAGAATCGTCAGCATACTGGGCAAAATGCTTAGTGGTATTTTGTCTGCCGCTATGTTCTGAGTTCAAATTCCGCCAAGGTTGACCTTGCCTTTCCTCCTTTTGAGGTCGATAAATTAAGTGCTAGTGAAACACTGGGGTTAATGTAATTGACTAGTCCCCTCCCCCCAAATTTCAAGGCCTTGTGCCTTCAGTAAAAAGGATTATTTTTATTATTATGATTATTATCATTGTCATTATCTGTTATCTCCATCAGTTCCCTCCATGCAGGTTCATTACAAGAGTGATGGTGAGAGAAGTTCAAACTGACTCAAGTGTCATCCTGCAGGTTCAAGTGGTATACAGTGTTGGAGATGTTATGTATCATGTACATATATAGACCTTCCTTGCTGTTGTGTCGATCAACTCTGATTTAGCGCACACGCTCACAGACACACAGGGTGATGATCAAAAGCATTTTTAAGCTATAAACAAGCTGGCCTTTTCCCATTTTAAGACATACTTATTCAAGTACAACAATACTGTGACCTTCCTTATTTAAGATAATAGAGTAGGATTTAAGGGAGATATAGGTTATATTTCTAGCAACACAAGCCAACTACACAGAATTTCCCCTCACTGGTTCCTATGCGTGAATATACAGTTGTGTATATGGTAATGTGATTGTGTGTATTTGTATGTGCTTGTATGTATGTGTGTTTAAATGCATAAGTGTATATTTATATGTGATATATAGTTGTGAATATGTGTGTGTGTGTATGAATATGTATGCATGTGTGTATGTATGATATATGGTTGTGAATGTGTGTGTGTGAGAGTGTACAAATACATATGTATGTATAATATATAGTTGTGAATATGAGTGCATATATGTACGCATGCATAATGTATGTTTGTGGATATGTGTATGTATGATGTATAGTTGTGAATATGTTTGCAAGTGTGTGCATATATCTATGTAAGAGTGTATGTATATATGTGTGTTATATGGTTGTGAATATGTGTGTGTATATATATATATATATATATATATATATATACATACATACATATATGTTTGAATGTATGTATGATATAAGTTTGTGAATGTATGATATATGGCAGTAAGTGTGTGTGTATGTGTGCTTGATATATGTTTAGTATACCAGTTCTACTGTGACACTTAGGAAAGAAAAACCAACTGAATACCAGCAGATAAAGAAGACATTTCCTCAAGTTGCTGAACTTTGTATAAGTGTTGTTGTTGTTGTTGTTGTAGCATTTGTTCCATTCAGATGACCAATGTATTGCAGTAAGATAAATATATACATTACAGTGGGCAGGGAACTGTTTCCTCAAAGGTTAAAGTCTATTCTTAAAAAACAATGATCTCACTGACACAGTAGTCTCCAGAAATAACCAAATGACCAATACATATGCTATCACAGTTTCTTTCTCTTCTCTGAAATAATTGGCAACAGTTACCTGATAAAACATTTACACACACAGACACACACACACACACACATATATATATATATATATATATAGGCTCAGGAGTGGCTGTGTGGTAGGTAGCTTGCTTACCGACCACATAGCTCCGGGTTCAGTCCCACTGCTTGGAACCTTGGGCAAGTGTCTTCTACTATAGCCTCAGGCTGACCAAAGCCATGTGAGTGGATTTGGTAGATGGAAACTGAAAGAAGCTGTCATATGTATGTATGTATGTATATATATATATATATATATATACATATATATATATAAATGTGTGTGTTTGAGTGTCTGTGTTTGTCCCCCGAACATTGCTTGACAACCAATGCTGGTGTGTTTACGTCCCCGTAACTTAGTGGTTCGGAAAAGAGACCGATAGAATAAGTACTAGGCTTACAAAGAATAAGTCCTGGGGTTGATTTGCTCGGCTGAAGGCCGTGCTCCAGCATGGCCGCAGTCAAATGACTGAAACAAGTAAAAGAGTAAAAGAGATGTATGTGTGTTTGTGTGTGTGTCTTTTTTAATTGCTTCAGTCATTAAACTGTGGCCATGCTGGGGGAATTGCCTCGAAGAATTTTAGTTGAATGAATTGGCACCATTATATTTTTTTTTAAGCATGGTAAATTATTCTGTTGGTTACTTTAGCTGAACTGCTAAGTTATGGGGATGTAAACATATCAACACCAGTTGTCAAGCAGTAGTGGGAGACAAACACACACACTATAAGATTCTTTCAGTTTCTGTCTACCAAATCCACTTGCAAATCTTTGGTCAGCCCAAGGACAAAGTAGAAGATACTTGCTCAAGGTTCCATCAGTGGGACTGAACCCAGAACCATGTGGTTAGGAAGCAAACTTCTTACCACACAGCCAGGCTTGATGCATACATACATACATGTGTGTGTGTGTATAGAACATGTGGATGTAGCTGTTTGTATGTCACACACAGATAATGTACATTATTATTATTTATTGTAGTAGTAGTAATAGTAGTAGTAGTAAACCTTTTTTGTTACTATATCTCTGTTGGAATAAACTGTCTTGAAGAAGTTTGTCAAATAATTTTGTCATTACTGAAGCTGGTGTTTGAATCATAAAATAGCAAGGTAAGTAGCTTGCTTACCAACCACATTGTTCCGGGTTCAGTCCCACTGCGTGGCACCTTGGGCAAGAGTATTCTACTACAGCTTCAGGCCAACCAAAGCCTTGTGAGTGGATTTGGTAGGCAGAAACTGAAAGAAGCCCGTCATATATATATGTGTGTGTGTGTGTGTGTGTCTGTCTGTGTTCCCCCCCCCCCCAACATCGCTTAACAACTGATGCTGGTGTGTTTACATCCCTGTAACTTTGCGGTTCAGCAAAAGAAACCGATAGAATAAGTACTAGGCTTACAAAGAATAAGTCCTGGGGTCGATTTGCTCGACTAAAGCTGGTGCTTCAGCATGGCCATAGTCAAATGACTGAAACAAGAAAAAGAGTAAAAGAGTAAACAGGAAGGTTTTAATTTAAATCCCTTTAAAACAGAAAGTCTGTATTATAGAACCAGGTGTGGTCTCAGGTGAGTTGGTATTAAAAAGGGGTTAAAGTGGAAAGCTGGCAGAATCGTTGGAGCATCAAACAAAATGCTTAGTGGCATTTCTTTTGGCATTTTTATTTCAAACACTTCCAAGGTTGACTTAGCCTTTCAGGGTTGATAAAACAGATACCAGTTGAGTACTAGGGTCAATGTAATTGACTACTCTCTTTCTCCAAAATTTTAGGCCTTATGCTCATAGTGGAAGCTATAAGGTGGTGAGCTCACAGAATAGTTAGTGCACAGGACAAAATGCTTAGTTGAACTTCGCCTGTTGCTACGTTCTGAGTTCAAATTCCACAGAGGTCAACTTTGTCTTTCATCCTTTCAGGGTTGATAAATTAAGTACCTGTGAAACACTGGGGTTGATGTAATAAACTAGTACCCTCTCCACTAAATTTCAGACCTTGTGCCTTCAATAGAAAGGGTTATTATTTAGTAGTAGTAGTAGTAAGATGGTGAGAGCGTCAGACAAAATGCTTAGAGACATTTCTTCTGGCTTTACATTCTGAGTCCAAATTCCTCTGGGGTCAACTGTGTTATTTACCCATTCAAACTTGGTAGAATGAGTACCAGTTGACTACTGGAGTCAATGTAATCAATTCCCACTAATTGTGGGTCCTTTGCCAAAATTTGAAAGAATTATTAGCATTATTCTTATTCACTACTGATAAAGCAGAACTCTTTTACAAGTCTCTTTCTTTCTTTCTCTCTCTCTCAAAGAAGCAAAAAAGGTTTTACGAGATCAATAAAGACTTACTAAAAATACATGTTATAGAGGTAATTTTCTATAGTTTGGAGTCTCCCTTTACAGGAGTTGGCAAAAGTAAAAATAAGGTTTGTGTTTTATTTTTAGACAAAATTGTATTTTTTTCTTCTCATGTTACTGACAAAAGAGCAATGACCATAAAGATTTTACACCAAATTCTCTCAAAGGAAACTAAAAATATATACAAAATGATATATATTTTCACACGTAGAAAATACACAAACCAAAAAAATTCAAGTACAATACAAAATGTTAAATAACATGAATGAACAGAAAGAAAACAGTTATTTTAACTCAACAGCAACAAGCATGCATTTATCTTTTCAGGTGGAAATGTGAACAATAATAAATTGTCTTTTGCTGATGTTTTATCAACAAAAAAGAAGAAAGATTAAAGAAAAAGAAAGAAAAATCTAGATATGAAACAATTTGCAGAGAATTCAAAGGTTTGGCAACACTTTGTTTTCTGGATTGGGGCCAGTTTTCCACAATTAATTACAGGGGTTCATGAGAAAAGGAAACTAACATACCTATATCTTGTGAAAGACACAATAGATTTCCTGATTCCATCTAAATACAAATTAGAGAGAACTCTGGAAAATATTTTAAAGGCAATATCCTTTACTGGGAGAGGATGGGGTGTGTATGACACTATGAGTAATATTTAACCCTTTAACATTTAAATCAGCCATACCGGGCCCAAATATTCTACTTGTTTTATGTTCAAACTGGCCAGATCCAAACTCTCACACCTATCCTGCAATGTCAGATTAAAAATAAACAATCACATCACTGAAATCTTCAAACTATGATATAATGCATGACTAATTCAAAACAATGTGAATAAATAAACTTTACATTTGACAGGGTAACCTGAATGCTAAAGGGTCAAAACAGAGGACGGGGCAAAAGTCCAAACACAATATGTAAAACACAAGGACCACCATCAGGGACATTGGTGACATTTGTGCCGCCACCTTTGTGACTCAATATAGACAGGTGGTAAGCATAGATGTAACCTTTAGTGACATGTAGTTGGGTGCAATCACTATTAATACACTGGTCCTCATGACTTTGCAAGATCACAAATCAATACTGTGTCTCATAGAAGGTGTTGAGTGGAAGAAAACGTTCAGTATTCACAACAAACAGCCCAGCTGTTACACAGGTGGAAGCAAAACTCATCTAAAAATGTTCTGTACAGAAAATCCAAAACAAAAGGCATCTATCACAAATCAAGTAAGTTTTAGTCCTAGGATAGCACCAGACACAACTCATGAGTTAGCAAATGAAATTATCCTATCCTTATTACCAAGAGTAAACCATGATAACCTAAAGCCTCCTCCCCCAGACACAAACAGTATAGCTGAGTCATCCATAGTAACAACTACAATAGCTAAGATCTAACAACCAGGAAGTACTCCCTCATTGCATTACTACTCCATCCACTTATGAGGAGAGGGGAACAGACAGTGGCCAATGGGATCAAACAGACTCCCTAAGAAAAAAAGCCATTCTTGTTTGTGAGGTTCGCTTTCCTGTGATTAATTGTATAAGTACTTCTTTCTAGGTTTTGCTCTTCCACAAGTTCCAACCACTTCAAGGACTCAGTATTTCTTTATACAACAAACACCTTTCATACATAGCACATGCATCCACCAGAGCAGGTAGGTAGAAAACAGAGAGGCAAGACACACAAGCACTACCAACAGAAATGTAAAAAGAGGTAGATATATGCTATCTCCTACCAAGCATATCCATGTCTCATTTCCAACCAGAGCTGCACTTCATGGATTTGGATGTACAGTTAACAAAGTATCCAGAAATGAAAGAGTGTCATGATTGGCTTCACTGGATAATCTAGAGAAAGTGAGCAAGTGGTGATTATCTAATTGACTTGCATTTGGTCTTTGCCCTCTCCATTTTCTCACTTGTCTTTCTGTAGAAGAGTGTATGCTTGGAAATATAACAGAATTTTTCTTCTATTTTTCCTGAGCATAAATATAATAGACTCTGTATGTTTTTTTTTTACTTTGTCCTCATGATTTTTATTTTCATTTTTGCATCATATGTGTGTATGTGTGTACAAAAGTACGGATTTGGTTGTGCGGTCAATAACTTTGCTTCACATTTCCATGGCTTCCAATTCATTTCCACAACATGGCACCTTAGGCAAGTGTCTTCTCTTATAGTGCCAAGTTAACAGAAGCTTTGTAAATGAATCTGGTAGACAGAAACTGAAAAGAAGCTTATCGTACATAAATACACACATGCATATATATATATACACACACACATGTATTGTATATATACATACATATGTATATAAATACACACACATGCACATGTAAATATCATGTGTGTAAGTGTGTGTGCATGCATATGCCTAACGGTATGTGTCTCTTTGTCCTGATTACACTGATTACAAGCAAACTTCACTGTTGTATGAGCAGTGGTGTCTGTTAATGTTCTTTGAAAAACAATCCAGACCAAGGGGAAAAAAATATATACTTGCTTAGAACAAGTGGAGATTGGTGACAGGAAGAGTATCTGACCAAAGAAAATCTGCCTCTACAAATCTCATCTGACCCATGCAAGCATGGAAAAGTAGATATCAAAATGCATATCAGGACAATTAGCCCGCTAGGACAATCACCCCTTCATTACAACTATCCCCTAGGACAATTACCCCCCTCAGTTAACTACTCCCTCTCCAATATATTAAGAAGTTTTAAATCATCATCTGTTGTCCTGGGGAGTAATTGTCCATGGATGGGGGGGGGGAGATTAAATGTCCTAGATTCATTAAAATGATGATCATGATGATGTAGGTACAGGTGTGGATGTGTGGTAAGAAGTTTGCTTCCCAACCACACGGTTCTAGGTTCAATCCCACTGCATGGCACCTTAGGCAAGTGTCTTCTACAATAGCCTCAAGCTAGCCAAAGCTTTGTTAGTGGGTTTGGTAGAGGGTACTGAAAGAAGTCCATCATGTGTGTGTGTGTCTTTGTCATGGTTTGTCCTACACCACTGCTTGACAACTGGAGTGGGTATGTTTATAGTGTTTACATCCCTGTAACTTAGCAGTTCAATAAAAAAAAAAAAAAACCAATAGAATAAGTACCAAGTTTAAAAAATGCTACTCTGAACCAACAAGTACTGGAGTCAATTCAGTCAACTGCATGGCTACAGTCTAATGACTGAAACAAGTAAAAGATAAAATTACATATATATATAATGTGAAATAGAAAGATGAATAATCTTGTAGTAGATTAATCAAAAGTTTAACCGATACCTTAGTAGCAAAAATCACAGCAGTAAACAGCACGGTTGGAGGTACAACCATCTGGCGTTGCAACCGTGCGTTGGTGCGGATAATTGAAATTAAAACATTATTGGTGAATTGAAGAAATGGAGCTGAACGCAGATTGAACAGAAATCGTTTTATTTCATTCTACACGTGTTTCGAAAGGCACAAATTACCAAAATCGGATTTTGGTAATTTGTGCCTTTCGAAACACGTGTAGAATGAAATAAAACGATTTCTGTTCAATCTGCGTTCAGCTCCATTTCTTCAATTCACCAATAATATATATATATATATATATATATATAAGTATATATAACTATACTAATACTAATAATAATAAGTAACAGTAAAAGAATGAGACCTCGATATTAGATAAATAGAGGAATATTTATATACGTTATAATTTAGAACAAACAGTAAAAAGTTGTCATTATATTACTCGGAGTTTCGATGGCATCTGTTGCCATTAATAGCTGACGAGAATGCATCGTAGCTCTTCGCTCCAACATTTGAAACTCTGAGTACTATAATGACAACATTTTACTATTTGTTCTAAATTAAAATACACACATATATATATAAACCATATATATACACACACACATGCACACAAACATGCATGTAAGCACACTCATTTCATGTGGAAGAACTATTTTCTGCTTCCTTATCCAGTATGTGTATCACTATACAATTGCGATATGTCTCCAGCTCCCTCTAGTTCTTATTCTAAAGTCAGTAATCACTGGTGTATATTGCGAGAGAAATTCTTCACCTGGGAAATGATTTAGTATTCACAGCCATCTATGTATTCTGTTCCTGGGTGAGTATGAAGTTTAACTGACTCATGTGTTTTCCTGATTGGCTGTTGAACAGGTGGATAGACAGTTTCTTGAAGGTAATAACGTGACTAATAGTTCAGTCATTTGTATATATAAAAACACAAGGAATTTTGATACTCATTTCTTGAGCCACATCCATGATCTCCATGTACAATGGAACAGCTTCTGCAGTGTTGTCCAACATGTCCCATATCATCACCAGCCACATTAATAAGATCACTGTCATTCTTTACTGAGGTGGTCTACAAGAGAACTGCATAAAAATGGCTGCTCATTTGTTAGTCCTGATCATGGTGTATATGCAGAAATAACTGTTGCTTGCTTTGTTAATACAATTGGTTCAAATTTAAGCTTTATTCTGCTAAATACCCTGATTATCTCAGCTACTTTATTTCTTTGCATCCACTAACTTTGCATCCACTGTTACCAAACCAGAATAATTTGGGCTCTTAGCCCATGTGGAATCCAGCTGATTACATCAATTTGCCTTTATTCTTTTATATATATATATATATATATATATATATATATAAATATAAGGTAGTTCTCTATTTAAGAGATGAGGAATTATGTACATTATTTACAATTGATGGATATTTGTCCTCATCTTGTTTGTTGTTAACACGTTTCAGCTGATATACCCTCCAGACTTCATCAGGTGTCTTGGGGAAATTTCGAACATGGGTTCTCATTCCTAAAGTATTTTTCGATGTTGTTATTATTATTATTATTATTATTATTATTCAGGTCACTGCCTGGAATCAAACTTGGAATCTTGGGGTTAGTAGCCCGCGTTCTTAACCACTATGCCATATGCCTGTAGGTTAGGGTTAGGGCATATGGCGTAGTGGTTAAGAGCGCGGGCTACTAACCCCAAGATTCCAAGTTCAATTCTAGGCAGTGACCTGTATAATAATGATAATAACAACAACAACAACAACATCGAAAAATACCTTAGGAATGAGAACCCACGTTCGAAATTTCCCCAAGACACCTGATGAAGGCTGGAGGGTATATCAGCTGAAACATGTTAACAACAAACAAGATAAGGACAAATATCCATCAATTGTAAATAATGTATATATAAGGCAGTATTCCAGAATGGCCACAGTCAAATGACTTAAACTATATACATATATATACACACACACACACACATACAATCCTTCCAGACCTACCTTTCATTGGCAGCTCTAAAGTTTTGTACCTGACAGGAAGAAGAGATTGGGTTTCTGATAGTTGGTGGATTGTTTGATATATATGTTAACAAGGCAGGCTTGATGAGGTCTGGTAAGGCTGACACAAGTCCAGGGTTGTCTCCTTGTCTTTCAGAGATAGATTTCTTTTGGTCTGGAAGTTGTCTTGCTTTTACTGTGTGATTTATCAACAATTCTTTTTGCTTTCTTTCCCCAACTCAGAATGAAGTTTCAGATAATTAAGAATGTTCAGGGCACCTCATTTAGCACATAATCATCTTTTAAAGCCATGAGCCTGATAAGGAAATACTTGGAGATGTATAAGGCTGGTAGAGATGAGATAACTTACTTTGAATAATTATTTCTTATATTATATACATATATTTATGATTGTGTGTACATGTACATATATACACACATACACATGTGCATGCACACACTACACATACATACAATCTTTTACTCTTTTACTTGTTTCAGTCATTGGACTACGTCCACGCTTGGGCACAGCCTTGAAGGATTTAGTCAAAGAAATCAACCCCAGAATTTGATTTTAAGTTTGGTACTTATTCTATCAGTCTCTTTTGCCATACTGCTAAGCGGATATAAACAAACAAACACTGGCTGTCAAGCAGTGGGGGCACAAATGCAACACATGCATGCACATACAGACACACACACACATACACACAATGGGCTTCTACACAGTTTCCATTTACCAAAATCACTCACAAGGCATTGTTTAGACTGGAGCTGTAACAGAAGACATCTCCCCAAGGACTGAACCTGAAACCATGTGGTTGTGAAGTGAACTTCTTAACCATGCAGCCATGCCTATATTTGTAAAATCTCTGTGCCCTGGGTGAAGTACATACGTGTGCATGAGGTGGAGGTATATTAAATACTATACAACATAAATAAAAAATTTATGTTGTATAGTATTTGGTATATCTGTATTTGTCTATGTTGTTGAAATACATGCTGCTGGCCATTCGTAGTTATTTCTCTTACCACATTTTCATTTACATTATGCAAGTTACCTCAGCCATAAATGTGTTTCACTCTTTTTTGTATATGCCTATGTGCCTTAGTCACTGGACATAAGGTTGGACAATCGGTATGCAGATGACATCTATCAAGGCAGAAACATGTCTCTATGACTGTCCTCTTATCTTTAGACAATAATTATGTCCTTTTTTAATGGTATCTCAGATTTGGAGACTTCTTGAGTGAGATCATCTCCCCGTCACACACACAGCTGGTTTTAATTGCTATTTGGTAATTATGATATATCCTCTAGAGGCAGAAATGTAATAAATCAAGAATTTATGCAGTTTAGTATGTGTGTGTGCGCATGTATTTGATAATTTTATTGATAGTGACTTCGAAGATTCACCACTCGTTGGCTTCATCAAAGTTGATGAGTGTTGTAACTGTGAAGTACTGTGATTAAAATTAATTAAATAATTAATCAAAATTATAAGCATCAGGCTCTACACCTGGAAAAGCCTTTATTCACCTAATGTTAACAATTGTTACATATATAAAAATGCTAAATTTTTAGCTAGGTGTGTGTGTAATGTACATATGTATGTGGATATACACATACACACATATAAATGCATTCTACACACACACACATTATATCACAATGGTGTCAGTAGTTACAAGTTTCAAACGGGTCAGTCACTATTTTACAAGATTCGGGATGGAGAAAGTAACAAGGGTGTACCTGCAACTCGATGCCAAACAAACATTGTGAGGGACTTCATGCGATAAGAACCAGTTTTTAAGCTTTCTCAATGTTTATAATTTCCCCTGCATGCAACATACAACATTGATGTGTTTGTGTGTATGTATATATATATATATATATATATATATATATATATATATATAACGGGCTACAGAGCAGTTTTCGTCCTCCGAATTCTGTTCTCAATGTAGTGGTCAGCCAAACTCTACAGTAGCAGGCACTTCCCCAAATGTATACGGGACACACGTATTTATAGATGTACATACCTACATACATAATGGAAACGTACATATCGTACACACATACACATAGATAGATATAACCGGCTTGTGTTCTTGCTGTATGTATATGAACATTATGAATAATGATAATAATAACGACAACAACAACGCATGAATCTCACAACACAACACTTATCCATAATTACTATACACGAATGTAACAGATCGTATACACATAAGCCCAATCATGAATGTATAACACACCCACACACACATATCATACAACGGTTTGGCAATAAATGAGGCAAGAATTCCGCCCAAACAGGAGAAGATTGTAGCCGTTTGGCGTGGACAAAACAAGGTTTGAGGATAGGATATATATATGACTATTTCTGAGGGTTTATGGTAGAGCCCCGCAACCTTCCAATTAACGAGGGACTTACACACATGAGAGGAGCGGCAGTCAATCAGATACTTTGGATTCGGCATTTTTTTTTTATTTCTTGTCATTTCTTCCCGTTCGAATGCCAAAAACATGTAATAGGTGGCCAAAAGTCGGGGATTATTTTGACGAGTGTGCCACATTATGAAATAAACCCCGACTTACCGTCCGCTCACTGTAAGCTGACGTGTGCCCACATAAAACGGTATATTTTTTTAATTACAATTAATAAGAATGGAAAGAATTGGGTTGACTTCACAATATTCTGGTGGGTTTTTTTCCGCAACACTAATACAAAACAAAGATAATTGATTATAGAAGCAATGATATTTAGCGAAAGGAAATGTCCTAAAACACTCAATGATCGAATGATTATGAAATTAAAAATTACATCAAAATATGGTAAAATTGAGGAATAATTGGGGGTAAAAAAACAGGGAAAACAAAATCGTCCAATTTCCATTCTTGTAAATATTGTAAAATAAATGCTGAAATTTAAAAGTTAAATCGCAGCAAGCTTAATTAAAAACAGAATTAAATATCTACTTTATGGTAGCAAGTGCGATTTATGTGTGAGTGCGCGTGTATAATATATATATATATGTGTGTGTGTATATATATATATACATATATATATATATAATGTATGTGTGAGTGTGTGTAATGTGTGAAGAGAAAGAAATAGATACATACATGATAGATAGATCTCTATATGTATATATATATATATTAAATAGGAAAATATGAATTATCATTATACTCACATTTGTATACATTCTCAATTGAAATATCCCATGGCAAACAACGTGTATATAAACACAGATGTATATATATTATAGAATTATATATAAGAGTGCATACTTGGGTGATGTATATAACCACGTTATAAATATATATATATGTATGTATGTATATATATATATATATAAAGGTGTTAATGTTGACCGGGGTATATGAGATGCCGGAAATGTGAAGCTAGTAGGACAGATGTTGTAGTTAAAAGAGGCAGCAACTGTGGTGTATGGTGTTTAGCAACAGAGGTAATACAACTGAGTTGTGTATACAGAGAGAGAGAGAGAGGAGGCGGAGGAGGAGAAGTCCGTCACCAACACCGCTGCTACTGTAACAACTGCTGCTGTTGTTGTTGCTGCTGCTGCTGCTGCTGCTGTGGATATGCGCGCGCGCGTGTGTGTGTGTGTGTGTGTAAGCAATATCTCCGTCACCACTATCGCTGCTGCTGTCGCCGACACTGTCGTTGATAGCTGCACCACCAACCTTCACCACCACCACCACCACCACCACCACCATTATCACTTCGCACATTACCACCACCACCACTACTACTACTACTACAATAACATTTCACAGAAATTACCACCGCCGCCGCCACCACCACCACCACCGCCGCCGCCGCCACCACCACCACCACCACCACCACCACCACCACCATCACTACTATTACTATAACATTTCACAGAAATTGCCACTACCACCACAACCACCACCACCACCACCACTACTACTACTACTACTACTACTACTACTACTACTACTACTGCTACAACAACAACAACAACAACATTTCACACGTTTCCATTACCACCACCACCGCCCTCACTACAACTACCCCATCACCACCACCACCACCACTACCACTACCATCACCGCCACTACGCCCACCCCAACACCACTGTCTTTTCGCAGCAGCATCACTGCTACCATTGCATACACCACTATCAGTACACTCATCTTCACTACAACTAACTCACAGCACCACTTCTACCATCGCCCCCCCTCCCCACACCTCCTCTGCTTGTTGCTGCAAAGAAACCTCTACATGTCCCTTGTCTTGAGAAAAATAACAGCCAAATCGCCCTCATATTGTACATGAGTGTCTGAAGAATGAACACTGAGGACAATGTTGTGTTGGGGTTCCCCACACATGGGATGGTCATGGTTGAAATGTTTCATCCTTGTGCCATTCAGTTAGTGTTGAACTGGGGTTAAACATCACCAACTACACCCAGCAGAAACTATTACCACCACCACCACCACCACCACTGCTGCCACCACTACTACCATCACTGCCACCACCCCTACCATTACCACTATAACCACTACTACTACTACTATCACTACTACCACCGCCACAATCACCACCACCATCACCACTACCATCGTTATACACCTGCAATTTACTGAATGGAGTTCCATGGGAGATCTGTCCTCTCTCCCACTCTTTTTAACATATATCTACACAACTTTCCACACTTCAACAAAATACACACACATATGTGTGTGACCCCGTCACTTAGCGGTTCGGCAAAAAGAGACTGATAGAATAAGTACTGGGCTTACAAAGAATAAGTCCCGGGGTCGAGTTGCTCCACTAAAGGCGGTGCCCCAGCATGGCCGCAGTCAAATGACTGAAACAAGTAAAAGAGAGTAAAAGAGAGTATATACACACATATACACACAAATACATACACAGACATGAACACACACACACACACACACACACTCAGGCACATGCGTACGTACATACACATACCCACACATACACACAATCATACATAGACGACATTACACTCACAAATTCTCACCATTCTCTAGACACTGCCACATGACTTCTTAAACCTTATATAAATCACTTGGAAATCTGGTTCCAAGACAGCGAGCTGGCAGAAACGTTAGCACACCGGGCGAAATGCTTAGCAGTATTTTGTGTCATTATGTTCAGAGTTCAAATTCTGCCGAGGTCAACTTTACCTTTCATCCTTTCGGGGTTAATAAATTAAGTACCAGTTGTGCACTGGAGTCGATGTAATCGACTTAATCCTTTTGTCTGTCCTTGTTTGTCCCCTCTATGTTTAGTCCCTTGTGGGCAATAAAGAAATAAGAAACGTTAGCACGCTGGGCAAAGTGCTTAGCAGTATTTAGTCTGTCTTTATGTCCTGAGTTCAAATTCTACTGAGGTCGATTTTGCCTTTCATCCTTTCAGGGTCGATAAATTAAGTAACAGTTGCATACTGAAGTCGATCTAATTGACTGGCCCTCTCCCCCAAAATTTCAGGCCTTGTGCCTAGAGTAGAAAAGAATATGGTTCCATAACAGCATTCTTTAAAAATATACTTACCAAGTAATCCAGTTTCCTTTCTTACCAATATTACCAAAAAACATAAAAATTTAGACAACCCTTACACTCAATGACGTAAACATTCACATGCACATGCAAGCACACACACACACATATGCATGCTCGCGCACACATACAAACACACACACAGTGCTGGGTTAACTAACCATTAAGCAAAGTAAGCACATGCTTAGAACATTGAGGGAAGGAAGAGGCACCACAGAAATGGTAAATGGTTTACGGCACAAAAGAAATCATTTTAAACTTGCTAAAATAATATTCAGAATGTCTTTATCTCTACTAAGTATAGATGCAGATGTGTTACCTAAGATTAATTTTGAGGATCTGATCAAAGACTCTGCAGTTAAAAAAAGGTAGGAGGAAACTTTTCAAATATAAATAAAATGGAAGTATACACAAATAAACATTATTTTCCCTCTTACTGTTTTGCTTTGTTTTGAAAAATGAAAATTCATTTTATGGTTTGTTATCATTTATATTTTGAATTACATAATTTTTTATGGGGGCACCAAAATCTTTTAAGTGCTTATGGCCTTGATGGGTCTTGATCTGGTCCTGTACACACACACACACACACACACACACACACACAGAATTTAAAGTTACTTGCTGGTAATTCAGCGGTTATGACAACAAAGGTTCCAGTTGATCCAATCAATGGAACAACCTGCTTGTAAAGTTAACCTGCAAATGGCTGAGTACTCCACAGTCATGCAAACCCATATTATAGTTCTCAGCATGACAGAATGTGACAAGGCTGGCCTTTTGAAATACAGGTACAACCTATTTTTGCTAGCCGAGTGGGGTGGACTGAACCAAAGAAAAATAAAGGGTCTTGCTCAAGGTCATAACACACCACTGGGTATTGAACTCCTGACCTTACAATTGTGAGTTTAATACCCCTAACCTCTAAACAATATACCTGAACAAGTTACATATTATGACTCTAACATTCACAACACACATGGACAATATAAATATAACAAAATGATGCACAGATAGACTTAAAGCAATCACAGGTGTAACATTTGTTGAACAGGAACAATGATGTGTATAAACAATATATTAAGTTCTTCATGGACTTTGACTGGCTTACTTGGCCCTCTTGATCTCTCCACAAGAAAGCACAATAGACTACAAAGAACACAACATAGGTTGTACATCATATGTGTCCACTGACCCCACAACACAATGAAACCAAAATACGAAATATGAAAGACTATCTGAGCATGTAAGAAGCACAGCTTGTTGCAGTGACCTTTGACACTAACAATCCCTGCCATTACAAGCTGGGAGAAAAAACTCCTCCAAACACCCAAGTACATATACAACAGCCCAAGCTGAATATGAGTCAGGTTTTTGCACTGGACAAGGATCTAACGACAATATTTTCAGCTTGTTAACAAGGAACTAATAATACGAACAGAGACTTGACATCTATCACTGCTTCATTGATTTCACTAAGGTCTTTAGTGTTTAAACCAGCCATATCCGGCCCAAATAATCTATCTGTTTTCTGTTTAAACTGCTCTGATTTGGTATCTCACACCAACCTATAATGTCAATCTAAAAACAGGTGATAACATCATCGAAATCTTAAAGCTACGAAATAATGCATGATTAGCTTAAAACAATATGGATGAAAAAATATTATATTTGACAGAATAATCTGAATGCTAAAGGGTTAATCCAGTGAACCATGGTACATCAGAAACAATTATGAGAAAAGTTAGTTATTCTGATAAATTTGTGAATATGATCAGATCCTATCTTGGTGACAGGAGATCATATGTTGTAATTGGTGGAGAATGACTTAATCAGTGGTGGCGTAAAACAGGGTGATATGATCACTCCTTCTTTATTTGTCCAATACTCCACAATAGATTTTGCAATCAAGACTGTTCTACGGATTGTGTTCTATTCTTGGTATTTAGATATTTCACATGAATTAGTACCCCACTCCTACACTGTTATCAGGTAGTAAGTTATTGATAATATCAGATTTCCGCTGAGCAATTAAATTAGTCAGGCAAAGTCTGTGTGTGATTTAAAGTAGACCATACTGAACTAAAAGTGTGTGCACTGTTGAACAAAGAAATTAAGTCAATACGAAAATAATAGGATGATGATGATGATGATAACAATGATGATGATGATGATAATGATGATGATGTTGATGATGTGTTAAGAAGAAAATGTAACATGCTTGAATGAAGAAAAGTTCGCATACAGTAATTCTGTGTATTAAGCCTGAATAAAATAGTGATTCATTACTAAGAAAAATGCAAGAGAAAAATACATTACTTAAAATACACAGAAGAATTTTCCAGAGTCATTCACACCGTCTGATTTTATCTTTTATCTTTGACTTCTTCTAGTGTTTGGACTGTGGCCATGCTGGAGCACCACCACCTTGAACAGCTCAACTCTCAGTACATATGCTATTGTCTCCTTTTGCTGAGCTGGTAAGTTACAGTGGTGTATTTTCTATACTGGTGTAGTTTGCATGTTAATGATGAAAATCACATTGTTATCTCTTTTTTTTTTTTACAGAAATTAATAATAAAAACTTACAAATATTTGAAGTATGTAATTTTGACCAATCAAAAGCCTCCATTATCAACATGTTGGAAGTTGCACTTGTTGCTTGATTCCATAGCTTGGTGTTTGAACCAGTGCAAGCTGTAGTATTATAATTTAGGGTTTAGGGTTAGTGTTAAAGTTTAGTGTTACTGTAAGACGGATAGGTTTAGGACCTCGGGCTAAGACTAGCATTTAGGGAGGTTTACAATTATGGTTTAGGGTTAGGGATAGGTACAAAATTTGTGATCTCTTGAAAAAACTGAGTGTGTAGCATATTGTCAGTGACTTATTGTCTTTATTTCAGAACTTTTCTTTACACTTTTTCCATTTTATATTAGAAGGTTATATAACATTGTCATATTATTTCATTAATTTTTCTCATTTTTAAAAGGATTTCATAATAATTTAGATTTTCTGTCACTAATTTTTTTATATTCATATAAAAGAAAACATCTTTCAAAACGTAATATTTTAATTTTTGTATCTTCAAAACATGGAAATTAGAACTTCCTGTATGTCTATTATAGCAGCTTATGATTAGCTAAAAATTTCAAACTTTAACCCTTTTGCAGTTAAGCCAGCCATAGCCAACACAAATATTCTACATGTTTTATGTTCACACTGTCAAAATCTGGCCTTTCATACTTACCATACTTTGCTAGTCTAAAACTATACAATCACATCATCAAAGTCTTAAAGCTAGGAGATAATGCATAATTAATTTTTTAAAAATCATCATCATCATCGTTTAACGTCCGTTTTCCATGTTAGCATGGGTTGGACAGTTTGACCGGAGTCTGGGAACCAGGAGGCTGTACCAGGCTCCAGTCTGATCTTGCAGTGTTTCTACAGCTGGATGCCCTTCCTAACGCCAACCACTCCATGAGTGTAGTGGGAGCTTTTTATGTGCCACCGTCACAGGTACCAGGGGAGGCTGGCAATGGCCACAATCGGTTGGTGCTTTTTACGTGCCACCAGCATGGAAGCCAGTCAAGGTGGCACTGGTATCGACCACGTACGGATGGTGCTTTTTACGTGCCAGAAATGTGACAGATAAATATGAATGTTAAAGAGTTAAAGGTTTATAACTTTATCATTGTTAATTTCTGAGAAAAATGTTATTAACCTACATTAGTGTAGAAAATGTGAACAAAATCAGACAGTGTGAATAAAACCATGACATCAATGGACATAAAACATTTAAGAACTGGAATATGTGATAAATATGAATGATGAGAGTGTGTGAGAAAATGGCTTTATAGTGTCATTGGTCAATATTGCAACAATCGCTGATAAAATATTGAACCTGTTAGCTCTTATACAAAACAGGTTGTTCAAATATAGTTACAAAAGATAATCACTCCAAAATTAAAAATAATTAAGAACATGGCATAGTTGTCAACCATGATTGGTTGAAATGGAATTAAAATAGTGTTATGTAACATGCAATGAAAAAAAATAGTTCTGGAACCAGCTTTGAAAGTGAATTTGACAGAAAATGCTAGTCCATTTTCATTGGTTAAAACTAGTCATATGATGTACAAAAATAAACAGCTTGTTTCAGCCATTTTTTTTTTATATTCAGTTTTGCACAGATCAGAAAATCCCTACAGAGTATTTATCTCTATTACTGAACAACTAAATACTAAGTACGTCATTCTCAAATGGCTTAATCCTAAATCACATACATTTGTATCTCTGATAAGAGATATCTTATATGTTGATGATTGTGATATCACCACACACAATAAAAATGTTCTTCAAACTCCAATGGATAATATTTCGTTGGTATGTAACATGTTACGCCTCACAATAAATCTTGATAAAATTATTGTTCTTTATCAGTCTGCCTTGGAAAGCCTTGTGTATTCCTAAAATAACAGCATAAAGGTATAACTTTGAAAAAAAACATACCTTCTATCAAATATCTTGGCAGCCTACCCGAATAGAGATGAACATCTTGAAATTGCAAGCAGAATTAAAAATCACAGATATTGCTTGAAAATAAAATCTTTGGGTTAAAATTTTTTAAAAACGTCACTAAAAGATCTATTTTCAGACTATGTATTTTTATCTTTGTTATACTAGCTGTGACACATGGACATTTGAAAACTTGTTAGTTGGAGTGTCTTTGACAAAGATATTTATCTTGAAGAGACCATACAAGTAGTATTGTGGTTGTAGGTGGTGGGGGGACCTTGCCGGAAGTATAGTGTTAGTAACATTACGTGAGTGGCTAGGGGTTAGTGACATTATGTAAGTGGAAGGACAACCAGTGTGGGGTCTCCTTTCCCTTTAGCTATCTCTTCAAACAGACATGTTTGCTGTGTGAACTCCACAATTAAAAATGGAAATTGTAGTTGTGGCTGATGCCAGTACCACCTGACTGGCTCTTGTGCTGGTGACACGCAATAAGCACCATTCACGCGTGGGTCATTTCCAGTGCCCCCTGACTGGCTCACCGTGCCTGTGGGATGTAAAAAGCACCATCCGAATGTGGCTGATGCCAGACTCCCTGCCCCAGCTGGCTCCTATGCTGGTAGCCTGTAAAAGGCACCATCTGAACGTGGCCAATGCCAGTGCTGCCTGACTGGCTACACCCAGTACACTCTTTGAGTGGTTGGCATTAGGAAGGGCATCCAGCTGTAGAAACATTGCCAGATCAGACTGGAGCCTGGTGCAGCCTCCTTGCTTGCCAGTCCCCAGTCAAACCATTCAACCCATGCCAGCATGGAAAAGGATGTTAAACGATGATGATGATGATGATGTTGTTCTGGCCAGATGCTAGGCCTGTTGGGGTCTCATGGATATAATCCATCTGGATGAGATCAGTGTTAAGCAAGTACCCACGGGGTAGGTGAGCTACACTTTTTCCCATACAACAGTGGATTTGGAGTTACTAAAGGAATATTTTGAACATGGAAACTCTCTTGTAACTCAGGTAACAGAAGGAGGTCGGTAGGCCATATGGCTTGTATGGAAGATGAAAGAATTCAAAAAAAAATTCCTGAGAACTGTATTCTAATAACACACAGCAAACTGGGATTAAGCTTCAAATATCACTTTAAATCTGACCTGAAATGAATAATATTCATATCGAAAGTTTGGGAAAATGCTGTTGGTAACGCATGATGGGGAAAACTATATTCCAAACCTTCAAGAATTTTGAAGAGAACTGCATTAATTACACAAATTGTAATGTGATATGAGGAAAGAAGCCTCAGAGATATTAATATATTAATAATCTCTTCAATGTTCAACTTGTAATTCAGTCTGTCTTCGTGGTGTATGTATGTATGCATTGATATATATATATCATCATCATCATCATCATCATCATCGTTTAACGTCCGTTTTCCATGCTGGCATGGGTTGGATGTTTGACTGGGGACTGGAAAGCCAGGAGGCCACACCAGGCTCTAGTTTGATCTGGCAACGTTTCTGCTGCTGGATGCCTTTCCTAATGCCAACCACTCCAAGAGTGTAGTGGATGCTTTTTACATGCCACTGGCACAGGAGCCAGTCATGCAGCACTGGCATCAGCCACATTCAGAATTTTTTTTGTAAGTGCTACCGGCACAGGAGCCAATCGGGGCAGGGGGGGGGGGCTGGCTTTGACCACATTCGGATGGTGCTTTTTATGTGCCACCTGCATGAGGAGCCAGTCAAGCGGCACTGGCAATGACCCACGCATAAATGGTGCTTATTGCATTCCACTAGCACAGAAACCAGTCAGGCAGCACTGGTGTGGGCCACACTACAATTTCCATTTGATTGTGATTTGATTTGATTTAATTTTGATTTTGATTTTACTTGACTCAATAGGTCTCCTCAAGCACGGCATGTCACCCGATGATTCAAAAGTACTTTTTAAATGGGCTGGTTATGCGACACTGATGTAGGCTATGGCTGTGATCTCACTTTATTTGCCTGGTCTTCTCAATCACAGCATATCTCCAAACGTTTTGGTCTTTTGTCATTGCTTCTGTGAGGCCCAACATTCGAAGGTCATGCTTCACTACCTCATCCCATGTCTTCCTGGGCCTCTCTCTTCCATGGGTTCCTTCCACTATTAGGGAGTGACATTTCTACACACAGGTCTCCTCATCCATACACAGCACATCACCATACCATCACAGTCATCTGTCTTGCACACCACATTGGATACTTTTTATGTCTTGAGTCAAGTTCAAGGTGGGGGTCATGTTCAATGACCAGCATAGTAGTATCATAATTTCACTGCTACAAGAGCAAAGTAAGTAGATTAGAGAGAGAGAGTCAAGAGTCAATTACAGTGGAGTATCAAATTGATAGATCAAGTTATGAATGTAACAGAAAGAGTTATGGCACAATTAACTAAAAAGAAAGTTTAGATGAGATGCAGATAGGTCTGTGTTTGGAGAGGGGTACTGGCAATATCTCTTCCTGGTACAAACCTAAAATGTGTGTTTGGAGAGGGGTACTGGCAATATCTCTTCCTGGTACAAACTTAAAATGTATTTGCTGTGAAGTGGTACCACCAATGCCTTCTTCCTAGTGTATGTAAGAGAGATTCCTTGCTAAGAGTAAATCATTCTATCAAGCATCTGTTGATCTGGAGAAGGCTTTTGATCTGGTGCCATACTCTTTATTTTGGTGGTCTTTTAAAAACTAGATGTAGGCATGGGTTTGGCTGTGTGGTAAGAGGTTTGCTTCTTAGTCACATGGTTCCACATGTGTGACACCATGTGCAAATGTGTTTTACTCTATTCCCAGGTCAAGCGAAGTTCTTCTGGGTGTTATGTGTGTGTGAGTGTGTTTGTTGTTTCCTTGGCTTGACATCATAGGATACTTGTAAATGAGTGTCCCTGCCATACTGTGTCATTCATTTCCAATCTTCTGCGAGAAAATTTATGGCCATGAAAGGAAATATTACCTTGTGTGGAAACAGGGGAGGGTTGGTGACAGAAAGCTGTAGAAAATCTGTTTCAAGTAAACTCCATCCAACCCATGCAAGTATGGAAAAGTGAACATTAAATGAAGATGATGAAGATGATGATGATGACGACGCTGGTGATGATGATGACCATGATGACGAGGAAGAAGAGAGGGAGGCGGCTTTGATGATTGGCCTGTAGAAGTTATGTAAGTCTTGTACAGAGATGTTGCCAGCAAGCTGTATATATATATATATGTTTGTGCGTCTGTGTTTGTCTCCCAACATTGCTTGACAACCAATGCTGGTGTGTTTATGTCCCCATAACTTAGCGGTTCGGCAAAAGAAACCGATAGAGTAAGTACCAGGCTTACAAAGAATAAGTCCTGGGGTCGATTTGCTCTACTTAAAGGTGGTGTTCCAGCATGACCACAGTCAAATGACTGAAACAAATAAAAGAATAAAAGAATATATACATATATATATATATCTATCTATCTATCTATCCGCTCAGCCGAAGTCAACTCTCGGTTACTCGTTGGATCAGTGTCCTCCAGTCAGTTCTATCCTGGGCCACTTCTTTCAGATTGGCTATGTTCATTCCGGTATCACTCTTGATGGTATCAAGCCAGCGGGTTCTTGGTTGGCCTCTTCCTCTCTTGCCACTGACCATTCTGAGCATGATGTCCTTCTGGGATTTTCTCCGCATAATATGACCGAAATATGCCAATCTATGCTTGGTGATCCTAGCTTCTAGGATCACTCTGTCGGTTTTGACGATGAGGGTTCCAGTTGATATGATCAATGGAACAGATTCCTCATGAAATTAACATGCAAGTGGCTGAACACTCCACAGACATGTGAACCCTAAACATAGTTCACAGAGAGATTCAGTGTGACACAGAGTGTGACAAGGCTGGCCCTTTGAAATACAGGTGCTACTCATTTTTGCCAGCTTAGTGGACTGGAGGAACGTGAAATAAAGTTGCTGGGAATTGGACTCATGACCTTATGATTGTTAGCTTATTGCCCTAACCACTAAGCTATGCACCTTCACACACACATACACACATGTCTATTAGTTAGAGGTTACGCAACCATCTAAGGGATAATAAATATCCAACATACTATTGGGTGTATACCTATGTATTTATATCCAAGTGCTTACTATTGCAGGGCAATATCACATTTGAATACTAGGTATGAGTGGAAGTAAAACAGAAATTTATCCAGAATTTATGAGGCAAATAAGAAAATGGAGAAGATAATCAATCGACAGACATCAGCCTGTAGACATTATCCAACATACTATTGGGTGTATACCTATGTATTTATATCCAAGTGCTTACTATTGCAGGGCAATATCACATTTGAATACTAGGTATGAGTGGAAGTAAAACAGAAATTTATCCAGAATTTGAGGCAAATAAGAAAATGGAGAAGATAATCAATCGACAGACATCAGCCTGTAGACATTCATTTATTCATATCTATTTATTAATTGATTACAATCACATGTATAAGTAATCAGAATGAACCAATGAAATAAGCAAATAAACAAGTAAATAGATAGATAAAAATAAACAAATAAATAAGAATAAATGAGTGAAAAATACTAAGGTCTTACGTCTGTTTCTTCTATGGGATTGCCCAATCTGCCAAGGACACAGAAACCTGGCAGACTGGGCAAGAAACAGCTGTAAAAGTTTAGTATCTTTTTACTCCTTTATTCTTATTCCTTTGTTTATTTTTATCTATTTATTTACTTGTTTATTTGCTTATTTCATTGGTTTATTCTGATTATTTATATATATGATTGAAATCAATTAATAAATAGATATAAATGAATGTCTACATACAGGCTGATGTCTATTGATTTGATTATCCTCTCCATTTTCTTATTTGCCTTATATATATATATATATATTTATCATCATCATCATTATCATCGTTTAACGTCCGCTTTCTATGCTAGCAGGGGTTGGACGATTTTGACTGAGGGCTGGCAAACCAGCTGGCTGCACTAGGCTCCAATCTTGATCTGGCAGAGTTTCTACAGCTGGATGCCCTTCCTAATGCCATATATATATATCATCAACATCCTCATCTTTTAACATCCATTGTCCATGCTTGCATAGGTTGGACAGTTTGATCAGGGCTGGTAAGCTGAGGGGCTGCATCAGACTCCAGTCTTATTTGGCATGGTTTCTACAGCTGCATGCCCTTTCTAATGCCAACCACTCTAAGAGTGTAATGAGTGCTTTTACGTGTCACTGGCATGGATGCCAGTGGCATGACACCAGTATTGGCCATGGCTATGATTTTGCTTGTCTCTATGGGTCTTCTTCTCAAGCATGGCATATTGCCAAATGTCTTGGTCATTTGTCATTGCCTCTGTGGGGCCCAACGGCCAAAGGTGCTTTTTATGTACCACTGGCATTGGCCATATTTCCTCCATGAGGTCCAATACTCCACAGGTGCTATTTATGTGCCGCCAGCATGGGTGCCAGATGCCTCCATGAGGCTTTTTCTGATAGATAAATATATTGAAAGCTGCTTAAAGAATGGAAAGCTTAGACAGAGAGAGGGAGAAACAAGAAAGAGGGTAAGAGTGAGAGAGAGGGAGAGAGATAGGGAGAGAAAAAGAGGGAGCAAATGCCAAGTTATCAAGTAAACATGGATGTGAAGATTGATATTGATTACAAATGAAAGGTGTGTGCGTGCGCATGAATATGTGTTTGTGCTTGTGTTATGCAATAAATGTGAATAAATAAATGTATGTAATGGTATTGTGTGAATGTGTGTGTATGTGTGTGTGTGTGTGTGTGTGCATGTGTGCATATGTATATGTCTTTGTTTTTGTCTTTGTGTGTGTATCTGTGTATCCATGCATGTGTGTGTTGTGTAATAAATGTGTCACAGTGAGGCTCTGATGTAAATGATGGAGCAAAAGCAAAGATTAAGAAACTCTTAAGATACAAGTTTCCAAGTTTGATGACATCATGAGAAACGAGGGAGTGTTTTCGGTGTTGGTGGTGATAGAGAAAATAGAGAAGAGAGAAAGAGAGAGTGAAAGAGAGAGAGAGAGAGAGAGAGAGAGAGAGAGAGAGAGAGAGGAGAGAGATAGGGAGAGAAAAAGAGAGAGCAAATGCCAAGTTATCAAGTAAACATGGATGTGAAGATTGATATTGATTACAAATGAAAGGTGTGTGCGTGCGCATGAATATGTGTTTGTGCTTGTGTTATGCAATAAATGTGAATAAATAAATGTATGTAATGGTATTGTGTGAATGTGTGTGTATGTGTGTGTGTGTGTGTGTGTGCATGTGTGCATATGTATATGTCTTTGTTTTTGTCTTTGTGTGTGTATCTGTGTATCCATGCATGTGTGTGTTGTGTAATAAATGTGTCACAGTGAGGCTCTGATGTAAATGATGGAGCAAAAGCAAAGATTAAGAAACTCTTAAGATACAAGTTTCCAAGTTTGATGACATCATGAGAAACGAGGGAGTGTTTTCGGTGTTGGTGGTGATAGAGAAAATAGAGAAGAGAGAAAGAGAGAGTGAAAGAGAGAGAGAGAGAGGAGAGAGAGAGAGAGAGAGAGAGAGAGAGAGAGAGAGAGAGAGAGAGAGAGAGTATAAGGCTATGAGGTGAAAAGATAATTTAATATCTCACTCATCCCTATCTCTTCTCTTTCCTCTCTGTCTCTCCTCCTTCTGTTATCTGTCTCTTCCTCTCTCCTTATCTCATTATCATACCTTAGTCGCTTCTTCGACTCCACCCTTCACTTTTTATCGGTTACTCCAGCAATCCCCCAACCTTTTTCACACCACGAACTGGTTTCATGTGAGACAGTTTTGCCACAGACCATGAATCACATATATAGGAAAACAATAAAATGTGCCATATATAATTTAATTACGGTAATCCCTCACCATATCGCGGATCACCTGTCGTGGTACAAATGTCGCGGTTCACCTATCACGGTTTACTATTTAAGCTTACATTGATTCCTCTGTGGGGATTTTTTGCATTTATAATAAAATAAATATATATAATTTATAAAAATAATTAAAAAAAATATCTGCTGGAGCAGCTGTGTGGTAAGTAGCTTGTTTACTAACCACATAGTTCTGGGTTCAGTCCCACTGCATGGACCCTTGGGCAAGTATCTTCTACTATAGCCTTGGGCCAACCAAAGCCTTGTAAGTGGATTTGGTAGACAGAAACTGAAAGAAGCCTATCGTATATATGTATATATATACATATATATATGCATATATGTATCTATGTGTGTATGTATGTATATATATATATATGTGTGTGTGTGTGTGTGTGTCTTTGTGTCTGTGTTTGTCCTCCACTTGGTAACTGGTGGTGGTTGTTTACATCCCTGTAACTTACAGGTTTGGTCTAAGAGCCCAATAAAATAAGTACAAGGCTCAAGATAAGTCCTGGGGTCGATTTGTTTAGCTAAAACCCTTCAAGGCGGTGCTCCAGCATGGCCTCAGTCAAATATTTGAATGTCTGAAACAAGTAAAAGATATAAAATATGTATATATATATATATATATATATATATATATATATATATATATATATATATATATATATATATATACACATACATACATACATACATACATACATACATATAGAGCTGTGTGAAGAAGTTCCACTCCCAAACAGTGGAAGGAATCCGAGGTAGAGGGAGACCCAGGAAGACATGTGATGAGGTGGTGAAGCATGACCTTTGAATGTTGGGCCTCACAGAAGCAATAACAAAAGACCGACACCTCTGGAGGTATGCTGTGACTGGGAAGACCCAGCAAATAAAGTCAGTCCACAGTTGTAACCTACACCAGTGCAGCATAACCAGCCCACCCAAAAGTATCTTAGATTGTAGGGTGACATGCCATGTTTGAGGACACCTATTGAGTCAAGTACATCAACATCAGCAATATCAAAATCAAATCAAATGCAAATTGTAGTTGTGAGCCCCGTGCCGGTAGCATGTAAAAAGCACCATCCAAATGTGGCCGATGCCAGTGCCACCTTCACTGGCTTCCGTGCCAGTGGCATGTAAAAAGCACCATCCAATCGTGGTCGATGCCAGCTCCTCTGGCCCCTTGTGCCGTTGGCATGTAAAAAGCATCCACTACACTCTCGGAGTGGTTGGTGTTAGGAAGGGCATCTAGCTGTAGAAACACTGCTGGATCAGATTGGAGCTTGGTGCAGCCTCTTGGCTTCCCAGACCCCAGTCGAACCGTCCAACCCAAGCCAGCATGGAAAACGAACGCTAAATGATGATGATGATGATGATGATGTTGTATATGGACTTCTTTCAGTTTCCATTTACTGAATTGAATCCATTGACAAGGCTATAGTGGAAAACACCTTCCCAAGGTGTCACACAGTGGGACTGAACCCAGAACCATGTGGTTAAGAAGCAAACTTTGTGGCAGTGCTGGTGTCATGTAAATGACACCCATAAAACTGTAGTCATGGCCATTGCCAGTGACATGTAAAAGGCACCTGTGAATCATAGGCTGTGGTCATGGATGGGTGCCATTTAAATGGCACCCATCATTTACTTGTTTCACTCATTTGACTGCGGCCATGCTGGAGCATCGTCTTTAGTCAAATAAATCGTCCCCAGGACTTATTCTTTGTGAGCCTAGTACTCTATTCTATTGGTGCCTTTTGCTGAACTGCTAAGTTACAGAGATGTAGACACGCCACCATTGGTTGTCAAGCAATGGTAGGGGGGGACAAACACAGACACACATACATATGATGGGCTTCTTTCAGTTTCCGTTTACCAAATCTGCTCACAAGGGTTTGGTCAGCTCGAGGATATAGTAAGGTGCCATGCAGTGGGACTGAACCCAGAACCATGTGGTTGGCAAGCAAGTTACTTACCACACAGCCACTCATTACGCAAGGGGCACAACCATATATACACAAATGCGTACACACACATAGGCCACACACACACACACATCTATATGTATGTATGTATCTATATATATATATGTGTGTGTGTGTGTGTCCTTGAAATATTTAAAGCCACAGTCGAACCAATCCTACTATATGGCTCAGAAACCTGGACGTTATCAAAGAAGCTTGAGAGGCGGTTGGATGGAACCTACACTCGCCTCCTTATGAGAGCTCAAAATCTCTCGTGGAGGCGCCATCCAACTAAAATGCAAATATATGGGAAATTACCACCTGTGTCATCTCTCGTGAAAGGTAGGAGAGTCCAGTTTGCTGGACATTGTTGTAGAGCTGAAAAAGAAGTAATTTCTACTCTTCTCCTCTGGAAGCCATCTACTCGCAACACCAGAGGGCGCACACTCTCCTACCCTGATGTAATCTCCAGGGATACAGGCATCCAGCAACAGGACCTCCGTAATGCTATGATGGACCGTGAAGTCTGGCGCAACATGGTAAATTCCATTGTCTCGACCACGGTCGAACAATGATGATGATGATGATGTGTGTGTCCTTGCGTTTGTACTCGTCCTTCCACCACCCCCTGGCAACCAGCTTGTTGACGTCCCAGTAACTTAGCGGTTTACCCCAAGAGACTGATGGAGTTTCAAAATAAGTACCGGGGTCGATTTGTTTGGCTAAACCCTTCAAGTCAGTGCCCCAGCACAACTGTAGGTCGAACAGTTGGCTAAGTCATTAGGGCATTCGTCTCATAATCGTAAGGTCATTCGCCTCACGCACGCACGCATGCGCATACACACGCGCGCGCGTAAACAAACACGCACACACAAAATATACGAACCTACATATACCAAGACATAAGCATACACGCGCGTATACACAAATACATACATCCACAACACATACATAACCATTTCATACATACAGACACACACACACACACACGTAGACGTATACACTAACGTGCATATAAACAAACATGCATAAACATTCAAGCATATGTATACGTCACACACACACACACATTACGCACAGGCACACCCATATATATATACAAACACGCGTACACACATAGGCACGAACACACATCACATACACAAACGTTCTCACATAAACAAGACCACATCAAAAGAACTTCTTCGTTGTCGGTCGATATGTTAGAAATAATGGATAAATTTCTCTCGGATCGTAACTAAATTCCTTAAGAAAACGAAAGCTACATTGGATAACAAAAACCAAGGTACACAATATGTAAAATGGGACAGGTTAGTCATGGCTGGAAGGATGTCGACCATCCGTCGACTGGATTAAGAATGATCTCGTCGACTGATGTAAGGAAACGATATAATAATGGTATAGGGGAAATAACTCTTTAAACTCTGAATTGAGTTACTTCCCTTATATCATATACCTATTCTATTTTCTAGTATAGTATCGTATCGCCTATCTGGCTTTCAGAAACCCGGGGATGCGATGGAATATCGTGCTATACTCTATTGAGCAAATATCTTAGTTTTGAAGTTGATTAATTTGATTTAGAAATATGTTAAATTGTATTTGTATCTATTAAATAAAATCATGTTCTTTACATTTCTTCGTTTAATTTTCAACCTATAAACATTCTACTATATATATCGTACGGTATGATATATTTAAAAATGTTTTAAGTGGATTAATAAATATTAAATACGCCCTTCTTTGGAAGAGTATTAAATTAAATCTTTTAAATACAATGTAGTTCTCTACTTATTGTAATTTATTTCATATTTTTAGTATATTTTTTATTTTATATTTTTTAGGCGCAGGAGTGGCTGTGTGGTAAGTAGCTTGTTTACCAACCACATGGTTCCGGGTTCAGTCCCACTGCGTGGCATCTTGAGCAAGTGTCTTCTACTATAGCCTCGGGCCGACCAAAGCCTTGTGAGTGGATTTGGTAGACGGAAACTGAAAGAAGCCCGTCGTATATATATATATATATATATATATATATATATATATATAACGGGAAGCTTTATGAAAATAGACAAAAGACGAAGGCAGGTGGAAAACAAACGAACAATTGTATTAGTATGGCGCTCAGGAAATATAAATAAAACAAGTCTTTAACGTTTCGAGCCTACGCTCTTCAACAGAAAGATACACAGAGAGAAAAAAAAAACACAGAAAGAAGGAGAGAAAAAAAATACGTGCAGTAGCTAACGAATCAACATGGCGATCTGATTTCGGCCAGAGGTCAAAGATCAAACATGAGACGCGAGAGCGAAATAAGGGGAGATAATAGGGTTGATAATATGGTTGAAGGACCAGCTAATAGTGCGTAGGAGGGGTCTGGACGTGTGTATGTATAGGGTTTGTGTATGTATTAGTATGTATAAGGGTGTGTGTGTGTGTGTGTGTGTGTATGAGAGAGTATTAGTGCGTAGGATTGGTGTGGACGTGCGTATGTATGGGGTTGGTGTATGTATTAGTATGTATTAGTATGTATTAGTACGTATTAGTATGTATAAGTGTGTGTGTGTGTGTGTATATATATATATATATATATATATATATATATATGCGTGTGTGTGTTTGTGTGTCTGTGTTTGTCCCCCTAGCATTGTTTGACAACTGATGCTGGTGTGTTTACGTTCCCGTCACTTAGCGGTTCGGCAAAAGAGAACGATAGAATAAGTACTGGGCTTACAAAAGAATTAGTCCCGGGGTCGAGTTGCTCGATTAAAAGCGGTGCTCCAGCATGGCCGCAGTCAAATGACTGAAACAAGTAAAAGAGTAAAAGAGTAAAGAGTATATATTTAGACACGGTCTCCAGAAAACCGGAAATTCCAGATATCCGGGACACTTTTAACCCAAGCTTGTCGGATCGAGTACTGCAATGTTGGTGAAAGCCTTAACCAGCCATCAGAAGCACCGACAGAAATGAAGAAATACAAGCGAAAAAAAAAAAGAAAAAGAAAACTCGGAGACGAGGGGGATATTTCCTTGTTAATGAGATTTCTTGCAAATTCTTCAAATCAATTTTAGATTTTCTTCACCAACAGGTCCTGCAGTTTTTGAGGGAAGGGGCAAGTCGATCACAGCGATCTCTGTACTTGACAGTTACTTGTTTTATCGACAGCGAAAGGATAAAGAGGTAAGTTGACCTTTGGGAGAATTTGAACTCAGAACGTAAAGACCGACTAAATGCCTCTCAGCACTTCAGTTGGCAAGTTACCGGTTCTGCCAGCTCGCCGCTTTGATAATATAATTTATTTAATAATATAATTTATTTAATTATTCTCTTATCTTTACTTCTGTAAAGTGAAATTTATGCTTAACTGAGGATGTCTGACGACTGAAACATGTCAGGACTTGTCTCCCATACTTGCTGCTTAACTGAGGATGCCTGACGACTGAAACATGTCAGGACTTGTCTCCCATACTTGCTGCTATCTTAAAAATATAATTTTCCCTCATTACATAATTCTTTTCTACTCTAGGCGCAAGGCCCGACATTTTTGTTACATTTTACAGCCTTTACAGAGTTCATAAAAGCATTGAGCAGCAGTCATTACATCAGCATTTTGATACCCGACGTAGATCCTCATGACACAGGTTACTCTTTTCCAATATTAGGATGGTTTCCAGTTCTCCATCTCAGCAAACATTTTCTCAATTACAACTTTAATCTTTATACCCTCCAACGCCGTTAGCTATTTACCAAAACATCGAGTTCTAGAAAAAACAAAACAAGAAAACATTAAAATTTAGCCCAAACATCCTGTATATAATTATGTGTGTAGGTGTATTTTTATCTATCTATCTATCTATCTATCTATCTATCTATCTATCTATCTATCTATCTATCTATCTATCTATCTATCTATCTATCTATCTATGTGCTATACCGTGATATACTCTTTTACTCTTACTCTTTTACCTGTTTCAGTCACTTGACTGCGGCCATGCTGGAGCACCACCTTTAGTCGAGCAAATCGACCCCGGGACTTATTCTTTGTAAGACCAGTACTTATTCTATCGGTCTCTTTTGCCGAACCGCTAAGTGACAGGGACGTAAACACACCAGCATCGGTTGTCAAGCAATGCTGGGGGACAAACACATACACATACACACACACATATATATATATATATATATATATATATATATATATACGACAGGCTTCTTTCAGTTTCCGTCTACCAAATCCACTCACAAGGCATTGGTCGGCCCGGGGCTATAGCAGAAGACACTTGCACAAGATGCCACGCAGTAGGAGTGAACCCGGAGCCATGTGGTTGGTTAGCAAGCTACTTACCACACAGCCACTCCTGCGCCTATGTATATATGTGTATTTACTGTGGATATATAAACCAGGTTGTACTTATTCTCTTTTTCTACTCTATTTGGTTCTTCTGGTGACCAACCTTATCTTTGAGCACATTAATTATTCTGAAAGCTCTTCATGTTTAGTCCATCACCATCCCTACAAACCACAGCAGTCTCTTCTTTCATCCTCGCTTTCTATCCCTAACCTGTTAGTCAACCATTACACATACATACACACACAAATGTCTTTGTGTATGTGATTGTCCTCTTACACCACCACCACCGCTTAACAACCCGCGTTGGTTTGTTTACGTCCATGTAAGCTACCCGTTCGGCAAAGGAGACCGATAGCAGAAGTACCAGGTTTAAAAAATTGTTACTGGGGGGTGGGGGTTAGGGAGTTCATTAGTTCAGCTGAACTCTTCAAGGCAGTGCCCCAGCACGGCCGCAGTCGAATGACTGAAATAAGAAATAAAAGAGAGAGAAAGAGAGAGAGAGAGAGAGAGAGAGAGAGAGAGAGAGAGAGATGGAGCAGGAGAGAGAAAAAGAAAGACAGAGGCGAAGAAAAAGAGAGAGAGGGAAGAGAGTATGAAGATGAGTTAATCAATGGACCGGTAGTAGTAGTAGTAGTAGTAGTAGTAGTAGCAGCAGCAGTAGTAGTAGTAGTGGTGGTAGTAGTAGTAGTAGTAGTAGTAGCAGCAGTAGAGACAGAATTCTGTGTGAAGAAGCGAAGTTCTATCGGAGAGTTTTGGCATTGGATTCTAGGATTCTCCATTAGGCAGGAGAGGCACTCTGCCAGAAACGTGTTCCGTGGTGTCGCCACACTGTCTTACTAATGCTCTACCCCGACTTCCCGTACACAGCGTCTTCCTCGGGGACCATTTATCGCTCAGAAAAGCCCCTTTGTTCTCCGTATATCAAACATTTTATCCCAAACCAACTCTCCGTCCAATGAGACCATTCCCACCTCATTTGCTTTGCAGCTAACTTTTTTTTTCTTCACTTCCCATCACACACACACACACACACACCACACGCACACGCACACGCACACACACACGCACATGCACACACGTATTCCTGTGCATGTGTACGTACGTATGTATGCATGTGTGTGTATATATATATTCTTTTATTCTTTTGCTTCAGTCATTTGACTGCGGCCATGCTGGAGCACCTCCTTTAGTCGAACGAATCGACCCCGGGACTTATTCTTTGATAACCGAATACTTATTCTATTGGTATCTTTTGTCGAACTGCTATGTTACTGGGACGTAAACACACCAGCATCGGTTGTCAATCGATGTTGGAGGACACACGCACGCACGCACGCTCACACACACACACACGCATGACGGGCTTCTTTCCGCTTCCGTCTACCAAATCCACTCACAAGGTTTTGGTCGGCCCGAGGCTATACTAGAAGACATTTGTCCATCTGTGACCTCTTCAGTGACACTTTTCGTTTTCGTGTGTGTTCTTGCTCCACCTACTCCCTTCTGTTCTTCTAAGAAAAGTATCCTAATGTGCGCATGCGTTTGTGCCCTTGTGTGTGTGTGCGTGTGTGTGTGTGTGTATGTGTGCGTGTGTGCATGTGTGTGGGTGTGTATGTTTGTGTGTGCGTCATAGTTTTAGCAGCTGTGTGGCCTTCCCCTCAGCCCCATCCTCTCATCCACTGTGTTGTTGCTGTCCTAAGACCCCACCCACCAAAAAAAAAAAACCAATGGTACAGTTTCTGTATTCCTCTGTGTACGTGTTTTCGCCCACGGTGTTGCCATCGTGGTATTTTCAGCCAGGCGGCGTGCTGGCAGAACCGTTAGCACGCCGGGCAAAATGCGTAGCCGTATTTCGTCTGTCGTTACGTTCTGAGTTCAAATTCCGCCGAGGTCGACTTTGTCTTTCATCCTTCCGGGTCGATAAATCAAGTACCAGCTACGCACTGGGGTCGATGTAATCGACTTAATACCTATGTCTGTCCTTGTTTGTCCCCTCTGTGTTTAGCCCCTTGTGGGCAGTAAAGAAATTGGTATTTGTTGTTGTTATTGCCATCGTTGTCACGGCCGCTGCTGCTGTCATTAATTGTGTTATTGACATTGTTATGGCCGTCCATGAAATTTCTTGTGTGTGTGTGTATGTGTGTGTATGGATTCGCTTCATTTGTTATATGTATCCATGCCTTTTATATATTAGGTGGGTAACTGAGTTCCCGCCGTTTTTTTAAATTTAAATTTTTTAAACGGTTTAATAAAAAATAACTAATTAATCAAGAATGTCTTCACCCTTGTTGTTTACAATTTCTTTCCAACAAGATTTTCAATACCTCGTTGGTAGAAATCGCTCGATTTCGACTCGAAAAATTGATCCAATCAAGCTCTCAATTCTGCATCAGTGTTGAACGAAACTCCGCGCATAGCATTTGAAAGAGATCGAAAGCGGTGGAAATCCGTTGGTGCCAAATTAGGAGAGTACGGCGGGTGAGGCAGCACTTCCCAGTCATGCATTTGAATGGCTTCCTTGGTCATATTGGCGATATGAGGGCGGGTGTTGTCGTGCAGCAGAACTCCATGCTGACGATTAGGTCTTTTCTCTTGAATAGCCGTGTTGAGTCGTTCCATCTGTTGAACATAGAGTTCCGCGTTGACGTTTGGTTCCGTTCAAGCATACAAACAGAAACCTTGGCACGCATCATGGATTGGTTTGGACAGTTATCAATGTATCCAAATATGAAGAAGAAGCTTGTCGTCACTGGATTCGATAGACAACCACATGTGTGTGTATGCGCGTGTGTTTGTGCATCTGTGAATAAATATGTGTGTTAATGTATTTTACTGTTGGTTATGATGCCTGCATACATGTATAAATGCCTGTAGTGTGTATGTTCATGTTTGTGCGTGCATGTATGTATATGTACGTGCCAAGGTGTCTGCTTGTGTGCATATAGATATATTTATGTGTATGTATTCAAGAAAATCAATAACAGACATTCAAGATCTTAGACCTATTTTGTGTGGCGACTTAAGGAAGATAAAATTAGGTATAACATAACGTGGTCCATAGTAAGGCACGCAAAATCATATAATATCATTTCCAGGAGATGCCGACTCTGCTCCGAGGAATCTCTGTTTATTCTGTGAACCAATAAGAAGATCATTAATAGAATTTCTGAAAGTCTCTCAAAATGCTTACATGCATATAAATGCATTATCACAATGCAGTGAGAATGAATATGAGTAACTGTTAACGTAATTCACCTTAATGTATGGATGAATTAAATTTTGCTCTAACCTCCCCATTCTTATAAACACCAAGTAGCTATTTAATTCTATGTGAACGTATGCATGCCAGACCACACGTGTGCGTATGCTTACATCTTCGTGGATGCTTGTCTGAGCGAGTGTACATGCGCCATACAACCTACGCGAGTGCGTTTAAACATCCATATCCGTTAACGGTTATATTTAATACTTTTTCGCTGTACTGCGTATTTGTTTCTTTTTTGCATCTATTATTTTATAAGTGATCTTCTGTATAAATGAAGCTAAATCTTTTAATTTGCTGCTTGGAACTGTTATTTCAACGAGTTGTGTCTATTTATCACCCGAAGAGATGCATCTTTACCGTCGGTCGGATGCTACTGAGCAAATTTTTAAGTATCCCACCTGTAAGGGATCGATGGGTCGAAACAATTGTAGTGATCAATAAAATTCACGCATCATCCATCTTCCGTCTCTCATTAACCATATATATATATCGGAGACCCCCTTCGGTCACGACACAGACCATGGGATTGCACCTAGAAAGTTACCCTCCTAGACACAAGTCCGGGCGAGGTTGTTTATGGAAGACCAGCAGTCGCCCATGCATACCAGCCTCCCCTCCACGCCACCAGTGTTATCCAAGGGAAAGACAAAGGTCGATACAGCTTGGCACCAGTGACGTCGCAACTCATTTCTACAGCTGAGTGAACTGGGATTCGAGCTTACAACCTCACGATCGTAAGCTCGACGCTCTAACCACTGAGCCATTTGGAGGAAAGAATGAGAGAAAGTTGTGGCGAAAGAGTCAGCAGAAGTTTGCTGTTACCTTCTGCCGGAGCCGCGTGGGGCTTAGGAGTTCCGCTCATAAACACACACATCTCCCGGTCTGAGATTCGAATCCGCGAGCTTTCGACCGCGAGTTCGCTGCTCTAACCACTAGGCCATGTGCCTCCACTAAATATACACACACACACATGCAAAGACACACATATATTTGTGTATGTGCTGCGTGTGTGTGTGTGTATGTCTGTGCGTGTGTTTGTGTGTATGTGCGTGTATTTGCAATCAGGTGTGAAGAATCGACGTACTCTGAGAGATAGTCCAATGATGTAACATAATCTGGGCTGGTAATCCGGAATTTTGATAGACAGTATAACCACAAGTACCATTTTTTCCAAGAAGATTATCCCTATCTCACCATAAAGATATACCTAAAAAAATGCCTGCTTCAAGTAAAAGAAAGGAAGAAAAAAAGAAAATTTCATCAAAAGCATTAAATGGGGAAAATATTTTCACGAGAAGGATTCTATCGAAAACTTAATCAAGATCAATACCAAGTGAAATCTCGTAAATCGATTAATATCTTGCTTCTTTTGAACACGATTTATTCTTGATGATTAAGAACGTTAAAATCGACTTAACATACAAATAATTTTTGAAACAATCTCGGGGAACAAAAAAAAAAAAAAGAAAAAGAAAAAGAGAGAATAAATGGATCAAGAAGACTAAAATATTTTCATAGACTCGAACAAAAATTAAAAGCCTTTATGAATTTGATAAAAGAACTTACCATCGATTCCTGTCCAACTTTGTTTGCATCTAGTTCCTACTTAAAAACTTAACCTGCAACTTTAAATGACATTTAAGATATCGACGAAAAACATTGTTATTCGACACAAAAGAGATAAGAGATATCCTTCCAGTCCATAAATCTTATTTCATGCTTAAACAACCCGCAAATTACCAGCCACCCATCCAGAAAGATTATCAACTACATCCCACCTCTTTGAAATCTGACCTTGGCATCGTCAGCAAATATATCTGATATGCTATTATTTCGAAGATTAAAATTCCTTCTCTGGAATAATTCTAACACTGTCGTTAATCGGTTCTACCTCAGGCCCTTAAACTTTATTGCTAATTCTCCCTGTTCGATATCCGGATCTGTTTTTCTTTCTATGACCAAACAACTTTCGTACAGTGACTTCCAACTTCTCCAGAACCAATATTACAATATTACAATCAAATCTAATGATTTTGATTTATTGCACACCAAAAAGCATGTCCTTCCTTTCTACGGTAATACCACATGGATAACAAAAATAACATACCACTGATCCCTTCGATGTGAGGATAATAGCTACGGATTACACAGATGTTCACATCATGAGCCTATATATTCTACATTCCTGGCCAAAGAATTACCCCTTTCGTCACCAGACAATTAAACAGAGATGATGACACTGCGAGTTAGTGGAATTAATCTTAAGTAGTAACATTTTTATGTTTATAAAAAATGCAGTCTTTAAATAAAAATTTTATCAATGGTTTCTCCCGTCGTTTGAATGGATACACAATTTTCTCATTAAAAAAACTGTCGTTAAATTTTATAGGGTCATCCCATAAATAATGCGGCTTTTTCAGTTGCATGAACTAAAAGTCGGAGGGGGACGGGATAAACTACCTGCATCAACATGCTATAAAATCAGGTCGTAATTTTACCTTGTACTTATTCTCAGTGCAAGTTTTGAAGAGTGCAGTTATTTTTTCAAAGTTATAATGCAAGTGACAAAGGAGCATATTCGGCATATTTTGCTTTATGTGTTCAATAAAGACAACAATGCAACGGAAAGTGCGAGGAATATTAATGCAGTATATGGGGATTGGACAATAAGTGTAAGCCAGTGTCAATCGTGGTTCCAGAAATTCCGAGCTGAAAACTATATCCTAGAAGACGAGGCTCGTCCTGGAAGATAATAATAATAATAATAATAATAATATAATAAACAACAACAACAACAACAACGAAAAATACCTTAGGAATGAGAATCCAGGTTCGAAATTTCCCCAAGATACCTGATGAAAGCTGGAGGGTATATCAGCCAAAATGTTGTGTTAACAACAAACAAGATGAGGACAAATATCCGTCAAAAGTAAATAATGTACATAATTCCTCATCTCTTAGATATAGAACTGTATTATGAATTAAGTTATCCAGATTTTTAAATGTTCATTATTCTGTACTTAAAATTGATCTTACTCAAATCCTACTAAGTAGTGGTTAAGGGATAGGCTCCTATGGGATCTAAAATTCCCGTTTCGAGTCGAGATCGATGTCATTCTGTTTACTATCCTCCACTCAAAATGATATATCCTCCAGCTCATCTTATGTATAAAAGAATTAGTTGTTTTCTAAAAATAAATAAGTAGTTTTATGTACTAGGGAAATCATTGAGTGATAAACCGATGTATGATTTCTCCATTCCGAAGGTAATCCGTTCTCAGTGCTCCAACGAAAGAGTGGAGAAATATATTTAGGGAATAGAGGTTTAGGGGTTTCCAGGTAAATACCAAGTCAGCAATTCACCTTAAAGCCTGGCTAACGAAATGCAGAGGTAAAGAAATCAGATAAAAGTATCCCTTTAATCCGAATAACATTTTATGCAAACTGTAAATCCGGGATTAATACTGATTTTCGTAGACTATAAAAGTAAGCAAAAGAATGAAAATTTTTACAGATGATTGAAAATAGGTTAAAATGAAAAAGAAATTATTAAAACTCCTTTACTTCAAGTAGAAATGGAAATATTCGGTGTCCTATAAATAGGACACGGAGACAATGTGATATAGCTTTTAATGTTCTCATTTAGTGTCTTGTTTATAGGACAGTGGGACTTAATGTGTTAAGATGTATTTATTGCTAGAAATATCTTGGATTTTTCTCTCACGTTTTGCACAGTTTAACATGTTTCTGGCAACTGAAGCAGGTCCTCCAAGATAAAGCAATAGCTTTATCTGAACAAATAATCTGATCTGTCTCTTTTTTTCTCTTTGCTTGTGCGAATTTCTGATAGCATTACAATCTGCTCTTTATAATTTGTTACATTGTCTTTTTCCTCCCTTATTTCTTATTTCTTTATTGCCCACAAAGGGCTAAACATAGAGGGGGTAAACAAGGACAGACAAAGGAATTATGTTGAATACATCGATCCCAGTGCGTTACTGGTACTTAATTTATCGACCCGGAAAGGATGAAAGGCAAAGTCGACCTCGGCGGAATTTGAACTCAGAACATAACGGCAGACGAAATATCGCTAAGCACTTTGCCCGGCGTGTTAACGTTTCTTATTTCTTTATTGCCCCCAAGGGGCTAAACATAGAGGGGGCAAATAAGGACAGACAAAGGAATTAAGTCGAATATATCAACCCAGTGCGTAAGTGGTACTTAATTTATCGACCCGGAAAGGATGAAAGGCAAAGTCGATCTCGACGGAATTTGAACTCAGAACATAATGGCGGACGAAATACCACTAAACACTCCGCCGGGCGTGCTATCGTTTCTGCTAGCTCGTCGCCTTATAATCTAATCTATTGATTAAATTCTTCTATGAACCTCACTATCTAGTTAGGTGTTATTCTTGTAACCTAGTCAGAAGAAATGATTGGTAGAACTTCCATTACTACGCATATATAGATGCATACACTATATATGACTATATATATTTACACACACATACACATTTACACATATACAAATACAGAAATTTATATATTTATGGATAATCTTATATGGAAGGTGATATTTACTCGTGTGTGTGTGTATATATATATATATATATATATACATACATACAAGTGTTATATATATATATTATATATATATATATATATATATATATATATATATATATATATAACACCTGTCTGTGTTCGGATTGTCTTTGCACAGGGGCCATCCGGACTCCCGCCTTCGCCGTGAACTGGAATTAATCTTCTCCCTTCGCTCCTTTGCGCCATATGTGCTCAACTCCCATCCTCACCTCTCTTCTTCTGACACCTACTTCCTCTCTTCACTCCTACCCACCTTCTCTCTTCATTGACACCCCCTTAACCCACATCACACCACCCCATACCATCACACACGCACTAGAACTGACCACTTTCCAGCACTCACACCACACACCATCATTTGCACACCCACGCGCCATCATCAGCACACCTACGCACTATCATCCACAAACCCACACATTACAGACGCACACACTTACACACACACACATCCACACGCCAAAGTCACTAGCCCCTATCCACATACACACATTCTCACATGCATACACACGCA
>NC_043006.1:68737472-68752472 GCF_006345805.1 Octopus sinensis
AGAAAAAAGAAACAAAACAGCTATAAATATGAAAGACTATAAATGAAGTTAATAACGAAACTAGCGGATAATAACAAGTGAAAGTCATGGCAAAGAAAGCTCCTACATGGCCAGTACTTAAAAAATATGAACACACACACACACACACACACACACAACACACACACACACACACACAAACACACACAAATGACTTGTGAGGAATGAAAGATCCAAAGCTGAGATGGTAAGATTCTTGATGCGGTATAAAAATTAAAGCCTTCTCAGCAGACGTCACCAAAGCTATGTAATGAAGCAACTTCACAAGCGTGTGGATTGGAGAAGAAACAGTCAACGATATTTCATTAGTCGTCCATATTTAGTCAAAACAAGAATATATCCACAAGCATAGCAGAGGTGGGGGCTTTGACATACTGCTACTAGGCTAACATTACAGTCTTGATATTAACCTGGAAAGTTTTGAGAAAAAAGACAAAACGATGTTAGTCTAGGATGCGCTAGTGTACAGCAATAAAACTGCAGCAAACCTGTGCGATTGTGGGGTCAGGCGTAGCATACAGACCATCATATAACTTGTTTTACTATTTTTTACCGTCTTATTTTGACATGTGCATTGCGTTTTAATTCGTCTCTTCCATTTTAAGAACTCAGGATGCACATGCGCATTGCGTGTTCATACCTCTCTTTCCGGTTCCTACACAAAACTGATTATTGATCACAAGTATCTCAAGAACGGGCGTTCGTAATGAGCTCCGCGCTCCGATGGTTGTGAAAAAATAGCGGAATTAAAGTTAATCGGTTGGTTATTATTGCCAACTGCCACAAGGAAAGGTAGTGCCTCGTAATGGAAGCATCAATCCCAATAGATGATAAAATTACTTTGAAAATAGTGAAATTGTTTAAGATAATATAAAGATCTTGAAATAGGGACAACCCCAATGTAGGGACTGAAAACAAATTATCCCTATAATAACAAGTGCCTGTGAATAATTAAATCTTAAAATTTCTTCAAATTTTTGCACAGGGCCAGATGTTTTTGAGGGGAGGGGAAACCGGTTATATCAACCCCTGGCTGTCAACTGGTACTTATTTTATCGATCTCGAGAGGATGAAGGGCAAAGTCGACATCGGCGGAATTTAAACGAAGAACGTAAAGACGAGCGAAATGCTGCTAAATATTTCGTCCTGCGTGCTAACGATTCCGCCGGCTCCCGGTAATAATAATAATAATAACAACAACAACAACACCACCACCAATAATAATAATAATAATGATCCTTCCTATTTAAGGCACAAGGCTTGAAATTTTGAGAGACAGGATTAGTCGATTAAATCGATCCCAGTGTTTTACTGGTACTTAATTTATCGACTCCGAAAGAATGAAAGGCAAAGTCGACGTCGGCGGAATTTGAACTCAGAACGAAAAGACGGACGAAATGCCGCTAAGCGTTTTGCCCGGCGTGCCAACGAATCCGCCGGCTCACTATAATAATGATGGTGATGATGATGATGTTGATATTGATTGATGATGATGATGATGATGATGATGATGATGATGATGATGATAATAATAATAATAATAATAATAATAATAATAATGATAATGTACATTGTTTTGTTTTGGTATAAAAGATGGGCTACAACAAATATTCTGCTCAATACCACAGATTTGCTTGTCAGTTGTTTGACCTTAACCAGTTGACCATGTCCCTTAGTGGCTGACGATATGTGCATCTTTGATCACGCGCAGAAGTAGTGGGGGAGCATCATAGCCATGTGTTGAGAGGAATTCTTTGGGGCTTGAATAATACACCCCTGGAGACATGGGTGTTTCGTTCAACATTCTTAAACAACTCTTATTCAAAGACCATTTGAGCGGGATGGGGTACTCGACCTGAAGAAAATTCTAACTGGGCCACATCTGCAAGTTTATGCACTGTTTATCTTTATATGAGATCCCTATGTCCTGCACATATGGTTGAGGTGCATGTGCCTGGTGTACCCTTATTAGACGGGTAGTCATGATGGGTATACAGGATTTCGTATGTTTTATCCCAGTGTCACTTTGATGGCAAGCACTTTTATCTCACTCAATAGTAATAATAACAACAACAACAATAGTAATAATAATAAAATTAATGTAATCCCATATTTTAAAGCAAACTTATAAAAATTTTTGTTTTTTTAAACATTCTCTAGAACAATACTTTGTTCAAAACCAAATACATGGCACTCTAGTCATAACACCAACTTGAACTTCTAACTTGACTCTTGATGTAAGTGAGATTTGGAGCCAATTTGTACAAATACAAAACAAAAGTCAAACATATAAAAATACTAATGAAAAAAAGGAGGGGCGATGCACACCCTATGCGCAGATAAATTTTTTTGTAAATTATAGTGTGACTTACGATGTGTTACCCATGCTTTTTAATTGAACTGAGTTATTATTATTTCTTTAAGTATCACCATTATAGGTATGTATACTCTGGTGAAATTAAGAAACCAACTCGTAAATAAGCGAAACCCTCAAATCCATCACAGTACACACGCACACACACACACACACGACACACACGCATACACGGTCGCATATCTATGTCTGTCTGTCAGTCTGTATGTATGTACCCACACGTGTCTACGGACGTTAGTACACCATGATCTATACACACGCAGACGAGGATCGATTCGTATGGAAAAGAAAGTGAACAAAATAATATAACCATTTGCTTATCGGGAAATTTTTAAGTTCGATTAAAATTTTTCTTTAAAGATGATCATTTCGTGCCACTCACCCAATGAGTATTTCTGACAAATGTAGTGAAAATCCGTTCAGCTGTTTTCCAGTAATTTTGGAAACACAGACACAGACAAAAACGAGTGATTACAATACCCTGCTTTCGCTTACGCGCGAAGGCTAATAGTAATCAGAAATACATTGAAAAGGTTAAAAAAAAAAAAAATCATGAAAGAATTTTTCTTGTCCTGAAAGGTGGAAGGTTGCACATAATTTTAGAATGTCATCCCAGACTGGTTAGAGAAATACGGCTTATGTTCGCCTTGTACATCGATAGGTCGTTGAATGTAAGATAAGATATGAGCAGAGTGAGAATTCCGGGGGGTGAAATTGAAGGGAAAAAATTGGGTGAAATATTTGGTGTGATTGCGAGATAATAGAAGGCTGATGAGAAGATATACAGAGATGTGTAGGATGGATCTGTAGGATGGGCCTTTTCTTATAGACTCATTCTATGGGCCTATCTCTCATGATGAGTTAGAAGAAACATTCTTCATGTTCATCTCGCTGTGACCGTTGTCGTTGATTTTCAGTGGATATTTTAAGAAATCGCAGTAGTTCAAGCACGTAATATAACTTTGATGGTCAACAACCAAAGGGGAGACAATCCCTTCAAGATTAAATTAATTTTGTAAATTTGAAATTTGAATCAAGGAGTAACGCATGTGCGCAACATATTCAATATTTCTTTTGTCATTCACATTATAAAGAAGTTAAAATTTCGAGTCGTTAGTGGTAATGTATAGCGTTGTTTCATCCTCCTTAGGAATCATCAGCACGGCATAACACAAAGCAGACAACTCTTATAAGAAAATAGTTGATACGTGTGTGTCTGTGTGTATATGTGTGTGTTAGTGTGTGTGTGTGTGTATATAAATGTGTATATATGTGTGTGTGAGTGTGACAGGAACGCTTATGTTTATAACTAGTTATTATCGCTTATCTTCTATCTTTTACTTGTTTCAGTCATTAGACTAAGGCTATTCTGGGGCGCTGCATTGAAGAGATTTTAGATCGATCCTAGTGATTAGATTTTAAGTATGGCACTCATTCTATCGGGGTTCTTTTCCCGAATCGCTAAGTGAAAAGGACTTAACCAAACTAAGACCTGTTCCAGGCGTTGTGTAAGAGAGACAAGTACAGACACAAAGACATACACATACGAAAGGCTTCTTCATAGTTTCCATTTATATTGAACATCCAGTCTTGTCAAGTGAATAGAATATATTTTGCTGATGAGACATTCGTTTGTTTTCCTATCGGGAAAAGCTTGATCTTTATTTTCCACAAATCTGAAATAGCTCTTTAGTGGCTTATCGCCCTTGTTAGAATTGCAACACTGCCAGAGGGAGCTTTTGTTATCCAGTGGTGAGGTTAATCTTGGCTAAGATTTTCAACTCTCTGTATTACCGTATGTGATACTCTAGTCTCTGCAGTATTTTAGTATGCATATATAGCAACACACACACACACACACACACACACACACACACACACACACACACACACACACACCACACACACACCCACACACCACACACACCACAAACACCACACAAACACTCACACAGACAAGATATACTTATATATACATATACAAATACACATAGCATATATATATGTATATGTATAAAGATATGTGTATATATAGAATATATATATATATATATATATGTACAATATATATATATATATATTATATATACGGTATAATATATATGATATTATGTATATATATACTTATATATATGTATTATATATATATATATATATATATTATATATATATATATATAATATATATATATCCCACATACATTCATCCGTCCCCTCCATCCATACACACACACAATAGGAGAAAAACAGTTGACTATATATTAATGTTGGGGAAATATATGTATTCTTTCAAATAGATAAATATGTGTGTATATGTGTGAACACAAATATATAAGCATATGAGTATTAATGAGTTTAGCTATAATATTTACAGATATAAACACAGCTAATACACACACATAAGTATATGTATACACTCACACAGTATACGCATGCATGCATGCGAATGTGTACGTGTGTGTATGTGTGCGTGTGCGTATGTGTGTGTATGTGTGTGCATGTGACAGAAATTCTGTGATATATTGCATTCATTTTTACGTAAGTTGTAAGTATACTTGAATTAATGTGTTTATATGTCCATGTACACATACACCCAAACAAAACGTCCGTGTATATATATATATATTATAACACACACATATATATATACATACATACTCACACACACACACACACACACACACACACACACACACCACATATATATAATATATATATATATATATATATGTTTGTATGTATGTATATATATATAAATACGTACATATATGCGTATGTGCGTGTATATATATATGTATATAAATGTATACATACATGCTTACGTACTTATATAGTAGATACATAATATATAATATATATCATATATATACATATATATTATATATAAATATGTAATATATAGTATATATATATATATATAACATATATAATATATATTATATATATATATGTATATGTTTATACATGCATATATATATATATGTATACATATGTATATATATATGTATAATGCATGCATATGCATAAATACGTATGTATGTGTGTATATATATATATATATATATATTGCATATCATCTAGTGAGGGTCGAGAGAAAGAGCTCACATATGACTCATTTCACCCCCTGCCCCCACCTCACCACACCAAAGCACACCGCACCGCACCAAGTTCTTCTTGGTGAGGAAGTCCAGTTCTAACTAGCGGCCATTAACCACATCGAAAATTACTGGAAATGGCGCCAACCTTAAACATATCTCCCCTTCATAATATGGTGCTGCTTGATTCATTGAAATTTGATGAAACCAGAGCGACTATGATTATTCACGATGTCTCGTCCATTTTCGTTTTATTTTTTCATACATAATATTTTCTTCTCTACTTAGATTTTTTCCTTCCATGATATATTCACTGCCAGACGTCCATTTTGTTCTCGTTCGTTCATATTTTGTTTCTTCGTCAATATTATTCTATATATTATGTGATCACATTACTCATTCGTCTCCCAGTTCCTTCACTTAAAAGGAGATGACTTTTATGTTGCCTCCTCTGTATTACCAATACTCTTTTATCTCACCATCTCTTTCGTTCGCATGTTGTTTATTCTCGTTCTCTTGTTCTTCCTCTCTCGCTCATCTCTTTAAGCTTACAGACATACACGTGCACATGCAAACATGCATATACGTATACTTAAATAAAAATGCATATGTAAACACATACATAAATACACAAACATATGGACAGAGATGGCGACATCAGGCATACATACACACAGAGATATGCACACAGGCAATGCTTTTGATGGATGTATATAACGAGTATAGATAAAGAATAGAGTACTCTGTACCATATATATATATAATGTATGTATATATATATATATCTATATTATATATATATTTCTTTACTGCCCAAATATATATACCATATATATATATATATATATATATATATATATATATATATATATATATACATACACGTATGTATGTATGTATGTATGTATGTATACACTCTTTATACACGTATCATGCTCTGCGACATACGTAAAAACATACATACATTTTTTGCATGATAAGAAGCTTGTTCCCAACCACATGGTTCCGGGTTCATTCCCACTGCGTGGCTCCTTGAGCAAGTGTTTTCTATTATAGGCTCGGGCCAACCAAGGACCTGTGAGTGGATTTGGTAGATAGAAACTCAACATAGCCCGTCGTATATGAATGCATATGTATATATATATATATGTATATGTATATGTATATGTATATGTATATGTATATGTATATATGCATATATATATGATAGATCGTTAGCCACTACACACATTTTTTTCTCTCCTTGTTTTTTCTGTGTCCCTTTCTGTAGAAGAGCGTAGGCTCGAAACGTAAAAGACTTTTTCTATTCCTGAGCGTTATACTAATACATCTGTTTGTTTTATACACCACCTGTCTTCGTCTTTTGTTTTTTTCGTAAACTCTCCCTATAATATATATATATATATATATATATATATATATAATATATCAGGTCATCTCATAAGTTCTGCCCGAATTTTGAATGAAGAAAACAAGTGATCAAATGTTATATTTAATTGAAATTTAATCATCAATGTACTTTCCCTGATTATCTATGACTTCCTTCCATCTATTTGCAAGCTTTTAAATCCAATCAATGTAAAACTCTTTTGGTTTCAAAGCGAAGAACTCTGAAATGTCAGGTTCGACTCCCTCCTAGCTTGCGAAAGTTATGTCCATCAAATGATTCTGTAAACTACGAAATAAATGGTGGTCTGAAGGGGCAAGGTCGACAGAATAGGGTGGATGAGGAATTTTTTCGCAACCAAGCTCTTCGATCTTCTGTGATGTGATCTTTGCAGTGTGTGGTTGCACCTTGTCCTGATGAAACATCACTCCTTTTTTTTTTTTCAAAGCTTGTTTCAAAAGCTCTAATTGCTGACAGCAGATTTGAGCATTTATTGTTGCATTAGGTGGTAACAATTCAAAGTGAATTACTCCTTTGCAAACCCACCAGATAGAGAGAGAAGAACCTTTTTCCCCATGAAGTTTCCCTCTCGGTTGTGGTTGAGCTTTATCCCTTTTACCAAGCTACTGTTTACGACGTTTAACATTTCAATAGAAGATCCATTTTTCGTCACCAGTCACAAGTCTATCCAAAAAGGATGAAATGAGTTCGCGAGAATGGAGAGAAGAGCAGATGTCAACTCGGGATTTGCGGCTGCTTTCGAACAATTCATGAGTCACCCATTTTCCAAGTTTCGGAACCTTTCCAAGTTGTTGAAGATGACAATGAACAGTTGTATGGTTTGAACTAAGTTTTATTGCCAGTTCTTCAACTGATAATGCAGGATTTTCTTCAAGTAATGCCTCAAGGAGCTTATCATGAAACTCAACTGGACGTCCTGTTGGATCTTCATCTTCAAGGCTGAAATCTCCACTTCTGAATTTTGCAAATCATCTTCTGCAAGTTCTTTCATTCAAGCATTCTTTCCCATAAACTGAGTGTATGTTTCGAGTCGGTTCCGCTGCAGAGTTTCCTTTTTTGTACTCATAAAGAATTATGTGCCTCAAATGCTCTTTAGATACTTCCATATTAGAAAGGGTTTTAATCAAAGAAATTTTAATTCTATTATTCTGTAAAATAAAATTTAATTAGTTTAAATGTACATAAATACATAAAAATAATTTTTAATACCATTAAAATACCATGTGTGTATACATGTGTATGTCCCAATAGCTTCGTTTAGAATTCTGTCTGTCTCTTCAGTTCTCTCCCTTGCCCTTCTCTGTCTGTCTCTTTAGTTCCCTCCTTGCGCTTCTCTGTCTGTCTCTTCAGTTTCTCCTTTCGCCCCTCCTTGCCCCAATAGCTTCGTTAGAATTCTGTCTGTCTCTTCAGATCTCTCCTAACGTTCTCTGTCTGTCTCTTCGGTTCTCTCCCTTGCGCTCTCTGTCTGTCTCGCTCTCCTCTCTCAGCTCTCAATCTCTTCTGAGGCATAGAGGCTTTCTCTATCTTCTTCAGCACTCAGTATCTCCTCTTCCTCTTCTCTCTTGCTCTCTTCTCTTGGCTCCCAATCTCTCCTTAAGTGCATGGACGCTCTCTTTCTCTATTACCCCTACCCCCCTATTGCACTATTGGATTAATAAACTTAATATAATTAGATAGATAGATAGATAGACAAAATATCTTCCTCTTCTCTTCTCTCTTGCTCTCTTCTCTTGGCTCCCAATCTCTCCTTAAGTACATAGACGCTCTCTTTCTCTATTACTCCCTATTGCACTATTGCACTCCTATTGGATTAATATTAACTTAACATAATTAGATAGAGAAGAATATATCAAGATGTCCAGAGCTTGGAAACGTGATGAACTGGCGTGGTTCCTGCGAGGATGGCAATGCGCTGACGGAGAAAGTCCAAGTAACATAATTGCGGCAGCACTAAGGAACAAAGGATTCAAAAGGACGTCAGCACAAATAGAGCGGAAGAGGCAAGAGTTCGTACGCTCATACGCACTTGTCAGATCGCACATAAACACAACTGGATGCCATTTTTAACAGCGAAAACGCGAACAAAGTAAAGATGGCAAGGATGGAGACGCGGGCGCAGATGAGAGGGTCACCCCACCTGGTGGACGCCCAGGAAGAAAACTCCAGCGAGAGGCCTGCCCGGGAGGTGAACCCAGGTACGGATGCTCCTACCGGCCACCAAAAGCCATGGACATGGAGGAAGAGGCCAAAAAAAGAGGAAAAACTGAAGCTAAAACTCAGACAAAGCCAAGGGGCAAGGCAGCCAGGGATAGAGGCAAACCTAACTGTTCATATGCAAAAAAGGATGGAAACAAGCAGCGCACACGGGTATGTAGGTTCTACCTGAAGGTGCCTGCCGGCATGGAGAGGAAGGTGCAGGCTGCCGCTTTGCACATCCGGGACCCTGCCACAGAACCAACCACCGAAAGGAAATGGGATGGACCACTCATCACCGGCCCCAAAACGGAGGTACGCAGATGTGGTGCGTACCAAAACCACCAACGTGTTGTTGAAAGGGCAGCTGCTGAGCAGGAATCTTTTTTGTGCATGGCACAAAAGATTGTACAGCAGCTAACCTGGCTCCATCAGACTCAGGCTCGCAGATGGAACTGCCCACGGTTCACAAGCCGCCACAGCAGATGGACCCAGGGTGGACACCACGGGCAACAGCATACACCTCACCTCGATGCTCCTACTGAACATCAGAGGACTACTAACACACAGTAACAGGTCAAAAGTCCCGTTCCTGAGAGACTTTGTCGCATGCAATCAAGCCTTATGCATAGCACTCACAGAAACGCATCTGAAACCGGACATAGCAGATGCGGAATTACACATACCACAGTATGTTGTACTACGGACCGACAGGAAGAAAGAAGTCATGGAGGAGTTGCTATGTACATCCGTGGGGACCTCACACCCCAGGTCCTTTTGTCATACTCAAACTCGGTGTGTGACAACTAATTGTACACATAAGGCAACTTGATGTTAGTGTGTGTGCTACATATCGCCCTCCAGATGCCCCAAGTCATATGGGCAAGTTTGAGGACTGCCTTTTAAAAAAATAGAAGAAGTTCTAACCACATTAGAACAACACATAAGTGTACTTCTCATGGAGACTTAATCTACGAATGTCAGATGGCCCGAGGGCCTTTCTCTCCCAGGAATGACAAGATGTGAACGAGGACAGGCGAGGTCCCTCCTGAACCTCACCAACACCCTGTACATGGAGCAAGTAATACTCCAACCAACCAGAGCGGGTAACACACTGGATCTCTGCTTCACAAATAATATGGATCTCATCCATAATGTGAAAGTGACACCGACACTACTCTCGGATCACAACATGGTAGAGCTGACCATGTACGGGCCAAAAGAGAGCACGGACATGCAGCCTACAAGAAACCCTCAGAATCTTTCCAGCTTGAACTTCAATAAGGTAAACTGGAAACAAATTGAGAAAGAGATCCTCAAACAAAACTGGCCTGAATGTCTCTCCTCGCCGGACATCGACATGATACTTCAACAATTCATGTCTGTAATGCAAGCCATATGCTACAAATGTGTCCCAGAGAGAAAGGCCACTGTACACAAGAACAAAATCCCCAGAGAGAGAAAAATTTAATGAGACGGCGTACAAAAATCTCAAATCGCCTAAACAAACAAATTGAAAGCAGTGAAAAGTCCCGCCTGAAAATAAAACTGTTGGAAATTGAAAATTGTCTGCAACTCTCCCATGAGAAGGAAAGAGCAGACAAAGAAGCCTGGGCTATAGACAACATAAAAACTAACCCAGAGCTTTCTACAGGTATGCCAAAGAAACAGCTACGGTGCACTGTAGGATAGGGCCACTCCTTGAAAAGGATGGCACACTCACAGGAAAACCAATGAGGGTAAGTGAAATACTGAATGAACAATTCAAGAGTGTTTTCACTCCACCCCTTGGGCATTTCCAAATCAGCAATCCAACTGACTTCTTTACCACTGCAGATATAGAATCAGAGGCGGCGACGTTAAATTACATCGATATAAAGGAAGACGATGTAATAAAGGCTATAGATGAAATGAAAATAGACTCAGCTATTGGCCCCGATGGATTCCCGGCAATCCTCCTAAAAGTATGTAAGAGAGTCTAGCAAGACCACTGCAGTTCTCTTTCAGAGCTTCCTTGCAGCTGGCAAACTTCCAAGAAAACTGAAGGAAGGTAAAATATGCCCTATTCATAAAGGAGGGTAGAGCGGAGGCCAAGAACTACAGACCTATCTCTCTGACCTCACACATCAGCAAGGTCATGGAACGAATAGTCAGAAGGAAACTAATCACCTTCCTTGAAGAAAATGACTTGCTGCCTGACACACACATGGTTTCCGACCAGGAAGAAGCTGCTTAACTCAGCTCCTGCAGCACTATGACTGGGTGCTGAAACAACTGCTCAACCACTCAAATGTGGAAGTCATATATCTCGACTTCGCAAAGGCCTTCGATAAAGTCGATCATGGAATGATATGTCACAAACTGCGTGATCTTGGCATAGTTGGAAAACTAGGAGAATGGCTTCACGACTTTCTGAAGAATAGAAGTCAGGTGGTAGTAGCCAATGGGGCCACTTCCATTAGCACGCAAATAGTGAGCGGTGTTCCACAGGGCACTGTTTTGGGACCACTACTGTTCATAATGGCCCTCTCAGACATGCCCTCATCCACGCGGAGAGCCACGATCACAAGTTATGCAGATGATACAAAAGTTTCACAGGCAATACAGAACCCTGAAGACACTAGGCACCTGCAATATGAGCTGGACGAAATATACAAGTGGGCTGAAAAGAATAGCATGCAGTTCAATGCTGAAAAGTTTCAAGCTTTATACTATCAGCATGCAAAACTGAATGCAAAACTGAATGCAATACCCAAGGAATACACTGGACCCGGAGGGATTGCAATCCCAGAGGCACAATCAGTGCGTGACCTGGGTATTCACATGAGTGATGACGCGACCTTTCATGTACATGTTGCTAAACTGACAATGAAATGCAGACGGCTGGCTGGATGGATTCTTAGAACCTTTAGAACAAGAGAACAAGAAACCATGATGGTCCTCTGGAAGACACTTGTCCTAAGTCACTTTGACTATTGCTCTCAGCTATGGTCACCATCCAGTGTCAAGTTGATCACAGAACTTGAGGCGATCCAACGAAGCTACACGAAGAGATAGCCTCTATGCAGAATGTAAGCTACTGGGAAGACTCAAGAGATTAAAATTATATTCCCTGGAGCGTAGCGGGAAAGATATGCCATAATATACATCTGGAAGATCCTGGAGGGAAGTGTCCTGAACTTTGGCATCGAAGAGTTACGCAAACGCCAGAACTGGGCGCCACTGCGTGGTGCCTAGGACTCCAAACTTGCCATCAAGATGTAGGACAAGATTCTGTGATAGCCTGGGCTTCCGAGGCCCACAGCTCCTCAATATCCTCCCGATGAACCTGAGAGACCTGCATGGGGTGGATACAGATGTCTTTAAAATGGAGCTGGATCTATTCCTGTCAGGTGTCCCAGATGAACCAACTTCACGGCAGGAGGGGCAGATGAGGGCAGCTGCATCGAACTCTCTCATGCACCAAATAGCAGTTGCTACAAAGCCTCCATGAAGTGAAACCAAGTAGCAACACCAAATGGCGGTGCCCCAGCATGGCCACAGCTCATAAGCTGAAACTGGAATCAATCAATCAATCAATCAATCATTAGACATTCTAAAATATTGAATTTCATTCATTTAAAAAAGGTAAAATCGGATAGAATTATGGTATGACCTGAATATATATTATATTATATATATATATATAGATATATTATGTATATATAATGTGTGTGTGTGTGTGTGGTGTGTGTGTGTGTGTGTGTGTGTGTGTGTGTGTGTGTGGTGTGTGTTTCTGTATTTGTCATCTCCCCTGATTTCACTTGACAACCGATGCTGGTATGTTTATGTCCCTGTAACTTAGAAGTTCAGCAAAGAGAATGATAGAATATGTACAAGACTTACAAAGACTAAGTCCTAGGATCGATTTCTTCGACTAAAACCTTTTAAAGTAGTGCTCCAGCATGGCTACAATCAAATGACTGAACCAAGTAAAAGAATAAAATAACACATACATACATACATACATACATACATACATACATACATACACACACACACACACATATATATATATATATATATATATATATATTTACATTTTATACATACACACATACAAAGGTGTACATATACATATACATATGTATATATTTATATATAATATATATATATATATATATATATATAATATATATACATATATATATATATATATATATATATAAAATATGTATGCGCTGTAACGTGTGTGTGTGTGTGTGTGTGTGTGTGTGTGGTGTGTGTGTGTGTGTGTGTGTGTGTGTGTGCGTTGTGTGTGTGTGTCTGTGTGGTACTAACATCAAGAGAGAATATCGTACTCTCTGCTATTTCTTATCATTCTTATCATTTGTTTCAGCTTTTGGGTAGCGACCATGCTGGGGTAGCGACCATGCCTTGAAGAGTTTAGTTGAATTCATCGACCCCAGTACTTTTTTTTTTAAAGCCTGCTCCTTATTCTTTCGGTTTGTTTTGCTAAACTGCCGAATTATGGGGACGTGAACAAACTAATACCAGTTGTCAAGTTGTGGATAATAAACACAAACGCAAAGACACGCACATACACGCATACATGTATATACGACGGGTTTCTTTCAGTTTCTCTCCACCAGATCCACTCATGAGGCTTGGTCGAGCCGGGGTTTATAGTTGATGACACTTGCTCAAGGTGTCGCGCAGTGGGAATGAACCCATGACCATATATATAGCATGCCCAGCTGTCAACAAGGTATGCGATAAGGAATAAAGAAAAATTGAGAGATATGATAGGTTAGCTTGGGAAGTTAAGCAGTTGTGGTCGAAGAAAAAGGTAGCAGTAGTACCAATAATTGTCGGAGCCCTGAGAACAGTGAGCAGAAATCTCGAGAGGTACGTGGAACAAATAGGGGCTGCAATAAGGGTGGAGCACTTGCAGAAAACAGCATTGCTTGGAACCGCTCGAATACTCCAGAAGGTGCTCGAAAAATAAGAGGTGGTACCTTAGTTCACTGAGTTCACTGGTAGTGAACAACTGACACTGTAATACATCTCCAGTGTTAGAATCTGTGCAAAGGCAGTACTACTACTACTACTACTACTACTACTACTACTACTACTACTACTACTACTATACTACTACTACTACTACTACTACTACTATTACTAATAATAATAATAATAATAATAATAATAATAATAATAATAATAATATTGAATAAGAGAGACAAATACTGTCAGATCATTGATGTAGCCATACCAAATGACATGAATGTTATGAGTAAAGAGGTTGAAAAAATTACCAAGTACTCCGAATTGAAAGTGAAAATGGCAAGATTGTATGGAATGCGAGAGAGTATTGTAAAAGTGATACCAGTGGTGATCAGAGCATTGGGCTCAATCCCATTGAAACTTCAAAACTTTTTAAGGCAACTGGAAATCCCATGCAAAATTGATGTCTTGTAAAAAGCAGCCTTATTGGGCACAGCGCACATCTCAAGGAAAGTATTATCTGTCTGAGGTCCTTGTTGTGGCTTGACAGATGACTAAAGACTCCGGTGCATTTTCACCTACACTGTGTTACGAAGGAATAATAATAATAATAATAATAATAATAATGATGATGATGATGATACTACTACTACTATACTACTACTACTACTACTACTACTACTACTACTACTACTACTACCACTACTCATAATAATAATAATAATGAAGTGTTATCACGTACATTGTTTTGTCTTGGTATAAAAGATGAACTACAGCAAATATTCTGCTCAATACCACAGATTTGCTTGTCAGTTGTTTGACCTTAACTAGTTGAGCATCTCCCTTGGTGGTTGACGATATGTGCATCTTTGATCACGAGCAGAAATAGTGGGGGAGCATCGTAGC
>NC_043006.1:68757472-68762472 GCF_006345805.1 Octopus sinensis
ACAGGTGAGAGTGAAAGACTCCACGTTTTTGTTTAGTCTTTAGGAGAAGGAAAATCTGATGTAACATCTGCGACTTCGTTTGCATTCAATGATGAAGACGAATTCTTGTTTTGGGGCAAATGAATACGTTGTTTGGAGACTGGGTTTGGCTCTGTGCAATATTTCTCCTCACTTAAAAGATTTCAGGCGCAAATATTACTTGATTTTTAACACCTCTGTTGACATCTCTGTTATGTGTTGCATACTAGGGCTGGCCGTGGCAGAAAAGGGAAAAATACTCAATGAAGAATGCCATGTGGCAGTGTGGGTAGAAAGCTCACATAACTCCTGGTACTAGAGGCGCCCATCGTTGGCTCGTCTGTGCAAAAGAGTGTAGGTCTGAAGCAGGGATGAAAGCCACATCCGTGCTGCTTATGTTTATAAGAACACTCAAGCTATGACTTACCTCGAACTCACTTTGCAGCCATCACGTATTGAACAATGCAATCATTTCATTACATCAATTTAAAGTGTAGAGCAATCTTCTGCAATCTTATATATATATAAACAACTTATTTAACCTTTAAAGGTATTTTTTAATATGCTGGCCATTGATAACATTTTTTTCGAGAAATTTTATCCTATATTAAATGTAAATTTAATAGTGTTCACTTCCGGACTCTCTCACTCTATGAGAGTTTTCATTTCGAATCGCACGTGTCTCGAGTGGGCTGGAGAATTTCTATTTTGGATATATTTGGGGTACTTAATTGTGCTCATGACTTAGTGTTTGCTTCTAATATGTAACCCCAATCATCAATACAATATATTTTATTGTATTAAACGTTGATAAAGTGATATAAGGGTCTGATGATTGGGGTTACATTTTAAGAAGGGTTCCAGGAAAACACGGAGTGGTTTAGGAACCGGAGGATGTACCTCATGAAACACGTGTAGCCAAGTATTAAAACAGTAGGTATTTAAAATAAAAATTCTTTTTATATGGTGAGATGAAGGGGCCTACTATCTCTAAAATAAAAATATTCATATGTGTGTGTGTGGTGTGTATATATATATATATATATATATATATATTAGAAAAAATGAGGTAATCAGATCGGATGGTCATATTATAGATATTTATTTATATATTACATTTTTACATATATATCATATCATTCAGATCATATCATTCGGATTAGCGCTTTCTCCCAATCGAGTGGGCTTTTCAAATCAAATCCAAACCTTCCAATATATATATATATATATACTATATCTATATATATATATATATACTATATATATTATATATAATAGTATACAAGGTGTTCTGGCTAAATTTGATGATCTTTCTGTAACTCATTTTTTCAGGGACAGATTGATGTAGTGGCGAATAGTACTGCGATGGAAAACAAACAAGTTGTTGTTGAAAAAAAGTTATCTGACATGGAGGACTGCAAACCATATGAATATTGGAAAAGAGTTACCTGTATCTTAATAACTCGGGTGTGAAAATGTCAACATCATGACTGTTGCTCAGTGCTCTGTGAACTCTGCAAAGGATTTAAGACGTGACATGGACAGCGGCAACGGAGAATAAAAAGCCGTGGCCAACAGGAAGGGACACAACAGGCGTACTGAGTCCGCCCGTACATCGGAGTTCATTCAACAACCGATGAACAGGGTCTTAGGCTCAATTCAGACGACATGTTGCAGGTTCCGGAGCCCTCTTGAGGTCGCGGTGGCTACTCTAAGTAAACTGTTATTTCCTAACCACAGTTTAATGGATAGGTTTTAATTGTTTTTAAGATACTTTTATTTTTTTGGACTAGCACTATGACCCGGCGTTGCTGGGTCTAGTGTTACTCAAGCATATTTGGTCTTTCGTGAAAAACCCACTCTCTTGTCAGTCACTTGGTCTAACTCGTTAATTATTCCCTGCATTTCTCAAATCAAAAAAGCGTGCACGCTTGAAAGCCAAAACACATGATAACGCGTCTTCACAAAACAGAAAAATGTGCTGAGTCATACAGACTGTCTGCAAATGCGCACGCGCATTCAACTGTCAAGGATAAAATTATCTCCATCCAATCAAAAAACAGATGGCAGTCTATTGGCGTATCTAGCTGTATGCATGCACGGCGTACACATTTCTGTTTTACCGATTTTGAATGGCTATGTCCATAACCTATGGGCATAAGGGGTCGGTTTATCGATTTTTAAATGGCTTTCTTGGGTGACTGGGGAAATGAAAAGATCTTCACAACTACTCTCAGACAGTTTTGAAAGCCCATAGAAAATGCGAGCCTTTTACGTGAAAAACTGTGGATTTGTATAAAGGACACACAGACACATAGATACACAGACATTTTGCCGTTTATAGATATAAAGATTTATAATTTTTGTTCTCTTTTCCTTTTATGCAAACTGTCTAATTTACACCGAAACACCTTATGTGTGTGAGCGTGTGTATGTGTGTATGTATGTATGTGTGTGTGTGTGTGTCTGTGTGTGTGCGTGCGTGTAAAATGGTCGGCCCGGCGCCTATAGTAAAAGACACTTGCCTAAGGTGGAACTGAACTTGAAACGATGTGGTTGCGACGCGAGCTTCTTAATCACACAAATTTATAAGACAATAAACATTTATGGTCGAAAGGGTTCAATATTTTTAATAGATTTAGATTTATTACAGATAAAGTGGTTTGACTGGGACTTCTAGTTTCGCCTCTGTATATATGTATGTGTGTGTGTGCGCGTGTGTTTGTATTATAATGTATATATACAGAGAGAAATGCAATTAGTCTGATATCTCCACGAGTCTAGTTTCTGTTATGGTTAAACTGAGGGTTATATTTTTTACAGCGAGACTAACTATATTTCGTTGTTAAATACATTATAACTTCTCTTTCTCTCTGTCTTTCTCTTTGTCTATCTCTCTTTAGATATACACACATGCATGCATGCATGCATGCATACATGCATGCATGCATGCATACATACATACATACATACATACATACATACATACATACATCATAAATTACATACATTAACCATACATACTATAATTAGACATACATACATATATATATTATAGTATATATATTATGTATATATTTATAAATGTATATATTTTTTCTACATGCACACACACACACAAACCACACAACCACACACACACACACACACCACAACCCCACACACACACACACACACATATATATATATATATATGAGATAGATAGATAGTGAAAGGGAGAGTGAGTGAGAGAGGAGAGAGAAAGAAAGAGAGAGTGAGAGATAAAAGATCTGTAATTTAAATATTTTGTCTTGTAAAATGCAGGCTAGTTTAGTTGTGAATCATTTTCTCATACATTTTAAAATGTGATTGTGAAATATATCCATTTCATGAGCGTCTTTGGGTTGGCCTGTTAACATTCTCTCAGTATCAATTCTTTTTTTGCGAAAACAAAATAGCGAAGAATATAAATGAAAGAAGATAAATTTAAATATATTTACATATATTTACATACATTTACATTTATATAACATTTTACGTTTTTGCATATTATTCAAATGTTCGCATTTTTGTTTTTACCAATTTATTTTTCTAATGATTCTCTATCTCATTGAAAAATAGAAAGTGAAAATTTTATTTTGGCTATATTCTGTAATGTAAGCTTTTCTTTGAGAGTATTTCTGAGAGTATTTAAGTCACGCATGACAAGTAAAGGTTATTATTTATGTGACCCTCTCAAATATAATCAGATTGTCTGATCTAAGATATCTGTCTGTGAAGTCCGATGCCTTTTCGTGACGAGACACGAACCGTTGACCTTTTGTTAAGTAGAGTGACACTTGTAACAACTGAGCCAATAACTAACATCAGTGTTTTAAAATCTTCATTAAAGTATCGTCAAGGTACGTCGTTCTGTGAAAATTTCAAAGACACTAGCTTTTAAGATGCAGACATTCAATTCCGGTTTCAGTATCATAAGCAGATTATAGACAAATCTTCTCCATGGATAAAACACTAACCTACAACAGATAGAAGTTAACATTGCAAGCCAATCGGAAATTTGATAGTGCTCCCACTTCTTACAGCTATTAAGATCATTATATCTGGGCTGAGACATTGGAAAACATATGTCGTGGTAACTAGCACTCCGTCGGTTACGACGACGAGGGTTCCAGTTGACCCGATGAACGGAACAGCCTGTTTGTGAAATTAGCATGCGATTGGCTGAGCACTCCAGAGACACGCGTGCCCTTAACATAGTTCTCAGAGATGTTCAGCGTGACACAAATTGTGGCAAGGCTGAACTTTTTAAATACAGGTACTATTCATTTTTGCCAGCTGAGTGGAATGGAGCTACGTGAAATAAAGTGTGTTGCTCAAGGACACAACGCCCCACAAGGAATCGAACTCAGGACCTTACGATCTTCCCAAACTACTTAGCCACGCGCCTTCATATATCTTGGCCATGCTTAGAGCACAGCAGAAGCAACTGACCATTCATCTAGGTGTTCTATACCGCGATGATTGTGCCACCCGTAGCTTTGATAGAGTAAATAGTTCAGCTCATCCAGACGACTAATGAGGAATTCGTCCATTTAACGAAAAATAAATTCAAGAAAAGCTTCAATCACTGCAGAAACAACTTGGTAGACAAAAGGAGTTATGACCTTATGTTGTGACCCAATACTTGAACCTATACTGTGACCTCATGTTGGGACCTAAGCCATGACACCAAACTGTCATCTATACCGTGACTCTATGCAGTGAACCTACATTGTGACCTTAACCCTTTCGTTACCGTATTTATTTTGAGATTCTCTGTGTTTCTTTCAATTAATTTTAAATACAACAAAGAATTTAGTAAAATAACTTAGTTATCATTACGCTAGTGTTAGGAACATAAATTGTGACAAAGGTTTGATGGAAGATTTTAACTCAAAACTTATGAAAACAAGACATTTGTCCTACAGAGCCAGAGGCGGTTTCAGCCAGGTTGGTATCA
>NC_043006.1:68767472-68787472 GCF_006345805.1 Octopus sinensis
CCAATCAATAACCCAAACGTTGATAAGAGTACTCGCACTGCAAATACATTGTGGGACACTGTATTATTGAATGTAGAGAGTTCCGAGGTCTATATGTTTCTTATTCGGCTGTAATATTGTTTAGTGATAGATGCCCCCTTGTTACAAATATTCACAACCGCCTCCATTATATTGCACCTAGCTGTTTATATATATTTTTAGTATACGCGTTAGCATTTCGCTAAATCATCCATAAATTTTTATGATAAATATACTTATGCTGGCAGACTGTCCCCGTCTGAGTAATCACCATTGACAATGCTTACGGTATAAGCGAAATTAGGCCTAGTCTGGTGATCCTAGAGGTGGGCATGGGGCGGTTACCTCCCTTGTCAGTATGTGTATACATTGCGCTCTTCCAACAGTATTAAGAGTATTTCTAGCAATGCAGGTGCTTCAACACCCTTATTCACACCTATTGACGATTAAGTTTTTCCTTTATGGTATAACATTGCGCCTAGCTGTTTACATTAATTTCTAGCGTCTCTCTCTCTCTCTCTCTCTCTCTCTCTCTCTCTCTCTATATATATATATATATATATATATATATATATATATATATATATATATATATATATATGTATGTATACACACACACACACCACACACACACACACACACACACACATATATATATATATATATATATATATTATATATATATATATATATACACACACACACAAACAGACATACATACATTGTTAGAAAAGTGGGGACTTTAGAAACCCAGGCGAATGTTTCGGTTAGCACCCCAGATAAAGGATGCAGAGCGAGATTTCAACTCGAGCGCATAGAATCGGAACAGATAACACTGGGCGTTCAATCCGATACTCTAACAACTCTTTCACTTTGATATTTTCAGATATTTCAACAATATTTCGATTCATGGTATGAATTCCTAGATTTTGAGAAATACAAAGATTACAGCTTTTGAAATCCTTATCATAAAGTTTGACATGTTATAATATCTTGTAATGGTTTTTAAGGCTGCGAGCAGGCAGAATCGTTACCGCACCGGGAAAAATGCTTAGCGGGATTTCTTCTTACTTTACGTTCTGAGTTCAGATGCCAACGGTGTCGACTTTGCCTTGCATCCTTTCGAGGTCGATAAAACAAGAACCAATTGAACACTGGGGGTCGATGTAATCGACTTACCCATTTTCCCGAACTTACTGGTTTTGTGTCAGATGTCGAAGCCAATGTCTTGTAATGGATTTTATAGTCACTGATATTGTAATGTCTTTTAAAGACTAGACTTACTTCGCTAAACTTGTGACAGGAGATATTTCAAAGTTTCTGAAATTATATCATTGCCTATTAAATCATAACTTTAGAAATATTAAAATTTCTAAGTCTCTCTAAAGGAGACTACGGCAGCGGTACTGGAAATTAACAGTTATCGCCAAGCTAATATGGCAGTCCATAAATTTAAGACTAAAGCTGCCGTTGATTAGCTCCAAGAGGCCATCGCCTCTAGCTAGCTATATGACACACGAACCTGTGTCCATTATAACCTTCGAACAGGGGAGGTCAGCCGCTTCCCCTTGCTGGTCAGACATCTGCATGACATGTTTCAGAGAGTTTTCAGTTAACTCTGTTGAAAGTTGCACTGATACGGGTTGCGAAAATTGAATGGAATTGTAACATCAATATTCGCAGATGGCAAGGATTGCCATGGTGCCTTGCAATCACAGCTTTTTGCAGGAACGAAAGTCCATTAGAGATACCCACTCCATGAATAGTTGAGCAGTACAAAAAGTTGTGAGCAGTACAAAAAGTTGTGAGCAGTACTGATACTGTACCATTCAAGTGATTACATCATCCATTCCTCCTCCACCAGAGTTGAGAACTCAAGGAAAGTGGATAACTTCATAAGTAACAGAGAAGTTTGTGGTGTCCCTAGAATATGGGGATATAATTGGTCACACATAGACCAATAGAGAAGGCCTTGGAAACAACGAGTTTAAACTATACCATGCCTTGAATGAAACAGGCTATAATATCTAACCAGATAACGAAAGAAGAAGCGAAAACCGCCATATGGAGCTGGTACAATGTTGCCAACAGGGACAGTGTACTACTTGGGAGAAGTTTGTGGTTAGGCGAAAGGTTGGATAGAAAGAACTTTGGTCATGTGCGCCAGAGGTTTTCTGATACGTTCCGTTTATGACGTGCTTACTGTCCTGCAAACCTAACGCGTTGGAAGATAGAAGCAAGTGGTCTGCGCAAAAGTGGAAAAGTTGAAACGATAGGACACATTCTCTTCGATTGCCTACTAGTCTGGAGTACAGATACACATGGAAGCATAATAAAATACTAAGAGTACGAGTTGAGTTAGTGGTGGAAATTGCAAAGTGAATTAACAACGAAAAGACCGTAAGTAGTGGAGAATAAGATAAAGTTTTGCACGGAAGACAACACTGCATGTCAGCCACTGCAAGGAAGAAGAATGGTACAGAATAGGTGGGTGGGGGTACTCGAGAGGTCTCTGTTGGCCTTGATGGTAAATATCTATTCTCACCTTTTTGCCACAAAGAGACTCAACTTTGTCATATGGTGCGAAGGTGGTAAAGATGACAGAGCTGACAGTTCTCTGAGAAAAGAATAGAGAAAACTCTTCCCTCAGGAAAGACAGAAAATGCAGTGAATTAGTTGAACTTTGTGTAAACAAAGGAAGGGAGGCAATATGACTTCCTTGTAGGGTGAAGTGTTACAGAATTTGCTGAAACCAGGGTTTACTCGATGCTCAGGAGGTTTGGATTAGCTGCGAAAGAGGCAAAAAGTGATGCCAGAGAGTTATCAGAAGCCGCTGAGAAAACAAGTTATTACATCTGGTTCAAAAGAGAGGGCAAGTGAAGCACTGAGGATGAGAGAAACACCTAGCCCAGAGTCACACCGTCTAATTCAACAAAGCTCGTGCTGTTTTGCGGGAGTTTTTTCGCCTATATCTATAATACCACCAAGGAAGAGGCAGAAAAAATCTACGGAGCTGCTTCCCCATATAATGAAACATCAACTTCTGCATTCCGAGGCCGAGAACAACAGCACCTTCAGCACTCAAGTATTTACCCGAAATATTATAAGCTTTGGAAAATGAGTCGTTCGTTTAAGCCCCTTTGTACAGTAATCTACTGATTTCGAAACCCGAATTATTTAATCGATAATTTATAGGGTTAAAACAACTGTATGAATAGAAATTGCTAGATTAAGATAGCTGTTTAAATTTCTTAGTTATTATTTGCTATTCTCCAAGCGAAATTATGAAAGCAATTGAAACTTAATGTAATATTATTCCAATTAAAAAATCATGTATCTATATTAAATCTCAAAAGAGCAGTAAATAGATGAATTTTATGCTCTTAAATTGTTCGCATCGAAATAAATCTTATCCTTAAAAACCTCGTTTTTATACTTCATTGTAAGTGGCCACTTTGTTGAAAATAGATATATTAGACAAAACATTGGATTGTCGTCTCTCATCAATTTTAGCTAAATCACTAGACTACCCGTGACACGCTGGGTCACCTGGAAAGTATGAGTTTCCCAGCAACGGAGCTTTGTTTCATGGCTTATTTTTCTTTTCAAGGTTATTTCGCATACTTTCAACGAATGACATCGAAATCATGCGTAAACGGCTCCTTTCCCTGCAAAAGGGAAGATTTGGCTGCTATTTCTTGCATGCCCTGCTACCACGTAACAAGTATTTCGGGTCCTTTATCGCAAAAATCTGTTACGTGCTAGAAATAGCAGCCAAATCTTTGTAGCTGAGATACGTTGAATACACTCCAAAAAACTTTTGTAATGGTATTCTCTTCGGGGCAATCTTTCGCTTTGACTCTCAGAACTGTCATCCGTATCAGCTAATTTTGTTCGTTAATTTCCGTAAAAAATTTTTATTCATTTACTTTTGTTTTAAAGTGAAAAAGAAGAGAAAGTGAAAGATGTATGAACATGTATATGAAATGGACGTGTGTGTGTGTCGAGAGAGAGGGAGAGAGGGAGAGAGAGTGTGTCACTTACACATACACGAGAACACACACGTTCACTCTCTCTCTCTCTCTCTTTCATACACACACGCACACGTACATACAAAAAGATGTACACGTGTTGATGTATGTACGTATACATGACAACATATCCTTCACTCACTCTTTCTTTCTCTTTTTCTCTCTCTCTCTCTTCCTCTCTCTGTTTCACACATACACACACGTCCATTTCATATACACTTACATGCATCTTTCACTTTCTCCTCTCTTTTACTTTAAAACAAAAGTAAATAAATAAAATATTTTTTTACGGAAATTAGCGACTTGAAAATAATTTTAAAAAAACCTTAAAAAAATTGTCTGTTTAAAGAAAGCTAAAATATAAATACTTACTGTACAAACAACTTACATTTTTGAAATCACATTCAATTAAAAATATTTCTAAATGATTAAAATATTGTGTACATCAAAAAGTCGACGTTCTTTTTTCTTAGAGAGCGCAAAGATTATGTGTGTGTGTATATGTCACAGATAGCGGACGTATGTTTGTGTTGTTTAATATGCCCTGACATTCATTATATGTGTGTGTATCCTGTATGTGTCTATGTGTGTTGACATCACGGAAGCCATGACTTTTTTCGTCAAGAAATAACAAACTAAAATTGTGTTTACTTGTTTTCATTAATAAATAGAGATCTAAATGTCACAAAAATTTGTACTGTACTACTGAAAGTAAGTATTCTTTTATTCTTTTACTTATTTCAGTCATTTGACTGCGGCCATACTGGAGCACCGCGTTTTAGTCGAGCAAATCGACACTACGACTTATCATATGTAAGCTTAGTACTTATTCTATCATTCTCTTTTGCCAAACCGCTAGGTTGCGAGGACATAAACACACCAATATCGGTTGTCAAGCGATGTTGGGGGACAAACACAAACCACACACACACACACACACACACACACACACACATATATAAATATATATACATATATACGACGGGCTTCTTTCAGTTTCCGTCTACCAAATCCACTCACAAAGCTTTGGTCGGCCCGAGGCTATAGTAGAAGACGCTTGCCCAAGGTGCCACGCAGTGGGACTGAACCCGGAACCATGTGGTTGGTAAGCAAAGTACTTACGACACAGTAACTCTTTGGCCTGTGAAAATAATTATGAAAATAAATATGCAAAAAAATTAAGATAAAACTTACTATTTCTGAGATATCTCGGGTACAGAGAAACATTCTAGAATTTTTGTATTATCAAGATGTATAATGATAAGCAAATGGTTGGAAGAGAAATTTATGTACCTGACTTTTCATTTAGCTTTCTAAATAAGTGATATTCTTTGGTTTCTAAATTTAAGGCAATATTTAAAGTAATTTATTATGTGTAAGTTTAGTGTAGAAAGCACATTGCATTCTACAAGTATGGCTCTTATTTAAAGCTACATTGTAATATTCTCATTCTATTGCAAAGACCTATAAGCTTCAAAACGAAAAAAACCGTTGTTACATTCCTGCAGGCTGGCTTTTAAATATTTACTTTTCCAATATTTTCTTCGTAACGACTGATCTTTGAGATAAAGTTCTTCCCCGCCACATTCTGACCATTCCCTGAAGCAGATTTTAATAAACTTTTTTCTGTTCACCGCTTGCTAAACTGCAGATTTGTATTTCACATTCAACAGGACATAATTTTTAAAAAGTTATATTTTTGTAAAAATCATTACCCTTATTCGACTGCTTTCTTTTACTCTTTCTCTTTCAAGATTTCATTTCATTATTTATGGCTCGTCTTCCGCTTTTCCCTCCTCTTATCTTCTCTAGATGATATAATCCCTAACACCATCTATTTATTTCTCCCATTTTTATATTTTTGTACAACCGTTATTTGGTAAACCAATCAGAATAATTAACCTAACAAAGCTTGTTTAATCCCTTAAAAGCTTTAGTTCCATCTCTTTTAAACAATTTCTTATGTTCATTATCGTCTAAAAATCGGAAGCAAGAAACTCGCTGATAACTTTTTGTAGAGTTTTAGCTTCGATGATGCATATGTATACACAAACACACACACACAAACACACACACACAAACACACACACACACACACACACACGCACGCACGCACACACACACACACACACACACACACACACACACACCACACACACACACACACACACACAAACAACGACGTAACACACGCCCGAATTATAAGCACCAGTATGTGTTTTTGTGCGGGTGTGCTCATGTCCGTGTGCGTGAGTGCGTGCGTGTGTGTGCATGTATGTGTGCGTGTGTGTGTGTGCGTGCGTGCGTGCGCGCGCATTTGTGAGTGTATGTGTGTGAGTGCGCATGTGTCAAGGCTTTCAATGCGTGTGGCTTAGTATGTAACACTATTTATCACCATGTTGTCGTGTTTCCGGTTTGGAGATAATGGAGACCGTGATGGACGAGGAGTGTAAAGATGCTTGTGTCATGTTTTGCTCTTGTAGTTCTTTGTAGTTCTTTGCTCTTTGTATTGGTGATTATTGTCATATGACAGTGAATAATGATGTTGTGGAAATTATTGGCTCCTCTCTTCTACAATCCACACTCTTCTTGTCTCTGCCATATGTCCTTATCCAATATAACAGACACCCCTATCTTACATACAGAGACAGATAGATATTTTGCTGACCACCCAAATGGATACATAATTAGGTGTGATATTTTATTTACATACTATGATACATTACAATTTTATATATATATATATATTATATATATATATATATATATATATATATATATATATATATATATTATATATATATATGTATACATACATGCATATACATACATACATACATACATACATACATACATGCATATATATACACACACACATATATATACAAATATATATTATATATTTATATATATGTATATAAAGAGGCGCAGGAGTGGCTATGTGGTAAGTAGCTTGCTTACCAACCACAAAATTCCGAGTTCAGTCCCACTGTGTGGCACCTTGGGCAAGTGTCTTCTACTATAGCCTCGAGTCGACCAAAACCTTGTGAGTGTATTTGGTAGACGGAAACTGAAAGAAGCCCGTCGCATATATGTATATATATATATTGCAGTCAATTCATTCTCTCTTACCTGTTTGTGTCTGCCTTCCAATTGCTGTTTTTATTGAGATCTCCCTTTTTAGTAGAAGAAATAGCTATAACCCTTTGACTGCTATTTCTAAATTCGGTATGTGGTAAGGCAATTCGTTGCTAAACCCTTTATTGCTTAGTATTACTTAAATTTTCCTCGTATGAGGCTTTTACATGCCGAAGACTACTTGGTGTAATTGATAATTATTCCAAATTAATTAATTTCACCCTTCATTATTACGGATAACCATATTTTATCTCAGTAGATGACCACAGCATCTTGTTTTGGCTACACGCGGGTGGGAAGGGGCTGGTGACACAATCGTTTCATTCACAAATTGAATTCGGTGATACTAGTTGAGGATTCTAGCTCGCTCTGATACTGAGTTGAGTTGGTGCCTTCTAGTATCTCAAAATTCAATATATAATCATTTATGATTATAGTATTCTACGCTGAAGAGAAAAGAAGTTTCGGTAAGATAGAATTATTTAATATTTAATATTTAATTCTTATGCTTTCCTAAAAACTTGATTTCGAAACGTACGTCCGTAGATAACTTAAAAATGTATGATAGATTGCAGTCAATTCATTCTCTCTTACCTGTTTGTGTCTGCCTTCCAATTGCTGTTTTTATTGAGATCTCCCTTTTTAGTAGAAGAAATAGCTATAACCCTTTGACTGCTATTTCTAAATTCGGTATGTGGTAAGGCAATTCGTTGCTAAACCCTTTATTGCTTAGTATATATATATATATATATATATATGAAAGAAGGTTTGAAAATGCAATTTTAAAAGATGTTTATTTTAAAATAAACCGGTTTCACTTTTTTAGAAAAAGATTGTCAAAAGTAACATGTAAAAGCTTTGTTGTGTTAAGTACTGGTTGTCACAAAAGTATTAAAATACATTTATACATTCTGTGATAATAATAAGAAAATGTTAAAAACAGTTTACAAGGAAAAATCTTAAGAAATTTTTAAAATATTAGGATTTCATTAAAAATAAGATTGTCAAAAGTAAAATGTGAAAGCTCTGTAAGAGATTTGTTGTGCTATCTACTGGTTGTCACAAAAAATTACAATAGGTATATACATTCTTTGATAGTAATAAGAAAATTTTTTTGTCTATGAGGAGTTATGTTGTGGCCAAAGTACAATCATTAGTTAACCTTAAGGTAAAAAGGAAATAAGTTACGGCATATTAAGCATTAATATGAATGAATACCAGTGGAATGTTCTTGCCCAAAACTTCTCAAATGTGAGAACAACAGACCAAATATGAGACAGAGAAAAGTAAGTTTGAAGAGTTGTAGAAATAAGATGTCAAGCCGATGTAAACAAAATATTAAAGATAAAAGAAGACAGATTTGGGTCATTCTATGTCATGTTATGTCACGACCTGAGCCAATTCTGACCAAGGCTACCCTCTCTCTCCCCCTCTCTCTCTCTTCTCTCTCTCTCTCTCTCTCTCTCTCTCTATATATATATATATATATATATATATATATATATGTATATACACGTCTCCAACAACTTAATTCCTTTCAGTCAATGTACCAATGTACCATGTGCAACCGTTTATTCAAAATGCAAATTTGTTCCTGCTCTCCATCTGTTTTCTCTCCTCATTCCTTTCTTAGCTTAGTTTTTCCTTGGGGCTAGCCAGACTGGAGTAATCTCGAGTATAACCAGCCGAAATTGCAAAGATAATTTGGAAGTCGACTGAGGACAGAAAACTCCGAATGACCTCCTCCTTGTTTTCTTTTTATTGTCTATCTGGATGTTTTGTTGTCCATTTTTTGTATCACCTAACTGGTTGGATGTTTTGCGTTCTTGTGATATTTTTGTATTATATATATAATACAAAAATATCTTTCCTCAGTCGACTTCCAAATTATCTTTGCAATTTCGGCTGGTTATACTCGAGATTACTCCAGTCTGGCTAGCCCCAAGGAAAAACTAAGCTAAGAAAGGAATGAAGAGTGAAAACAGATGGAAAGCAGGAACAAAACTTGCATTTTGAATAAACGGTTGCACATGGTACATTGGTACATTGACTGAAAGGAATTAAGTGGTTGGACCATATATATATTGGGGGTTTCGCACCATATATATATTGGTGCGAAATTGAGTATTACCAAAGGGTTGATAACTGATGAAGAATTAGGTACCTTCTGTGTTTGTCTCCCGTCCGGTTGTACACTCAGTATACGTTATGGCGTTTGATCATTTATCATGCATTTTTCATATATATATATATATATATATATATATATATAAGAAAATAGTAAAGTGTGAAAAAACGACAGAAGGCTTAAATGTTAAAAAATATATATATTTGTGTCAAAATGTCTGGAGAATATTGGAAAAATTTTTTTTCCCTTTCCCTAAAATGACATAATTTAAAAATTTTAAAGAAATTACCGGTTTCGCGTGTAGCTTTTCAAATTTCTTGTGACGTTATGTTTATATTGCAGGAATTATCGTGTGTTTTTATCCAGGAGATTTCTAAATAAGGGGAGGTAGTGAGTGATTTTTTCGGTGTAGGGGAGATAATCGCTTAAAAATTTTTTTTCCCTTTTCCTTGTTATTTCTCTGTGTCAGTATGTTCGGATGGTTGAGTCTGGGTTTGTACTTTTCAATGAAGAATGTTTCCTTGTTCAGTCTCATTTGTGTGATGATCCGAAAGCACATTGGTAAAATGGGAAGATTAAAAATTGTGGCAGTTAGTTGCTTTGCGCATTTCAATGTGCTCACTAAAAGTATCATTCTATATTTGGGAATGCAATCTGTTGTCGATGCAGTGTGCATCTGCGCCTGAGTGATAGTCCCGTGGAACCCACGTAGTCTTGGTGGCAGCCCGAGCATTTAATAACATAAATTATGTTTTCAGAGGCACAAGTAAAGTTAGATTTGATCTTAAATTTCTGTCCCTCTTTAAAGAAGAATTCTGATCCTTCCAATAGGTTAGGACATTTGCACAGTTCGATCTACCACATTTTTTACTTTTGCATCCGTAATTTTTTAGAAGACAATTTTGCCTTTTTGAGAATCTTTTAAGTGATTTAGGCTGTTGTAGCTTTTAATGATTTGGTGTATGTTTAGAATTTCCTTTAATTTTGGTTTTTATGAAGTATTGGTAAACTGGGTGATGAGTGAAGGCTTCTTTGTTTCTGGGGTTGTATGTAGATATGTAAGGTAGTATTTTCGGGGAAGGTGTGTTGTTGTGTTGAACTTTTCTTAAAGTTCTATGTTGATTTCTGTTGCACGTCTGATCCCATCCTCTATGAGTTGAGCTGGGTAATGTGTCTGTCAATTAGGTGTTTTTTGAGTTCTTGCAGTCTAAAGTTCCTGGTATTTTGTTCTGACACTATGGTGCATATCCTTCTTGCAAGGTTGAAGGGGATGTTTTGTTTAGTGTGTCTTGGGTGGCATGAATTAAAAAGAAGGTATGTTTGGCGTCTGTGGCTTGTAAAAAATGTCTGTTTCTATTTTAAGGTTAATTTTTTTAATTAGTATATCCAAGAACGGGAGCTCCTTTTGGTTGTATTCCATTGTGAACTGTATATTTGGGTTTATGCTGTTCAATAGGTTTTTAAATTTTAGGAGTTTATCTATGTTTTCATTCCAGGAAGAAACCAATCGTCTAGGAATCGTTTCCAATTCTCTTTTATGTATTGAGAGAGGGAGTTTCCAAAGATTGATAGAGATTCCTGGTAAATGATTATTTCCATGTATCCCATTGTTAAGTTCGCAATGACTGGTGCTGCCCTTGTACCCATAGCAATTCCGGATTTTTGACGGTAAAATGTATTGTCAAACATGAAGTGGTTATTGTGTTACACCAAAAACAGAACAAACCAACAACATCCTAATACCAGACCCAACCACCATACAGCACAATACGACACTAGGATAAGAAATACACCACACACAAATCACTACTACCCCATGAAACAAAACTACTGTTCCCCACTAAACACAAGACAAACGCAAAGAAACACTATGTCAAGCAACATCCCACATACAAGAAGTTCGAAACAAAAATATTCCCCATACAGAAATTTTACACACACCACAGGCATTAACAACCATAGATTCCCACACACACACAACGATCGGAGGCAACAATACCACCACTCCCCCGACCAAATACCACACAACCTCACAGACAACTCATACAAACAAAATTACACCCAACATTTTTTAGCCAGGGACCAGGGACACCAGGACACAGGCTGGAACCTAGTAATAAGGAAAAACCGAAGATAATCAATCTTTCAACCAAACCTCTTTCTAACATAAAAATTGACATCCTCGCAAAAGGGCTCAAATTTACACCAACTCCACGCAGAGCAACCTAAATGAACTCAAGGATAATATAACAGAATTTTGCAGAAAATTAAGACTAGCAGAAGCATCAAACAGTTTCAATACTGAAGATGAATCACTAGTCAAGAACAAAAGTGAACACATCCCACACAGAGGAAGAAATAAAGATCTTGACGAATTCTGTAACCACATTGAGAACTTCCCCTACCATACTATACATAAACAGAAAGCTAACCCAAATTTTAACACTACACAATGGAAAGAACTGATAGAACTCCAAAATGATGAAGATATAACCATTAAGGAAGCGGACAAGGGAAATGCAGTTGTAATAAATACATCATACTACAGAAATCTTGTAATTTCCTTGCTTGATGAAGACCTACATTATGAAAAAATTACCAACTACACCCACAAAAAATAATATGAAAACTCTATCTTCACTAATTAAAACCCATGAAAAGGAACTGACAACCAAAGAGATTGATTTCTAACAAACTTTAAATGCAAACCTAGCTTTTCTATGGTCTGCCAAAAATTCATAAAAGTCAAATTATAAATGAAACCATTAAAAAATCACCAAAGACATACATACACACACCTAATCCGGGGGACCTAAAACTACGACCCATTGTAACTGGCCCAACCTGTGAAACACACAGACTAAATCTACTTATGGACATCCTCTTGAAACCCTTCCTTAAACATATCGATAGCCATATCAGAGATGACTTAGATATGTTAAACCACCTTCCAAAAAAAAAAACCAAGGAAGAAACAATCCTGGTTTCATTTGATGTAGTCAACTTGTATACCAGTATACCTCATAATTATGGACTGGAGGCAATACAATTCTGGTTAGACCAATTTCCGGAAGAAATACCAAAAAGGATCAAGTAAGGAAATCATTATAAATCAATTGAATTCATCCTACACAATAACCACTTCTGTTTGACAATACATTTTACCGTCAAAAATCCGGAATTGCTATGGGTACAAGGGCAGCACCAGTCATTGCGAACTTAACAATGGGATACATGGAAATAATCATTTACCAGGAATCTCTATCAATCTTTGGAAACTCCCTCTCTCAATACATAAAAGAGAATTGGAAACGATTCCTAGACGATTGTTTCATTCTCTGGAATGAAAACATAGATAAACTCCTAAAATTTAAAAACCTATTGAACAGCATAAACCCAAATATACAGTTCACAATGGAATACAACCAAAAGGAGCTCCCGTTCTTGGATATACTAATTAAAAAAATTAACCTTAAAATAGAAACAGACATTTTTTACAAAGCCACAGACGCCAAACAATACCTTTTTAATTCATGCCACCCAAGACACACTAAAACAAACATCCCCTTCAACCTTGCAAGAAGGATATGCACAATAGTGTCAGAACAAAATACCAGGAACTTTAGACTGCAAGAACTCAAAAACACCCTAATTGACAGACATTACCCAGCTCAACTCATAGAGGATGGGATCAGACGTGCAACAGAAATCAACATAGAAACTTTAAGAAAAGTTCAACACAACAACACACCTTCCCCGAAAATACTACCTTACATATCTACATACAACCCCAGAAACAAAGAAGCCTTCACCATCATCACCCAGAATTTACCAATACTTCATAAAAACCCAAAATAAAGGAAATTCTAAACATACACCAAATCATTAAAAGCTACAAACAGCCTAAATCACTTAAAAAGATTCTCAAAAAGGCAAAATTGTCTTCTAAAATTACGGATGCAAAAGTAAAAAAATGTGGTAGATCGAACTGTGCAACATGTCCTAACCTATTGGAAGGATCAGAATTCTTCTTTAAAGAGGGACAGAAATTAAGATCAAATCTAACTTTACTTGTGCCTCTGAAAACATAATTTATGTTATTAAATGCTCGGGCTGCCACCAAGACTACGTGGGTTCCACGGGACTATCACTCAGGCGCAGATGCACACTGCATCGACAACAGATTGCATTCCCAGAATATAGAATGATACCTTTTAGTGAGCACATTGAGAAATGCGCAAAGCAACTACTGCCACAATTTTTAATCTTCCCATTTTACCAATGTGCTTTCGGATCATCAACACAAATGAGACTGAACAAGGAAACATTCTTCATTGAAAAGTACAAACCCAGACTCAACCATCCGAACATACTGACACAGAGAAATTAACAAGGAAAAGGGAAAAAAAATTTTTTTAAGCGATATCTCCCCTACACCGGAAAAAATCACTCACTACCTCCCCTTATTTAGAAATCTCCTGGAAATAAAAAAACGATAATTCCATGCAATATAAACATAACGTCACAAGAAATTTGAAAAGCTACACGCGAAACCGGTAATTTCTTTAAAAATTTTTAAAATTATGTCATTTTAAGGAAAGGCAAAAAAAAAAATTTTTCCAATATTCTCCAGACATTTTGACACAAATATATATATTTTTTAACATTTAAGCCTTCTGTCGTTTTTTCCCACTTTACTATTTTCTTATATATTCACCCACGTGCTTTACAAACAAACTTCTTATCTATATATATATATATTATATATATATATATATATACACACACACATATAGCACATATTATATATAATTATATTATATAATATGTAAGGATATTTAAGTATATTATATATTATATATATTAATGTGTGTATATGTGTGTGTGTGAGTGTGTATTTATATATATGTGTATGTATGTATATAAATATGGACACGCATATATAATCACATGCATCATACATAAATATATAAAAATGCGTGTGCACTTCTTTGGACATGTATTTATTGGAAGCCGTCATGTCATGTCATGTATGTATGTATGTAAATGTATACGCATATACACATATATGCACTTTTATACGCTTCTATATGTATTTGTCTCTGTACACTCGCAAACATATACATACACTTGCGTTGGTACATATAGGCCAAAATCTACATGCACAAACGTTACGCACTAGACACATACTCTCTCACACTTAAACATTAATACAGATATAGACACACACAAATCCATCAACTAAGAGTACTATTAGTTTTCTCCCTTGTGTAAAGTATCTCCGCCTCCCCTCCTACTACCACCTTTACCATCACTGAGGCTCCCACTACCCAACCAGCACCTCCCCGCTGTCACCTTTGCCATAAAGTTGTCTTTACATTTTCTTGAAAATACATGCCTTTTAGACTAATACAGCAACAGCTATACGTAGTCACACACACACATACACACGCACGCACACACACGCACGCACGCACACACACGCACGAACGCATGCACACACACATATATAGCTATATACAGGCGTGGCTGTGTGATAGGAAACTTGCTTCTCAACCGTGTCGTCATGGATTCAGTTCTACATGCGCGGTACCCTGGGCAAATGTCTTCTGTTATAGCCTCGGACCGACTAAAGCCTTGAGAGGTGATTCTCAGCCATTATTGCTTGGCAACCGGTGTTGGTTTGCTTATGTTCACGTAACTTAGCTGTTCGGCAAGAATAAGTACCAGGCGTTGTTCGACTAAATCTGTCAAGGCTGTGCCCCAGCATAGCTGCTGTCAAATGATTGCGACATCACTGGTGCCAAGCTGTATCGGCCTTTGCCTTTCCCTTGGATAACATCCGAGGTGTAGTGAGGGGAGGCTGGTATGGGAGGCTGGCATGGGCGACTGTCGGTCTTCAATGAAACAACCTCACCCAGACTTGTGCCTCGGACGAGAACTTCCTAGACCGAGAACTTCAAGACCGAAAAGGTCTTTGTCCTTCTATATATATGTGTGCGTGTATGTGTGTGTGGTGTGTGTGGTGTGTGTGTGTGTGTGTGCGTGTGTGTGTGTGTGTGTAAATGTATAGAAAATGCACAAATGAAAAACAGATACGGAATGGCAAGGTATATAGCAAATGCAGAAACGAACGGAAAATAGACACAGAATTTCCCCAGTTCCTCATCAGTTATCGGCCAGTAGGTCTGACGCAATTTCGTGCTATTAACGATAGCATTGAGTTTCAGCTGGTGCAAGCACCAGAGAATGCATTCAAAATGTGTTGCATATCAATCTCTGTGTGCGCTACTAGATCACAATCCTCTGCATACAAAAGGTCTCTTATGATAGAGGTAAACACCTTTGTTCTTGCAGCAAAGCGCCTGATATTAAATATATTGCCAGAGGTTCGATAATGGATATAAACACCATATGTGCAGTTTCTGAATGCAATACAAAAAAACCATCGCAAAATATATGGCAAATAGGGTCGGTGCCAGAATATCCCCCTGTTTCACTACATTTTGTATTGAGATAGGCTCTTACAGTTTCCCTCTAATATTAACACTACCCTTCATGTCTTCATGAAAAGACCTAACCAAAGCAAGGAACTTTGTAGGGCACCCAAGTTTCTGGAGGACTTTCCACAGTGCATTTCTATTAAAGGTATCAAAGGCTTTTGTCAGATCGACAAAAACCTGATATAAATCCAGACCCTGTTCCATACACTTCTCCTGAAGCTGTCTAGCTGAAAAGATCATATCAGCAATGCCACGTCCCACACGAAAGCCAGATTGATTTTCTGGAGGTACACAATCTGCAACGTGTTTCAGCAGACGATCCATCCTTAAGCTGGATAAAACTGATATAAGTTTTAAAAAAAAGGTTTATAAAAAAACATTGATATACAAAATATACATAAGATATATGATGTGAAGTATATAAAAAATATATGTAAAAATACACACACACACACACACACACACACACACACACACACACACACATGTATGTATGTATTTTAATGTTTGTTTTTATGTTCAGTTATAAGAACAATTTTACATTAATCTGATGGGTTACTCTACACTTTTATTGAGTACAAAATTATTCTTAAACATGAATGTTTTTGACAGTGACTTCAAAATCTCGACCAGTTACATACATTCATATACATATATATTTATGTATATATATATATTAAATGTATATATATATATATATATGTATATATATATATATCCATATTATATAATATCCTTATATAGGAGATATATATATATATATATATATATATATATATATATATATATATATATGCATACATACACGCGCACACACACACACATACACATGCACACACTGCTTAATACGCCTCAAAATTTTTGTCACATTCAAAAATTTAATCACTTTTTGCTCCATAAGATTTATCCTACTTTGCCAATTTTGAGTCGGTTTTTAGGATCAGATTTCTCTCATTTAGATCGTTCAGAAAAGCTGAATTAAATTAATTAATTTTTCTAAAATGATGGACATACGATAGCATAAAGATGGATTTGGCCTTTACTTTCTGATTTGACTACTTTTTGTTGCTCAATTCTTTTTCTGTGGCATCAATCTTGAGGTATTAAATTTCACTCATTTAGATAATGTAACAAAATTTAAACTGTACTGAATTGTCTTTTAAAGCAACAAAGATATAAAGATTTCAAGACGATATTCGGCGTTAATCCGTCTCCCGATGGATACCTTTTATAGCATACGTTATTCTACTGCACTAGTCTTGAGAAAGTTTACAAATTAACCTTCATTCATTGAGATCGTTTAAAGTGTAGATAAAAAAAAGGAAAATAAAAACTGCTAGGCCCAAGCCTGGCTGTTGTGGTAAGAAGCTTGCTTTCCAACCACGTGGCTCTATGTTTCAGTCCCACTGTGTGGAAACTTACTTGGACATGTGTATTCTACTATAGCCTCGTGCCGACCAAAACCTTGAGTGGATTTGGCATATGGAAACTGAAAGAAGCTTGTCGGATGTATATATATATATATATATATATATATATATATATAAGAAAATATGTACTTACATACAAGACCAAAAAGGGCACGGGCGCCGCTATATATATATGTATATGTAAAAAAATACAAACTGGGACAAGAACGCAAAGCATTTAGAAGACGATACAAAAAACACGGACGGGACATTCGAAGCCTTCAATCTTCAGTCAAGAACCGGATCATCCTCGCAATTTCGGCTGATTAATATTGAGATTGCTCCGACCTGGCCAGCCCCAAAGGAAAATCTAAGCCAAGCGCATTAGATTCCTTGGAAGAAAGCCTCGAATGTATACAAAACAAGGACGGGAATGAATAAGAATACAAAAATACGTAAAAATGATAATGATAACATGAATAAGAATACGAAAATACGTAAAAACAATAATGATAATAATAATAACAAAAACAGGACGTCACAGATGGGCGTCTTTTCGACAGGACGGGTGAACTTGAGCTGGCGCATTAGAAAAATGGCTTGAGGCGAAGAGAGAAAAAAGATGTGTCTAGCTTCGGCGGCTGCTAACCACGAAAAGGACAGCAGTCCAAAGTTAGTCAAGTTTGAGGAGAAGAGAGAGGAAAAGAGGGACAGAGGAAGAGAGAAAAAAGAGGAACAAGGAACAAAGGAGGAGGAGAAGAGAAGAGAGAGAGAGAGAGAGAGAGAGACAGATCAAAGTGGAGTGCAAAGTGTGAAAGGCAGAGAAATGTAGGAGAGGAGGGAGAGAGAGACAGTGTTATAGAGTCGTACCAAGTTTAAAGAAAATATGTACTTACATACAAGACCAAAAAGGGCACGGGCGCCGCTATATATATATGTATATGTAAAAAAATATAAACTGGGACAAGAACGCAAAACACTTAGAAGATGATACAAAAAACACGGACGGGACATTCGAAGCCTTCAATCTTCAGTCAAGAACCGGATCATCTTCGCAATTTTGGCTGATTAATCTTGAGATTGCTCCGACCTGGCCAGCCCCAAAGGAAAATCTAAGCCAAGCGCATTAGATTCCTTGGAAGAAAGCCTCGAATGTATACAAAACAAGGACGGGAACGAATAAGAATACAAAAATACGTAAAAATATTAATGATAACACGAGTAAGAATACGAAAATACGTAAAAACAATAATGATAATAATAATAACAAAAACATATATATATCAGGGGCGACTCCAGATCATCATCGTCACTCGGGCCCATCAGAGATTTGGCATGACACATGCCTGCTCGAAGAATTTCAAGTTTTTGTGCTTTATTTTAAGCCCACAAATGGCTTATTTTTTTATATCGAGCACTATGACTTTCTCGATTTCTAATTTAAGGGTAAGATAAAGCAACCCTGCAAAACACTAATCTTTACACGCAGACGCTCAGAATAACAGCAATTAAATAACAGCGGAGTGCACAACAAACATCAGCTATCTGACTGTCGCCTGTACACTTGACAAGAGTCTTTTACACCTACCAAGCTCGTTCGTAGTAGCCAAAGTTGCTTGGTAATTTTTCGTTCCTTAAAGAATATTGTAGAACGGAAACTTTTCATAGATTGGAATTTAAATTCTAATCTCTAAGAAACATTGAATTGTAATTACTTTTAATTTTTACGATTGGAGATAACAATTCGGGCTGTAATTTCTGAGCCCGAGTCAGGCGCTTGTGAACGATGTCGAGAGAACGTCTGCTATGAATGATATTTTTTGACACAGGGCACCTCTAAGACGACAGACAGGCGCTGAACGAAAATAAACGAACTGCGACCAGGCTCAATAAAAAGAGCCCGAGTTATTGGCTGAAATTATTATACTTGACCAATATTTTTCAAGCAATGAACAATTTTCATCAAAACAATGATATAATTTGTCGACTTGGAACTTATTGCAAAGCTGCATGATAAACATTTTTTGTTTTCCTATTCGTGGGGTCAGTGCATTTTTTTCTGTTTAACCTCTTTCTTTCTCTCTCCCCCCCTCTCTCTCTATCTCTTTCTCTTTCTGTTGATTGTTTTCAACCATCATCATCACCAGTACCACCACCACCATCGCCACCACAACTGCTATACAGACACACCATTCAGCCTTCCGACGCCACCACCATCAACACCTTTGACTTCACCGCCTTCCCCTCCACCACCATCACCACTGTCTTTCACTTCCCTTCCTATCACCGTCGTCCCTGACCTCCTCGGCTACCACTACCACCACCACCACCACCACCACCACCACCACCACCGTCGCCTCTATCACAACTACATCTCATACTATTACCATCACCCCATTACCATCACAACCGTCAATCTACTACCGACCTCACACTCTCTATGCCTACTATTACTCTCATCCCAGCAAGAGGAATAGTAGAAGTGTCATTGAATAGTGTGACACACTGACACACAGAAATTCGTTTTAGCATTTATTATTATAGATACACACATATATTATATAACTGGCTTAAAAAGAGACAAAATTTAGATAATCATTCTATTGTTATGGTTTACATCAACATAATAAATATATAAAACACAATAATTGCAGCAAAACAAGGATATTGTAATTATTGTGTTATATGTATGTATTATGCTGATGTAAATCATAATTATAGAATGATTATCTAAATTTTGTCTCTTCTTAACCCATGTTATATAATGTCTAGC